>NC_064633.1:391057265-391369651 GCF_023864275.1 Schistocerca cancellata | reverse complement strand
ATATTTTGCACTTTAATACATTCACAGCAAAATGCCCTGTTCATTATCTGTCCTGACTCAGTCTGGAGTGCATACATTTTACATGATCCAATGAAATCGGTAAGAATTTCACCATTCAACTTGCGTTTTATTAACCCAGCCTCCATTCTAGTTAAAAGTGGACTGCTACAGTGCACAAAATTCGAGTCATATAACAAACAATTTAAGCTGCAATGACGAATATTCAGAGTTCCAGCTGTATCGAGGTGCAGCTAATGAGGAAAGGAGTAGCAAACCACTAAGTATGATAGTAGAGGGCCTAATATATTGGCTACAGCGTGACAAAAATTGTTTACCAGTTCTCAAGAGGAGGAGGTGTCAAAAATTTGTCACGTTTCCGAGGAAGGCTTCAAACATAACGATACAAATCGTAGATACCGTCGCCATTTAGTGACAGGTATCATGGAGCTTCAAATGACAGTTTTAATTTAAATTACACACCTAATTTTAGGGTGCCTTTTGTGTTTCACAATCTAAAAAAATATGGTGTCTATGTTATTATTATCAACCAACATTAATGACTGAAAAAAATGACAAAAATATAAATCCTGGCCATGTTCCTGTGATTACAACATGCACAGAAGAACTTTAAAACTCACAGTAAATACATTGCAGCGAGCTATAATAACAACAGAAAATGTCGGTTTATTGATTTAATAAAATATCTGTCATGCTTTCTAGAAAAATGTGTGTCATATTTAAAAGCCGATGAGTGGAAAATAGTCTGACAGTATTTATCTCGCCTGCTTACTCGTTTATTTTTATCGGTGAGAAAAGCTCGTATCCTTATGAGTAAGTAATCAGTGAATCAGTTTTTTTGGGAGAACAGTTACTGCCAGAAGAGCAGTTCAAAATCTTGCTGAGCTATCAAACAACAGTCAAAGAATGGAGTCACCAAAGAGTATTCTAAGTGTGGGTCTATTTCAATGCAAGAGATAGGCATATTACTTCGACTTGTATTCGAGAACCGAAGTCTTGCTTCTGAACACTGTCTCTGAACACACCAAGTGAATCCACTTTATTATATAACGCCACCTAGCTTGCCATGGAACGTAGAGTTGAAACCGACTGATATGAAATTAAAACTAGTTAAGGATATGGAACGATAACAATTTCCTGAGCTTGACTTCAAATGTGGTAATGTGGAGAACGTTCCAGATGATCCTGAGATACTGTAGGTTACGTTTTTGAAGCAGATCTCACATATAAGGAATATCAATACTGTTTAACCTACCATGACTTGTTTAGAAAATCATATTGTCTTCATTGTTCTGCAGTCCTTCGGATAGACGACTAGAACCACTGCATCAAGTTCCATCGGGATTAACTATTTCTCAGAGATGTCTGCTGCCATGTATGTTTCGTGCTCCCATCTACTTCAGATTTTGCAACATTAAGAGGGAGAAAGGAAAGGTGCAAATGACGTCCAGCAAGTAATTAGGTAATCATTAGGTGCAAGACGTAACATTTTTAATAGCAATATATTTCAGTCTTACACATTTTTGGAGAGTTGCAAATGTGTTCAAGTGAAGCACTGAATGATAGATAATTTGCTCTCAGTAACTGCCTCGCTTTATAACCCATCTTTGCTGCTCGAAGAGTATACGGGCACAGTATCGGATAGTCCTGTGTGAACTGTACACATATGTTCTCACTTCGTCAGAGAGAAAATAATTTCTCTCCAAGTATGTCATATTTCGCCAACTGGACGAAAATCAATATTTGTCTTCAAAAAGCAGACTAAGCAGAACAAGTTGTGGCTTGTTCCAACAAACGGAAACCATTTGTCAGCGAGATAAGATATACCGGTATCTGCTAAGGCATCTTATCTTTCGCCATACCGAGTCAAATGCTTTGGTAAGAAGCGTGAGTTGCGTAACGAAATTTGCAATATGTTACAAAATGCAGAATGAATTTTGATTCTGCAGTGGACTGTGTACTGATCTTTATGTTCCTGGCAATTAAGAATGTTTGGTGGAGTGTGACTTGAACCACGGACCTCTGCCTTTGAGAGAAAGTGCTCTACAGACGAAGCCACCAAAGTTCGACCCACGACCTGACCTTACAGCTTTACCTCAACCACTCCTACATCTTCTAAAATCCATATTTCATAAAGTTCTTCTGCATACCAAGCAAGACTAGGCAGCTGTGAGGGGGTAGTGTTTCATGCCTGGATAGCTCAGTCGGTACAGTGCTTCCCAGTGAACGGTAAAGATCTCAGTTTCAACTTCCTTTGTCGCAAACAGTATTAATTTGCCAAGATGATTCATTCTCCAGGATGACTTACAGAAACATCAAGCATTATTCTAGCAAGCTTAGCCATATCATTTTTTAACATAAATGTATGTAGTGTGATTGTTGTTTATGATAAATAACACAGCATTATTAAAACGTGCAATAAGTGATGCATATACTTTGAGTATGGAGTCAACACTACATTCGGGTCGTGTGAATATTGCCGAATATGATACTAATTTATGCAAAATTTAGATTGAACACGTGCTTTCGATTGTGATGTTAATTTAAGGAAAATTTTGTTTGTGCGGGTAATTTTGAACATTACACAAATTTCTGATCATCGGAATATTTTTGAACATAGCGGCAATTCAGTTAAAATTAAGTTCTTCAGATACATTACATCATGACACAATATTCAGATCGTTATCATTCTTTTGAACAGGGCACAAAAAGTTTTAGTTGTATGAATATTTTTAAACAGGCTCAAAATTTCAGATCATTCACATACTTTCGAACATGATTCAAAATTCAAATCATTCTGATACTTTCACACATTGGAGAAGGACTTCAGGTAATTTTTGTACATTTGAATGAGACACCGAATTCATATCAGTTGGATACTTTTGGAGATAGTGAAATTAATACAAAATTCAGATTATTCGTATTCTTTCGAACATTTTACCAACCATAGGGCAAAGTGCAGAGTATTTGGGTACACATAGCGCTAAAGTCAGGTTGTTAGGGTACTGGGCAGTGTGAGCTGCAGCTTACCAACTTATCTGCAGCGACTGTGTCTGTATGCCTCATGGTGAACGTAACGTGAACTGTGGTTGTCTTTAGGTTGAATTTCATCGTAATTCCATGGTAAGTAGTCCATATTTCATAAACGCTTGTAGTAATTAGGACGATATTTCATACTGAAGACAGTGGCAGTTCTTGTCCACGTGTAGACTTTCGTCTTGCAAATGATTTATTCATAGATCCATGTTAACAACAATGCTTTTGTTTTGCCATGTATCAGTTCTGACTATTAATTGTGATATTCCACCTACATATACAGGGTGTTACAAAAAGGTACTGCCAAACTTTCAGGAAACATTTCTCACACACAAATAAAGAAAAGATGTTACGTGGACATGCGTCCAGAAACGCGTAATTTCCATGTTAGAGCTCATGTTTGATTGGGCCCCATGATCTTCCACCTACGCTCAATGGAGCACGTTATCATGATTTCATACGGGATACTCTACCTGTGCTGCTAGAACATGTGCCTTTACAAGTACTACACAACATGTGGTTCATGAACGACGGAGCTCCTGCACATTTCAGTCGAAGTGTTCGTACGCTTCTCAACAACAGATTCGGTGACCGATGGATTGGTAGAGGCGGACCAATATCATGACCACCTCGCTCTCCTGACCTCAACCCTCTTGACTTTCATTTATGGGGGCATTTGAAAGCTCTTGTCTAAGCAACCCCGGTACCAAATGTAGAGACACTTCGTGCTCGCATTGTGGACGGCTGTGATACAATACGCCATTCTCCAGGGCTGCATCAGCGCATCAGGGATTCCATGTATCCTCGCTAACGGAAGACATTTTGAACATTTCCTGTAGCAAAGTGTTTGAAGTCACGCTGGTACGTCTGATGCTGTGTGTTTCCATTCCATGATTAATGTGATTTGAAGAGAAGTAATAAAATGAGCTCTAACATGGAAAGTAAGCGTTTCCGGACACATGTCCACATAACATATTTTCTTTTTTTGTGTGTGAGTAATATTTCCTGAAAGTTTGGCGGTACCTTTCTGTAACACCCTGTATATGATGTAATCACATTTACAAAATTTGCTTACTAACGTACAGCATTGTTATATGGAAACGTCTGCCTCTGACTGTGATGTCAAGATGGCGTACAGCAAATGAGACTGGTTACTTATAAGGATTATTTTGTGATTGTACTTGTAATTAAAAGAGCTTGCCAATACTTTCTTGATGTGCTGCAACCATTATCAAATTGATACTGCCGGAAACTCCAGGATGCTTTTCTCAGATGAAGACAGTAGCAAAGTTCTGAAACTGGTAGGGCAATTTGTTACGGTTTGATGTAACGTAGGGCTATTTCTTATTGTTTTGCACTAACATGGAAAGCAATTTGTTAGAGATTGGTGTACGAGGAGGAAACGTGTTACATTTTCATTGTGACATGGACCAATTAGATTCTGTTCTGCTGTAAAATGGGTAAGATACAGTTCAGTTTCAGTATGTGTGCAATTCATAGACGACATCTTTCGTGCTGAGTTACCGATATAATCTGTTCTGTGTATGTCACTGTCCCATTGATGCAAAACTGGAGGACGGCAGCTCATAAGAGAGTGCATGACTAGTGAAGGCATTGATGTAGGGGCTGTGGGTAAATCAGAAAGGACAAACGTGTTTGCAGCAGTGTGGAGAGTTGGATGTCTGGTTGTTCCTGTGTTATGTGAGCGCACCTTTGAGCCTATGGTGTAGAGTGTTATTCGCTCCATGGTATTGGCTGGCGTTTAACTGTCACCTTCTGTACCACTGGAGAAAGTAAACCTAATTAGGGAATCATTGTGTGCCTATATTGTTGACTTCATGGTGAACTCATTTTTGTAAAGGGAAATTATTTTGTTCATTGCTGACTTACGAGCCTCTGCATTCTGGTTCCTATCGAATCTAGCTGGTATTTGTGTTTGTTCCTCTGATTTTGTGTTTTAGGCGAAGTTGCCTGTTTGTATTGTTCTACCTGGCCGTGTTGGGCCGAATTTTTTTACTTTATTCGCAGTTTGTGGTATAATGTGGATTGTAATTTGGATTTTTATTTAGTGAATCATGTTATTGGAGAGCATATTAATCTTAAATATTAATCTTAAATAGTACCTGTAACCAACTTGTCTGGTGCGTTATCCATTCAGTATTTCTCAACTTAGTTTTATTTAATGGTGTATTGTATTTTAATAGAAAATGTTAATTCCGATTATGTGTGTCTCTTATAGGACAGATCAGCCATTATTTATTACCCTTTTTGGTGAATTTGAGAGAGAACCTGAAAAGGGAGCTCACTGTATGCTTTAGTTGGTCTTCAGACTATTTTTTCCCTAATGTAAATACCCTGAAAATCTAAGGAAAAGTTGTCCATTTTTTAAGGTAGCTGCATACCTGACTACTAGATTTGCTTGTTATTACTTGTTATTAGCTGTTTGTCGAACTAGCCACTTGTGAAAAAAATATATTGTGATTTGTTTACTTGCCATTTCTGCCTAGTGGGCTTAACTCGTTCCTTCTATACATCTGATCAGCTACTGTCATTTTTGCTTGTCTGTAACCCTCTGATATTAAGTGTTTGCCTTACTTTGGCGTTGTAGGTTTCAGTTGTGTGTAATAACAGCCAGAGGACTTTATATTTGTAATTATTTTCTGTTAGGATTTCCTACAAGTGGATCCTTCTAAACACCACTTCAGTAAAACTAAGGAACTCCATCTAGAGCGGCTTTTGGCATAAGTTTGATTTAACTGTCTGCTGCGTCTTAGATGTTCTAGGTAGCCTCCCATGAAGGTCTCATGATCTTCACACCTCGTACCTAGCGTTTTCGTACAGTCACTGTGCCACAAGGCTCTGTGTGCTTACAAGGCGCATAGCCTGCCTAGCTGCAGAGGCAGGGGTGCTTGGGCATTGGATTAAGGCACCTTAATATAATACTGATGTGCATCTAGTATTTTTAACAAAATTTAGTTCTCTTGCATTGTATTTATTTGAAAAGTTAATTAGGCATTTGAGTAGTGAAATACAGTTCAGTTAAGATTGGTGTGTTGTCCAGAGATGGTCTTAAGGTGTGAGGCATTTTATACCTTAATGAAATGTTAGGGTCAAATTTAATTATTTGAAAAAGTTTTGTTATGGTAGGCATCTGTCACCACGCAATAAACTGTTTTTGCAGTTGCCAAAATTGTTATTGCTTTGACCAATGATCTTATGGCAGTTAACAATTCTTTCTGGAGCGAATTAGTACTTTAAATTATTATGAAAAGAAAAGGAAGGAGATTTTATTTTTGGCCCACCAATGTGCAGCTACCGTCTTTTTTTTTTAAATTATCACCTTGTACTTATGCATTTTAAGAGTTGTATTTATTGATGTGGTGAGCCTTGGGCTTAACTGCCTTATTTATTAGTTATCAGTGCTCCCACTATTAAGTTGCTTATGTTCCTATAGTTGACGTGATCATCTTGAGGGGTTCAGCAAGTGTGTGGCTATTTAAGATAATTCTCATATTTTCTTGCATCTCAGTTGCAGATTTTTAATTAGAGTACATGTTCTGCCTAGTCTGGATCATCCTCAGGTATCAGAAGTAGTGTCAGGAACGCGTCTTGTCTAGTCAGAACCTCGTACTCGAGCGTTCTCATATATCGTTCTGAATAGACAAGGCTGACCATCGACTTTGATCTGAAAATGATCCAGACTGATTTAAACATGTAATATAGTTAAAAATGTGCAACTAGAGTGGAAGAATAAATGAGAATTATCTTAAATATCTACACAGGAACCCATATTGTCCACTCAGAATCAAATATCAGAGTACTCTGATATGTATTCTGAGTAGATGAGGCACAGTTACTTAGATATAAAGATAATCCAGAGTGATCAAAACATGTACTCTAATTATAAATATGAAACTCAGCTCGAAGAATAAATGAAAATTATCTTACATATTTTACCAACTGTAAAGTGTTCAATTTTTTAAATAATAGGCTGCTGTTCAAGTATACACACTATGCTGACACAGCACCCTCCTACTCCACAACCAGCCCCTACTGCTTCAATATGGAAATAAATTTGTTACTTTTTCTGTAACGTGACTGTAGCTCGTTTCAGTTTTCCCTTAATATGAAAGAATCTGTTACAATTTTGCACTAACATGTGTCAATTAATAACCATATTTCTCTGAACTGGTGGAAAATTGTTACTGCTTTGCTGTTCCATGAACTAGTTTGTTACAAGTTCGCAGTAAAAGGTGGAAAAATCTTTAAAGTTTTTCGGCTATGTGGAAACAATCAAGACATATGAGGCAATTTGCTGAGATTTCGTTTGATATGTATATGTAAGGATGATGCATGGCGAATTACTTACAGTTTGTTACAATTTGTTATAGAGTAACAATCTGCCAAAGTGACAACCTCTTCACTATTTTGTACTTCCCATTTGAAGGCAATATCTAAAATTATAAAAAGAAGACAGACAGGGGCCCAACATCAAAAGAGACATATATTCAGGTGGTAAAAGAAGTAAAAGCTGTTCCTATAGCTGACATGATCATCTTGAGGGGTTCAGCAAGTGTACAGCCATTTAAGATAATTCTCATGGCTGCTAGTATATATGGAATAATTTTCACAATGCTGCAGCGATACAGTCAGGAAATGAAATCTGGATGTGTTAGTAATAATTCTACGGTTTAATTGGATAAAAATGTTACTGTCATGAAATTAATTGATCAACAACTTTAATTTCAGTTAATTTTCAATTTTACTGCTACAATCCACATCCAGCACAATGATTCAATCTTTAAAATATTACTAAATACAAAAACAGTACTGCCCTTTACTATCACTGAATGAAGAAAATAATGAGATATGATATTAATCTCAATTTCAGTCTCAAATACAGCAGCAGCTAATGCTAATTCAAGAAGGACAGCAGTTCCGAAAGAGAAGACGAAAACTGATACAAGGAAAAAAAGATGAAGGAGAAGACAGTCCACGTTGAAGAAGACGAACACGATAAACCGAAGAAAACAATGTATTTATGAAACTAAAGTAAGGAGTTACTGGAGGAGAAGAGGATGATTATGACAACGAGGATGATCAAGATGAACAAGAGTATGATTGTAATGAAGAAGATATACTGATGATGAAGAGAAAGAGTAGTATGATTACGATGAGGAAGATGATATTCACGATCTGAAATAACACAGGTCCGCGACATAAAAATTTTTTCAAATTTATTAAGTGATTTTTATAGTGTTTTCAACGCTGATTTCGGGAAAAATAGTGGTTCGCAGGAGAGCTTCTCTAAAGTTTGGAAGGTAGGAGAGGAGATACTGGCAGAAGTAAAGCTGTGAGGACCGGGCGTGAGTCGTGCTTCGGTGGCTCAGATGGTAGAGCACTTGCCCGCGAAAGGCAAAGGTCCCGACTTCGAGTCTCGGTCGGGCACACAGTTTTAACCTGCCAGGAAGTTTCATTTCACAAACTGCTTTTCTAGTTTTAACTTTTTTCGGTATTTCAGCACTTTATTGAGTTGGAATTTGGGTTTTTAGGATCGCCATGAACTGTTATTTAGCCGTTTTTATATTACATATACGTAAGGTAAAGAGTAATTAGGAGAAACTGCCAGTATTTTCATGTCAGTGCCTCTCTGTCACACTGCCCCGTCCCCCACCATCACCAAACAGTGAGCTTTTGCTATTGTCCTTCAGTTCAGAGTACCTCTTCACTCTGTGTTGTTCACGTGTTGTTGTTACTAGTGCTTTAAAGTAGTGACTGTTTTCTTGTGTTGTGAAGCTGTTTTATGAACAATGGACAATGGCTACCAGAGGATGTATAAACTCGCCAGATTGCTTCTGCTACCATACCGTTGAAATGCAACAACGAAAATTTCCTATTTTGTTGAAAAAGTATATTTCGTCTATTTTGGTATAAAGTTAGGCGATCAAGATAAGCCTTGGGCCTCACACGAAGTTTATTCAGTGTGTGTTAAAGAACTGAAGCAATGGTTTCAACGTAAAAAGCCGTCCTTACGTTTTGGAATACCAATGGTTTGGTGAGGGCCCAAAAATCATATTGATTACTGCTATTTTTTTTCTTGCAATGTACGAGGTTTCAATTAGAAAAACAACAAGGATATTTCATACCCTAACATTCAATCAGCCATTCGTCCTGTTCCTCATGGACCTGAAGTACCAATACCCTCTCCTCCAGATTCTTTGGATGGTATTAATGATCACGAGCCATCGGCTTAGCAAGGTGATAATGAAGAAGACAGAGATTGTTACTATCCTGGCACAAGCGATCCCATTCCATTCTCATAATCAGAACTGAACGATTTAGTTAGAGACCTAGGACTTTCTAAAGAATCAGCAGAGGTCTTACGACCTAGACCGAAAGATAAACATATGTGGGCTTTGGGTACATCCTTTTCTTGGTATTGGTCGAAGGAAAATGAGTTTGTATCTTTCTTCTCCCAAGCAGGTGACCTGGTGTTTTACAGTGATGTTCATGGACTTATAGCTCGTTTCAAAATAGAATATGCTCCTGATGAGTGAAGACTTTTTATTGATTCTTCAAAAAGAAGCCCTAATGCAGTACTTCTACACAATGGCAATAAGTATGCTTCTATATCAGTTGGACACTCGGATAACTTACAAGAATATTACGAAAACCTTGAATTGGTTGTAAGCAAATTCTGCTATTCAGACAACAAATGGACACTACATGGTGATTTAAAAGTGATTTCGATGCTGCTTGGTCAACAAAGTGGTTATAAAAAGTTCCCTTGCTTTCTCTGTGAATGGGGCAGTAGAGACAGAAAGTAACACTACTTAAAGAAATCTTGACCCTTGAGGAAAACCTTATAGGTAGGTGTTAAAAAGGTTGAGAGGAAAAGCCTTGGGATCCCAAAATGTGTTACTACCACCATTTCAAATTAAGTTGGGGCTGATGAAACAATTTCTTAAGGCATTGCCAAAAGAAGGGGAGTCTTTCAGATATCTTTGTGGACAGCTTCCTGGTTTATCCGAGGCAAAGCTAAAGGAAGTAATCTTTCTCGGAACAAATATTAGAAAACTAATAACAGATCCCAACTTTGTGGCTAAAAGAAAAGAAAAAGCAGCATGGACATCTTTTAAATTAGTTGTTACCAGTTTCCTAGGAAACTAAAGAGATCAAAACTATAAGACAAACATCGCAGACATGCTTGACAAGTTTAAGAAACTGGGCTTCTAACAACCCTACCACAACAAATGTCAAAATTTTAATAACGATTGTGGTGTTGCTCACGCTGCTAAATACTGCATTTTCGGGCAATATCAGTCATATTATGTGGCAGGTTTCATTAGAGCACAGTTAATAGTCATTTCATGTAATAATGAAAAAACTAGGCAGTCATCTATTTTGTGTTTTCCACGCTGGTCTCGTATTATCATGGCTCAATCGTTGAAAATCTAGGTGATTATAATTTCAAGCTCGGATGCAGAGAGGCCTAGGTTTTATTCTGCTATATTCGAAAGTTTTGTAGATGCGCTTCTCAAACCATTCTTGGAGATTAAACCTTTCAAAGTTAGCACAATAGTGATGTAAAAAAAATATTCAGCACTCCGAATTTAAGTTACACTTCCTTTTAATTGTTTTTATTGTAATATCACGTAACACACAAAGCATCACTTCACAATACAAAACATACTTGAAAACATCTTCCTCACAGTCACTGTGAAAGTTCACATTTTATAAGCTGACGACAATATTCGTCTTTCCAACATGACGTCGACGACTTGACTTTCTCAAGGTCCGACTCTCTAACAAGTTAACAACTAACTAATAATCGTTTAAGCGCCCAAAAATCAGAGTTACAAGTAGGTCAAAGATCATAGTGACCAAAGAAAGAATACACATAAGAATAATATCATTGCAATATAAACATATCGATGTATCAAAAGTGAAATCAAATCTGAATGTTGTCTCAGAAATATGTTAGGTAGTTAACAGAAATACAGTAGAATATTACTAGTATCGAGAGGTTCAGGTGAGGTACCATAATGGTTACGTAATACAAGTACCATTACAGGCTGTAAAATGAGCATTAAAGTTGATTAGTTGATTTTCTCCACTCACATCTCTAGTACTTCCTTTCAAACCTTGGTGATGTAAGTGAAGAGCAGGGCGAAAGATTCCACCAAGACATCAAATAAATGGAAATAAGATATCAAGGAAGATGTAACGTCACCATGATAGTGGACTACCGCTGGATGATAAAAAGAGTTGATCCTCAACAAGTCCACAGCCGGAAAAGCGATAAAAGAAGCTTCGCCAAAAGCGTAAGCGCTATAATAAGGGCTTATGAGCTTAAAGAGAAATGGAAGTGTACTGGAAATGCAGTTTATAATATGATTTATAAATAAAATTAAATTCTATAACGTTGGAAAAAATGTGGTAAATTAGTTAAATTTTGTCATACCCAAAAATACTCCCTTTTTGTGAGAAAACCTGACGTTACAGAGAAAAATGGATTTCATTTTTGAAATCAGCGCTGAAAACTACATGCAAGCAGCTGTTAGAACTATAATGAGAGATTCTTTTAATGGATTTTAAAGCAATATTTTATCTGCACATTATAAAAATAATCCCAAAAAATGATGATAAACAGACGTCCGAAATTATAAACCTAGCTTTCAAAAACTAGTTTACGTTAGAGGACTGCAGCACAATTCCCCCTTTCAGTTATCGAACAAACGAAAGGATGGCTGACATAGTGTATCTGGGATTGCGAAATAGTTAAGATCCTTAGATGCTAATAAGGCATCTGGCCCAGACGGTATCCCCGTAAGATTTTATGTTGACTACGCTAGAAATATAGCACCGTTCTTATCCGTCATCTATCAGAAATCATTGGAACAGCGGAAAGTTCCACGGGACTGGAAGAAGGCCCAGGTCATAGCAATGTATATAAAAAGGGTAGAAAATCGGATGCTCAGAATTACCGGCCAATTTCGTTGACATCGATTTGTGGTAGTATCACGGAACATATGTTGTGCTCAAACATAATAACCTTTCTAGACTCTGAGAAACTCATCTGCAGAGACCAGCACGGTTTTAGGAAACAGCGGTCATGCGAGACACAGCTTCCCCTCTATGTGCATGATGTACAACAGGCTCTAGATACCGGCTCCCAGGTTGATGCCAAATTTCTCGACTTTCGAAAGGCGATCGACTCAGTTCCGCAATGTCACTTGTTCCAAAAAGTGCTCGCTTACGGTCTATCCGATGACATACGCGTCTGTCTAGCAGACAGAGAGCAGTATGTCGTCCTGAACGGGGTGACTTCAACATAAAAAAGCTTAACTTCAGGTGTGCCCCAGGGAAGTGTAATAGGTCCTCTGCTTTTTACGATTTACATAGACGATCTGGTTGTTGGTATTGACAGCGGCCTTAGTTAGTTTGCCGATGATGCTGTAGTCTACAGGAAATAGTATCACAAGAAAGTTGTGATGAAATCAATGAGGATTTGCAGAAAATATATTGGTACTGTAATTACCGGCAGTTATCTGTCAATATTAGTAAGTGTAACCTACTGCGTATAACAAGGCGAAAATCCCCATTAATCTACGATTACAAAATAAATGCCCAATCTTTGGAAGCGGTAACGTACGTCAAGTATCTGGGTGTGACAATTCGAAATGATCTCAAATGGAATGATCAGATTACACAAGTAACGAGTAAGGTGAACTCTAGATTTCGGTTTATTGGTAGAATCCTGAAGCGATGCAGTCCTTCAACAAAGGAAATAGCTTGCAATACGTTAGTTCGTCCAGGCTTGGAGTATTGTTCGTTTGTATGGGACCCTTACCAATTGGGTCTGACTCAAGGATTTTACTTTGCACACACGTTCCTACAAGTGGTTAATGTGCTCACTATGGGGTGTGAATACCTCTGGCAATACAGGCCTGACAACGAGAGAGCATGTTGTGAATAACGTCATCAATGTCATATTGAGGCAATAACACCCATTATTCCCCTGGAACTGCTGTCATTGCTTGGAGAGTAGTTGGTAGATACTGACGTGATGCAACCCGTCTCCTTAGTTCAGTCCATGCATACTGCATGGGATTCAAATCCGGAGAGCGAGAATGCCACGCCATGAGTGCAGACTCTTCCGTTTCCAAGAAAACCTCAACCACTCGTGATCTATGAGGTCGAGCATTATCGTCCATCAGTACGAAGTCAGGAAACACAGCATCTCGCAACAACCGTGCATTAGGTCATAAGACCTCGTCATGATATCTGACAGCAGTTCAGCATTTCCCATTCGCCTGTACAATTTCATGAAGGAGTGTACGAGTTGCCAACAAAATCCCTGCCAACACCATTATAGATTCTCCTCGATATCGGTTCCTTTCCACAATGTTCCGGTCTCGAAAGTGTGTTCCACATTCCCTTCAGGTGCGAATACGTCAAGACTCATTCTCCATATCAAATCGGAACTAGTCTGTGAAAAGAACATTGGCCCACTGTTCAGGTAGCATGCTGATGACGCCACTCTAGACGTTCCTTTCTGTGAAGGCGCATGGGAGGCACACATACACCAGGTCTCCGACAGTAAAAACCACTCTGTCGAAGCCTGCTCTACATCGTTCGTTTCGATACAAGTCGTCCAGTGGATGCTACGTCGCCAGATGCCTGTTGCTGCGCAGTACTAAGGCTTTACCGTCGTGCCCTTACGCCAAATAACGGTACTCTCTCTTTGATGTCAGGCGTAGTCGGCCCTGCCCTGGTCTTCGGGATACATTTCGGTCTCCATAAACCGTCACCACATCCGATAAACAACAGAACGATTCGGTTAAACTATCGGGCCACATGAGTTTTCGAATGTCCTGCTATTATTCTTCCTGTGGTCTTCCACCGCAGAGAGCCTGGTAGACGTTTTTTCTGTGCCATACTGCACCGTCTGTGACTGCGAACACACCGATCGTGAATGTGAGACTACCCGGCAAACACTACTCCGTTTGATAGGTGCCCTGACGTCATCGTTGGTGTGGTTTTTCCGTTGAACGAAATGCGATCTTGAGTGCCCAACAAGAGCGTACGGACATCTGTTGACAGTTTGTGTGTTTATATTATCAATTAGACACGGGACGGGGAAACAGCGGTATGTTGTTTTAATTTTGGACACCGGTGTAGTCATGGAGTGAATAAAAAAAAATCTCAACTCTTAACTGGTTTTTCGTTGTACTGATTAACAGAAGTTGCTGACCCACAGCTACCTCAGCATGCTGGAAGCACATGAAATTCCTAGCAGTCTGTAGTTTACAAGGACTCATTTGGACCGATCTGTCATTTGCACGTTCATTCGTATCCACATTAACTACGCCTCTATTCCTCTGCATTTACATAGAATCAGCATTTGCGGATCTCCTGCATTCCGGTGTTGTTCTGAGCCAAAAGGTGATATAAACCACATGTAGGGTCCGTGTATCACAAGATTACGTGAACAATAGCAGATCAAAACATTGCATGTAATAATAAAAATAATAAGTTTTAAGTGAAATATGCATCTATGACAATCTTTCCTTATGTCAGCTGTTTATTACAAACGATAATTAAAATGAAGCAGCTCAGTTTCATACTTACGTCACCGACGACAGCGAGGAGGTTCTCTCAATGTGATTAACAATTACAATATAACTTTGATATGCGTATCCTTCATAATATTATTGACTCGTTGGAGTCTACACCTCCATGGGTACACACGGACTGTTACAACCTAAATGCTTTCTCTTTCTTAAAGAATTTTTCAGGTACACTACTAGCCATTAAAATTGCTACACCAAGAAGGAATGCAGATGATAAACGGGCACTCATTGGACAAATATATTATACTAGAACTGACATGTGATTACATTTTCACGCAATTTGGGTGCATAGATCCTGAGAAATAAGTACCCAGAACAACCACATCTGGCCATAATAACGGCCTTGATACATCTGGGCATTGAGTCAAACAGAGCTTAGATGGCGTGTACAGGTACAGCTGCCCATGCAGCTTCAACACGATACCACAGTTCATCAAGAGTAGTGACTGGCGTATCGTTGCGAGCCAGTTGCTCGGCCACCATTGACCAGACGTTTTCAGTTGATGAGAGATCTAGAGAATGTGCTGGGCAGGGCAGCAGTCGAACATTTTCTGTATCCAGAAAGGCCCGTACAGGACCTGCAATATGCGGACGTCCATTATCCTGCTGAAATGTAGGGTTTCGCAGAGATCGAATGAAGGGTGGAGCCACTGGTCGCAACACATCTGAAACGTAACGTCCACTGTTCAAAGTGCTGTCAATGTGAAAATGAGGTGACCGAGACGTGTAAACAATGGCACCCCATATCATCAGGCCGGGTGATGCGCCAGTATGGCGATGACGAATGCACGCTTCAAATGTGCGTTCACCATGATTTGGCCAAACACGGATGCGACCATCATCATGATGAAAACTGATCCTGGATTCATCCGAAAAAATGACGTTTTGCCATTCGTGTACCCAGGTTCGTCGTTGAGTACACCATCGCCGGCGCTCCTGTCTGTGATGCAGCGTCAAGGGTAACTGCAGCCATGGTCTCCGAGCTGATAGTCCATGCTGCTGCAAACGTCGTCGAACTGTTCGTGCAGATGGTTGTAGTGTTGCAAACGTCCCCATCAGTTGACTCACGGATCGAGACGTGGCGGCACAATCCGTTACACCCATGCGGATAAGATATCTGTCATCTCGACTGCTAGTGGTACGAGGCCGATGGGATCCAGCCCGGCGTTCCGTATTACCCTCCTGAACCTACCGATTCCATATTCTGCTAACATTCACTGGGTCTCGACCAACGCGAGCAGCAATGTTGTGATACGATAAACCGCAATCGCGATAGGCTACAATCCGACATTTATCAAAGTCGGAAACGTGATGGTACGCATTTCTCCTCCTTACACGAGGCATCACAACAACGTTTCACCAGGCAACGCCGGTCAACTGCTGTTTGTTTATGACAAATCGGTTGGAAACTTTCCTCATATCAGCACGTTGTATGTGCTGCCACCGGCTCAAACCTTGTGTGAATGCACTGAAAAGCTAATCATTTGCTTATCACAGCATCTTCCACCTGTCGGTTTAATTTTACGTCTGTAGCACGTCATCTTCGTGGTGTAGAAATTTTAATGGCCAGTAGCGTACCTTCGGGCAGTGGATGCTTGATGGCGTTGTTAGGATTTTTAAAAACTGTAAGATGGCGCTGGCAGGAGTATTTTAGTTTGCATAAAAAAAACTGAACAGTCGATCATAGTGCCTAGACGTGCAAGATGGCAGCAGTGGGAACATTTAAAAACATAATTTTTAGCGTACATTAAAATGAAACAACGAATGACTGCGCAATATTTTGTAAGCTCCGTCCGAACTTTTGTCAACGTTGATAGTATTCGATTACTTATCAAAATTATGTAAGCTCACGCGCACACACAAAACCACAAACGCGCACACACACACACACACACACACACACACACACACACACACACACACACACACAAACTCGTACTGAACGCGAGTCATTTCATTAATTATTAATGTTAAATTCACTTGCGCTCTGGATCATCCGTCCTGAGCGTAGGCTGTTTCATTATTCTTTTATATTATTTGAATTTCCGTCCGTTTTTGGGTTTGCAGAACAATACCCGTTGCTAATTTTAGTGTTGTGACCTTACCTAACATCTTGGCAATCTGGCTAGTGGGAGTTACAATCAGCTTCTATTCTTTGGAATTGAACTCTATTATGAAGGACAGCGAAAACTAAAAATTAAAAAAAAAGAATTGCAGAAAACAGTAATATGAATTAATTACTTAACTACTTCATCATTTTAATCTACCTTATTCTGAGTTACTTGTTGGCCGTCTAGTCTTCGTTAGCCAAATACCACGTAATTGCCCCTTCTTTTGTTAAACATGCTAATGGCGCCTCTACCATTACAGCTTGGCTTACACGAAGCTGCCATTACGTCCGCTACTATGATCATGCAAAATACTGGTATGGTCGGGTTAATGCAACTTTCTGCACACTGAAAAACTTGGAAAAAATTAGTGCTAGTCCTATGTGGTGAATAGTGATTAATGATAAGAAGGATATGCATGTGTATTTTTTATGTTTAAAAGACTGCTAATTAAACACGAATATAATTGTTGTAGCTGTATCTTATGAGGCAGAGTTACTGCTTCTTACGTACGTTTGGTAAATAATACAGACGCTTGTGAGAGAGGATCTGAAATGATAGGTATAGCATTTGATGTAAATATTTTTTTACTGCTTTATCAAACGTGAAGATGAAATTTTACGTAACTCTTTTAAAATGGAATACTCTAGCATAATTGAGGACTTCTAAATATGGCACGAAAAAATTTAAGTACGTGTATCATGGTCGACTATATATACTAATTGTCTGTTTTACTGTGGTGAAACAAATATTGCCCTGTGATTGGTTGTTTTATTTCAATACACGTTAAAAGTTAATTTTTAAATATTCCCAGTACCACTATCTTGGTACTGTGATACACTATTTAATATTTCAGTGGAACCTAAAATATTAAAGTGGAAATTCTTGCTAGCTCCATCTTTCAATTTTTAAATTTTGCGCCAAAGCCGTCTTGCTGTATTAATTATCCTCCATGACGTCATGCAGGCCAGGTCGCTGATGACATCGTGTGGACATTACTGACACATGAAGACCTTCAGCATACGTTTGAGCTTCAATGTGGCTTAAATGCCCGATGGATATACTATTTTTATATACTTACCACATACGTGGCGAAATAAATTAAGTTGACGAAAGGAGTCCCTTACACTGAAGGAATTGTCCTGCAAAAATAGACTAACAAAACATGTCCTTAAACCGTGCACTGAAATAAGTGTTGAACACTGGGAAATAAATGAAGATTAAGAAAAAAATACCACCTCTATAATGTTTCACATAGCCATCACTCAGTAGATTATATAATGAACGCACTCTTTACTAAATATCGCAGTATCTAAGAAGGCCTAACTAACACTTAGAATGGTATTTCTCATCATTGCAACAACTTTAGCTTAAATGAGGTATGAGATTAAGGCCACAAGAAAATATGAATATTCGTAATGTTAATCCAAGCAGTGTATGTAAAGGTATACAATCAAGCATACGCAAACTTTTGAAACTATATCTTTGACAATTAGAGATACATTGTTTGTCATAATATTTTAACTCACAGTATATCAGGGGGCTAAGATCAATGCAGTTTCTTGATGCAATGAGTCTATTGACATCACTTACTGGAAAATGCAGAATGAGTCAAATGATACTACCGTGTGCCTGTCGAACTACGAAAAATTCACAGAGAACTTAACACATACCTTTCGCTCATGTACCAGTAACCAAACTCGACAAGCGTTCGAATAGTAGTGTCAATGACAGCTGAGATATTGTTATAGTGACAATAACAGCATTCAGTTTCTGCGCAAGGTTTTGAACGTAAAACAAGGAATCCTTCCATTTACCCTCGAAATTAAGAGTTTAAAACGGTCTACTTCACTGTTTGTTCATCTTCGAACGGTAAAACTTCGCTTTCCGTCCCCGGAACGGTATACATTGCGTTAAACTGTTCTCTGAGAGCCACATGCTGATGCTACTGACTACAGTAACAGCTACATCATTTGTATTACGTTCCATGTCGTTCACAATGAAATTTGTCTTCTCTACTAAGAGAACAAATCGAGTTTCATATAACATTTTATGTAACACTGCAAAAGAGAGAGCACTCTGTTTACCTTAAGTATATGCTCGACTGAGTTCAAACACATCTTGCGTTGCACACAGAATATATGACATTTCGCTGTCGGCACAAATTGGACAGATATGAGAAAGACACGGATGTGGAGGTTTTTCATTTCATACGTACACCGTTTCATTAAATTGTCCACCACTCTCTCGCTCTTTATTTTAGCTACTCTTTGGAGTGACTGTCACTGGAAATATCTGTTAGAAATGTTACTGCACTGTTCTTCTTTACCTTCATTTCCTTGATGGGTTCTTTTTTTAGCTCTCGCTATCTAATCTAAAATCCTGTTTTATAGATTATGAATCTGTAACATAGCAAAATTCACAACATTCAATTTTTTACAATGTACTCTACGTGCTGGTCATTTGTGTTTAGTAGAATAGCTATTTCAGAAATGTTGTTTCACTTTTTAAGTGTGTATATAGAACAATGTTGCTGGCCGGAGTGTCCGAGGGGTTCTAGGCGCTACAGTCTGGAACCGCGCGACAAGTACGGTCGCATGTTCGAATCCTGCCATGGGCATCGTAGTGTGTGATGTCCTTAGGTTGAACCATGGACCTTGCCGTTGGTGGGGAGGCTTGCGTGCCTCAACGATACAGATAGCCGTACGTTAGGTGCAACCACAACGGAGTGGTATCTATTGAGAGGCCGGACAAACGTGTGGTTCCAGAAGAGGGGCAGCAGCCTTTTCGGTAGCTGCAGGGACAAAAGTCTGGATGATTGACTGATCTGCCCTTGTAACACTAACCAAAACGGCCTTGCTGTGCTGGTACTGCGAACGGCTGAAGGCAAGGGGGAACTACAGCCGTAATTTTTCCCGAGGGCATGCATCTTTACTGTATGATGAAATGATGAAGGCGTCCTCTTGCGTAAAATATTCAGGAGGTAAAATAGTCCCCCATTCGGACCTCCAGGCGGGGACTACTCAAGAGGACGTCGTTACCAGGAGAAAGAAAACTGGCGTTCTACGGATCGGAGCCTGGAATGTCAGATCCCTTAATTGGGCATGTAGGTTAGAATATTTAGAAAGGGAAATGGATAGCTTAAAGTTAGATATAGTGGGAATTAGTGAAGTTCGGTGGCAGGAGGAACAAGACTTTTGAACAGGTGAATACAGGCTTATAAATACAAAATCAAATTGGGGTAATGTAGAAGTAGGTTTAATAATGAATAAAAAAATAGGAGTACGGTTGAGGTACTACAAACAGCATAGTGAACGCATTATGGTGGCCAAGATAGACATGAAGCCCCCGCCTACTACAGTAGTACTAGTTAAATGCCAACTAGCCCTGAAGATGACGAAGAAATCCATGAAATGTATGATGAGATAAAAGAAATTATTCGGGTAGTGAAGGGAGACGAAAATTTAATAGTCATGTGTGACTGGAATTCGAGAATAGGAAAAGGGAGAGAAGGAAACATGGTAGGTGAATATGGATTGGGGCTAAGAAATGACAGAGGAGGCCGCTTGGTAGAATTTTGTGCAGAGCATAACTTATTAATAGCTAACACGTGGTTCAAGAATCATGAAAGAAGGCTCAAAATGGCTCTGAGCACTATGCGACTCAACTTCTGAGGTCATCAGTCGCCTAGAACTTAGAACTAATTAAACCTAACTAACCTAAGGACATCACATACATCCATGCCCGAGGCAGGATTCGAACCTGCGACCGTAGCGGTCACGCGGTTCCAGACTGTAGCGCCTTTAACCGCACGGCCACACTGGCCGGCGATGAAAGAAGGTTGTATACAAGGAAGAACCCAGGAGATACTAGAAGAAATCAGAAAGATTATATATTGGGAAGACAGAGATTTAGGAACCAGGTTTTAAATTGTAAGACTTTCCAGTGGCAGATGTGGACTCTGACCACAATCTATTGGTTATGAACTGTACATTAAAACTGAAGAAACTACAAAAAGGTGGGAATTTAAGGATATGGGACATGGATAATATTACTAAAGCAGAGGTTGTATAGAGTTTCAGGGAGAGCTTAAGGGAACGATTGACAGTAATGGGGGAAAGAAATACAGTAGAAGAAGAATGGGCAGCTTTGAGGGATGAAGTAGTGAAGGTGGCAGAGAATGAAGTAAGTAAAAAGGCGAGGGCTAATAGAAATCCTTGGGTATCAGAAGAAATATTGAATTGATGAAAGGAGAAAATATAAAAGTGCAGCAAATGGAGCTGGCAAAAAGGAATACAAACGTCTCAAAAATGATATCGACGGGAACTACAAAATGGTAAAGCAGGGATGGCTAGAGGGCAAACGTAAGAATGTAGGGGTTTATCTCACTGGGGGTAAGATAGATACTGCCTACAGGAAAATTAAAGAGACCTTTGGAGAAAGGAGATGGGAGATATGATACTGCGTGAAGAGTTTGACACAGCACTGAAAGACTTCAGTCGAAACAAGGGGTAGACAACATTGCATTAAAATTACTGACAGCCTTGGGAGAGCCAGTCCTGACAGACAGGCGAAATACCCTCAAACTTCAAGAAAAATATAATAATTCCAATCCCAAAGAAAGCAGTTGTGTACAGATGTGAAAATTACCGAACTATCAGTTTAATAAGTCACAGCTCCTAAATACTAATGCGAATTCTTTACAGACGAATGGAAAAACTGATAGAAGCCGACCTCGGGGAAGATCAGTTTGGATTCCGTAGAAATGTTGGGACACGTGAGGCAATACTCACCCTACGACTTATCTTAGAAGAAAGATTTAGGAAAGGCAAACCTACATTTATAGCATTTGTAGACTTAGAGAAAGCTTTTGACAATGTAGATTGGAATACTCTCTTTCAAATTCTGTAGGTGGCAGGGGTAAAATACAGGGAGCGAAAGGCTATTTACAATCTGTACAGAAAGCAGATGGCAGTTATAAGAGGACGAGGGGTATGCAAGGAAAGCAGTGGTTGGGAAGGGAGTGAGACAGGGTTGTAGCCTATCCCCGATGTTATTCAATCTGTATACTGAGCAAGCAGTAAAGGAAACAAAAGAAAAATTCGGAGTAGGTATTAAAATCCATGGAGAAGAAATAAAAACTTTAAGGTTCGTCGATGACATTGTAATTCTGTCAGAGACAGCAAAGGACTTGGAGGAGCAGTTGGACGGAATGGAGAGTGTCTTGAAACATCAACAAAAGCAAAATGAGGATAATGGAATGTAGTTAAATCAATTCGGGTAATGCTGAGGGAATTAGATTACGAAATGAGACATTTAAAGTAGTAAAGGAGTTTTGCTATTTGGGGAGCAAAATAACAGATGATGGTCGGAGTAGAGAGGATATACGATGTAGACTAGATATGGCAAGGAAAACGTCTCTGAAGAAGAAAAAGTTGTTAACATCGAGTATAGATTTAAATGCCAGGATTCGTTTCTGAAAGTATTTGTATGGAGTGTAGCCATTCTTGGAAGTGAAACGTGGACGGTAAATAGTTTGGATAAGAAGAGAATAGAAGCTTTCGAAATGTGGTGCTACAGAAGAATGCTGAAGATTAGACCGTTAGATCACATAACTAATGAGGAGGTATTGAATAGAATTGGGGAGAAGACGAGCTTGTGGCACAACTTGTCTAGAAGAAGGTATCGGTTGGTAGGACATGTTCTGAGAAATCGAGGGAACACCAATTTAGTACTGGAGGGCTGTGCGGAGGGTAAAAATCGAAGAGGGAAGCCAAGAGATGAATACACTAAACAGATTCAAAAGGATGTAGGTTGTAGTAGGTACTGGGAGATAAAGAAGCTTGCACAGGATAGATTAGCATGGAGAGCTGCATCAAACCAGTCTTAGGACTGAAGACCACAACAACAACAACAACTGTTCTAAGTTCTAGGGGTCTGATGGCCTCAGAATTTAAGTCCCATAGTGCTCAGAACTATTTTTATTTTTATTTTTTGTTCTTGATAGAACAATGTTAATCTTAGAACATTTGGTAAGAGAGCCTCAGAGAATGATATTCTAAAGTCCTCGTTAAATGACCATTGAGGGTCATACTAACATCCAGACATTCGACACGGAGGTAAGCTGGCTCTTGCAGTATTTCTCTTTTAGTTGCAAATACTTTCACATTAGCACCGAGTCACCTGCGAAACCACTTGAAACCTTGCTTAGGTTACAGAATTCGCAAGACTCCGCAAGAAATTTCGTCATTACTTGGAATTAATGGAGGAATACCACCAACACAGATGCTTATGAGCTGATTGTGTGTACGTGTGTGTGTGTGTGTGTGTGTGTGTGTGTGTGTTTGTTTCTCTGTATGACCCAAGAGATAGAAACAAAGAGATTAGAGCTTACACGCGAGTATTTTTACCATCACTGAGCATGAACACATGATAAATATTGAAGAACGAGTTTGATGTATAATTGAAATGGCAAACAAGTAAATTGCTAGCTATTCAGAACCATTAAAAACACAGCACTGGCTGTGTGTGCTTGAATGTATGCGAAATTACAGATTCCAGATGGGCTGAGGTCTTCATCAGCAAAATACTTAAAGCTCAGTCGACAATTATTTTGTCACACCTTGTGGCACGTGCAGTAGGAATGCTTATATAATTAATCAACACAACCCGCCCTATTCGCACATGTAGAGCCTCATTCCTCTCGCTGATAGTTTTGGTTCAAAATGGCTCTGAGCACTATAGGACTTAACATCTGTGGTCATCAGTCCCCTAGAACTTAGAACTACTTAAACCTAACCAACCTAAGGACATCACACACATCCATGCCCGAGGCAGGATTCGAACCTGCGACCGTAGCAGTCGCGCGGTTCTGGACTGAGCGCCTAGAACCGCTAGACCACCGCGGCCGGCTGATAGTTTTGTTTTGGTAACAAAAATCAAACTACGTTACCTTATTACCAGACACGGTAACATCGGTACAGTCCTATCTTCTATTACGATTTCATTACCGCTCTTCCAATTTTCTACTCCCATAACTTACTCTCACCTCACATTTTAATAACGTACTAGTCGTCATAGCTGTCATGCCGCTCCATTGGAAAATGCTAGCATCATTGCTGCAGCCTCCTGTAAGCATCACAACCATCTCCAAACTGCGTCCACATCACCTGTCTAAAAGGATCAGCAGCAACAATAATGAGGCACCACTTTAAAACGCTGCCATTTGCCTCAGCAGCATCTTCATCAGTCACCACATTCGTAAAAACGAAGAACCCCATCGTCAGCACCTCAAGATCATAAAATCAGTGACCATTATATAAAGGTAAGTACCAAATCCCAAAACAGGATTATTTACCTCACTTGAAACATTATTACTTTCGTAATACTGTAATCTTGTATCAATATAAGGTATTCCTGTAGATGAAGAACGAAAACAGCTGCCCCAGTGCATAACAAAAGAAGGCTAAAAGTTAAATAAGAGAAAGAAACATTTATACTCTTAGACACAACTCCAACCGGAGTAATACGCATTCGTTTTTAACAGGTAAGAAGCTAATAATATGCGATAGGGATACATAATCTAAAAGAAGTAACATAACAGTTTGACCAAAGTTTCAAGGTTACGACGAATACAGAAGCACAGGATGGAAAGTCTTCTAGAAATTCCACTCCATTCATTTTAAAGTACGATATCAGATTCACATTATTCCCTCAAAAGTGAGAATACTTCAGATTGTAGAGTGCCTTCAACTCCAAAAGACGCTCTGTAAATTAGCCAAAAAAGTCGCGTTTCTTTTTTAACTGTATGTAAGGTAAAGATTTCTTAATGACAGTAAACTCATAGTTTCCCTCTAGAAATTAGTCTACAATTTGACGTGAAACGTATATGTGTTTCTGCAAATACATTAAATGCTTGCCTTGAGAACCTTGTCATTGTCACAAAATTTAGTTCCAGTTTCTTCCGTGTCTGTTTAAAGAAATTCATCACGATTAGCTTACTTAAATCTTTAGCTTCTATATAATTTGATTAAAAATTTTTAGTATCAGGTCGAAGACATGTGACCTTGTAAAGAATATTGTGCCACCCAAATATTTGCTCATTCCAGGCTTTAAAGCTTAAAGAAATTTGGTACACCATGCCTGTATTCATCGGTATCCGTATTTTATACCTAATCCTTACGCGATACCGTATAGCGAAAACGATGAGGGTTTTCCTCTTTTGGAGTAACAGTACTAGGCTATTTTGGGTTCTAGTGGTATCTGAATAGTGTTATGAATTCCACTATTAACGTTTTTCGGATAGCTGCTGATGCTGTAGGACGTGTTCAGAATTGAATCATATACAGCAGTAACTGGATTTTTGTTTTAAGAAAGAGTATAGAAAAAATTTGTGTAATATGTGTAATAAACTAAGATGTCGAGTTTGTCTACTGCAGAAAGAAGAATGAAAGTAATATTGCAATACACTCTACCTCTGCACTTCTAATACCTGTAACTATCCCTCCTTAACTGCGCCATCCAATGCACAAAGTCTCTCTTCTATCGTTTGCCATTGGGGTTCGTTGAGCATTCCTGTAACGCTCTACCATGGACTAAACGATCTTGTGACGAAAGGCGCCGTTGTACTTTATATTTTCTATGAGTCCTATCTGCTAACAATCCCCCATTAATGATCAATACTTCAGAATCTGTCGATCAAGCACCCTATAAGCCAATTCTTTCGTGGATTAGTTAAACCTCCTAAAGATTATTCCTATGAATCTCAGTCTGGCAATTGCTTTACCTACTACTTGGTCGTTCAACGTAAGGTCGCTCTGGATAATTACTTCTAGACATATAACTATCGATACTGTTGCCAGCACTTTATCATGAATAGTGTAGTTGTACAGAAGCGTATTTCTTTTCCTGTGTATGTGCAATTTGTTACATTTATTTACGTTCAGGGTTAACTGCGATTAATAAATCCTCTGTAATTTATTCTCCAAATCGATATTGTCTTCTGGTGTTACTAATTTCTTATAGACAACCGCATCATCTGCCGACTGTCTTAAAGAGCTTCCGACGCTTTCTACTAGATCAATTATACAGGTGGTTGGGAAATTCCCGTTACAAACTTCTAGGCGTTTTAGAGGGGAATCAGTAGATAATACGAGGGCTGTTCAGAAAGTAAGCTCCGATTGATCGCGAAATGGGAACCACAGTGAAAATTAGAAATGTTTTATTTTTAACAGTTAGCTACACCATCCAGCTACTTCTCTACGTAGTTGCCGTTCTGACTAAGACATTTGTCGTAGCGTTGTACCAACTTTCCAATACCCTCATCATAAAAGACAGCCGCCAGTGCTTTCCGCCAATTCTCTACGCTGGCCTACAGCTCGTTTTCTGTGCCAAAATGTTGTATTCATAGCCAGCGGTTCATGTGAGCTGAAATGAAACGCAGGGGGAGTCAATTACGGGCTGTATTGTGGGTAGTCAAACAATTCCAATTGAAAACGATGCAGGAGCATCTTCATTGCCCCTTCAGAATGCGGCTGAGAATATTGCCTTGTAGAAGAAACTGCACGACAGTTATGTAATGTTGGCTGTATAGCTTCAGGCGAAATTTCTCACCAGGTCCTCGTACTTGGTGGGAGACACTATTCTCTAGACAACTTTACGCGATCACTGTGAGCTCAGAAATGAGAGGAGTGACGTGATGCTATCTAGGGTCATACTAGAGACACTGCCCAACACATCTGTGCAAAGCTTTATCGGATTATCATAGTCGTTTCCATTTCGCGATCAATCGGAGCTTACTTTCTGAACAGCCCTCGTATTTTGAATTGGAAACTATATCTTGATTTGTACAGGTTCCTTGTTACACCTATATGAAAACATGTTAGTAACGTGACATTTACAATTGATTGGTTAAGCTTGAGCCAGTCCATCACTTGTTTTACAGATCCACTCCTTTATAAGCAAAGATATTGCTCTTGTACTCGTTGGCGAGTTTTCTCCAATATCATCCAGTAACTCTTCGATTATCGTGGGCTTCACCGTTCAGAAGGATCATGTCGGTGTATTCTGCAAACGTGTACTCGTTCGTGCTGCTCTGACACTCACAGACTCGTGAATGAGGGTCGAAGCAAGTCAGAGATAGGATTGACGTTAAATGACATCAGCCTGTCCCATGTAACTACCTCCAACATGACTGCCTCTTTGCATACCCACCTAGCAAACATATTTTCATATGGCTATAGCACTGCGTTTATGGACATGGGTTCCTATTCAGAATGTTATGTACAGACTCCCTCTACAAGTCCTGAGAGTTTGTGACGGTAATTTCCGAACCTCCTGTATACATTGTAAACAGTAACCGTCCGATAAAACTTCCTTGGTGTACCCCGGAAATGATCTTTCCATTCGGCTATTTTGTTCCGTTAAGAGCAACGTGCTGAGTTCTCTCTGCAAGGGAGTCTTGAATCTGGCCCGATACTAGGTAAGCTCATATTTTTTCCACTAAATGGCAGCGCCGTATCAATGGCTTTACATAAGACAAGGAACACGGTATAAACCTCAGTTCTGTTTGTCTACACAATATGTTCTCATACAGGAGCAGAACGCGTTGAGTGTCGAAAGATCTCTATTTTCGGAATTCATTTTGATTTTTATAGAGGAGAATTTCGTTCTCCAAAGACATAATATTTAGCATCATATACTGTTTCATAATTCTACAATAGACTGACGCCAACGATTGTTAAGTTCATCTGTCCCTCTACCCTTCTTGAAAATTGGAATGACGTGTGCTTTTTTACGGTCGCTGGGTATCGTTCATTGACCAAGTGACCAACGATAAACTACTGCTAGAAGGCGAGCAAGTTCTTCCATATAATCCTTGCTGAACCTTAAAGGTATCTGACCTCGTCCAGATCCCTTAGCACTGCTAAGCGATTAGAGTTGCTTTTCAGTTCCGTGTTCGGTAGTCTTAATGTCTACCATTTCGACTACCGTACGATGGTTCAAGGAAGGGACTATTTATCCGCGTTGAAAAAATTTAAGAATACCGAATTCAGTATCCAGTTATTCCCTCTGTAGCTTCTGTTTTTTTGCTAGCATGGTCACTGAGTGAGTCTATAGAGGACTTCGAACCGCTTACAGGTTTCACGTAAGACCAAAAGCTCTTAGGAATTTTACTCAAATCCGGTGACGAAAGTTTACCGTCAAAGTCAGTTAACGCTTCTTGCATTTCTCTCCTTACACTCATTTTTGCTTCGTTCAGCCTTTGTTATCTGCTCAGTTTCAACTTCTCTTGAATCAGTGATGAAGATCTCTTTGCTTGCGTAGCAGTTTTCGAGCACCGCTACTGCGCCGTTGTGGGTATTTCCCATCCCTTGCTATCTTGGTCGGAAAATACTTTCCTAAGGCATACTGAACAATGATTTTAAATTTTTTTCCGTTTATGCTCCACGTCTTCATTCTCAGAACTGAATATTTGATGCTGACTACTCTGATACTCTGCAATATGTATCCAGTCACTCTTGCTAAGCAAAAATATTTTTGTTCCTTTATTAACATTCCTTGTAAAACTCATCATCAGAGTTGGTATCACAACTTTATGATCACTGATACCTTCTCTTGCATTAACTGATTCATTAAGTTTGTTGCTGGGAGGTCCTAGACGGTACTTTCGGAAACTGATTCTCCAGTTGCCTGCTCGAAGAAATTTTCGGATAAGTCACACAGCAGGATGTCCCACGAATCTCTGTCTGTGGCACCACTTTTGGGACTATGATTGTTCCAATGTACACCTCTGAAGTTGAAGTCACCCTGTATTACAACTACACCACCAGGTAAATTACTAGCAATATTCTGCAAAATTCTTCCTGAGACGCTCTACGACTAATTCCTGATCCACGCGGGATATAAAAGTATCCGATTATCATTTAGGTGCAATATTTGATGTTGATCTTCGCTCAGATTAATTCACATTCGGAATCCGTGATGAGCTAGCTAGATATTATTGAAATTTATACTGGAATAAATACACCATCATTGGTGATTAACCTATCCTTACTATAAATATGCCAATTTTATCGTAAGATTTCGTTATTATTTACTACGAGTTTCAACCAACATTCTGTTCCTAATGTTACCTGGACATTGTGGCCTACAACAATCGGTACTGTTTCTGCGTCCATTCTTGGGTGCTAAAGTCAAATTAATCTTTTCTGTATACGATCTGCGATGCCGCGTGCTCTGCGAGATCATTGTGGCTGATCCGAAGAAACGGGGGGAGCGTTCTAACCCCATCTTCACACCAAGCGTAATCCGCCACCCGAGTAGCCGTTACTGGGTGCAGTGCACGCCTGATGTATTAAGGACAACCACTAAACGTACAGCTATCCACCCGACAGGGAAGGTCGACTGGTTCTCGTCCTATATCGTCTTAGAGTCGTCTGAGCCAAATGAGGACCAGGATCGACACTGGATACGATGCTACCAATTGCTCATCCTTCATCTCGCATTAATTGCTAGTTACCTTCTCCCAATCAGACATATGCCGAAATGATATGAGGACATTCTCATAATTCAAGTGACATTCGTCATTTGTGCTACTATTTGCAGGCAGTTGCAGCCAGTGCGCTCGATAGCCATCGGTAGAGCCCCCTCCATGTCAGGGAAAAGACCCCCAAGTGGCTAACCAAAGTGCACACTGGCATTCTTTTCCACCCAGTACGGGATTTTCTTGAGGGTCTCCATTACTCCTCTATCGTTGTAGCTCTCGATGACTATCTTATCTTCCCTCTGCAATTTTCCTGACTGGGCAGGAAAATCTACCACTGGCTCAACAGGCGAGGTATCCCTTGCTGGCTCGGAAGTATTATCGAGTCGTAGGTCTCGGGACTGGCACCCCGGTGTCGCCGCAGCTTACATCAATTGCATAAACCTGTAAACTGTACCCAAAGCAACTTCCACCCGTTTATGGACAGCAACCAGTTCTTCTCGTTTTTGTATGCCTATCCTTTTGGCTGATGGTCTACGGGACATCGGCCGTACACTTGCCTAATAAAATGAAAGAACTGCAGCCGTCATGTTATTTTATTACATTGCAACCAGTTTCAGTGACTTAGTACACCAGCTTCTAGTCTTAACTGTGGACGAGGAGGATGAATTCCCGTCGTATATACGATCCCATCAGCGCCCAATATCTATGAACCTTCTTCCTTGGAGCTAGATATAAGCGATGGTGTGACTGCAACCATCAACAACCAAATCAGTTGATGTCTGCAGACACATCATCGCTTTTGCAATATTCTACGGAAGCCAGTTCATACATGTAGGCCACTGAAGGGGTTCGCGATACGACTGGAGTTTACAGCTCAGCGTCAGTTACGGCCTGAAGATGGTCTATTGAGTCCCGAAACGGGCTGCAATACAACATCAAAACGACGGCTGCGGGTGTTTCATTTTATCATGTAATTTTCCTTGTGTCCTCTCACCACAAGAGCTATCCATAGCCATATCGTGCAACCTAAAAAAGGGAATATCAAAAAATACTATCAAAGCAGTCAGGATCAACTTTTTTCTTTTTTTTTGTGTCATCAGTCTTTTGCCTGCTTTGATGCAGTCCGCCATGAATTTCTCTCCTGTGCCAACCTCTTCATCTCAGAGTGGCAGTTGTAACGTACGTCCTCAATTATTTGCTGGAAGTACTCCAATCTCTAATTTCCTCTACAGTCTTTGCCCTCTACAGCTCCCTCTAGTACCATGGGTGTCATTCCTCACGCTTTAACAGATGTTCTTCCATACTGTCCGGTCTCCTTGTCGGTGTTTTCACTCCGATTCTGCGCAGAACCTCATAGTCCCATACCCTTTCAGTCCATCAAATTTTCAATATTCGTCTGTAGCACCACAACTCACATGCTTCGATTTTCTTCTGTTCCAGTTTTCTCACAGTCTATGTTTAAAATACTGCCTTGCAATGCTGTGCTGCAAACGTACAGTCTCTGAAATTTCTTCCTCTTTAATTAAGGTCTGTGGTGTATTCTACTGGACTTCTCTTGGCCAGGAACGTCCTTTTTGTATGTGCTAGTCTGTTTTTGATGTCCTCCTTGCTCTTTCCGCCTTGCGTTAACTTAGGAAGTAATAATAGACCCCACGAAAAGAGAAAATTTCGCGACTGCGGCGCTACTGAGGTTCCAAAGTAGGCAAAATATAATGTGAAGAATAAAGAAACACAAATCTGCTCTGCAGGGTGCTCACGGCAGCCTGTGACTACAAGCTCTTGAAACAGAAATAAGTTTCTCTACAGAAAATGGATGTATCAACTGCTACTTTTTACAAGAAGGTCTGCTTACGCAGCTACGCCAGGAATAAATATTCCAACTCTAAAGCTCTGTTCTATATGCTCTGTACTAACACGAGAGTTAAACGCAGTCACGTGACGTGTGACGTGGTGCTTCCGTCAACGAAAAGTTATAGAGGGAGTCCCCTTATAAAAGGATATGCACTAACATTTATACACTCCTGGAAATGGAAAAAAGAACACATTGACACCGGTGTGTCAGACCCACCATACTTGCTCCGGACACTGCGAGAGGGCTGTACAAGCAATGATCACACGCACGGCACAGCGGACACACCAGGAACCGCGGTGTTGGCCGTCGAATGGCGCTAGCTGCGCAGCATTTGTGCACCGCCGCCGTCAGTGTCAGCCAGTTTGCCGTGGCATACGGAGCTCCATCGCAGTCTTTAACACTGGTAGCATGCCGCGACAGCGTGGACGTGAACCGTATGTGCAGTTGACGGACTTTGAGCGAGGGCGTATAGTGGGCATGCGGGAGGCCAGGTGGACGTACCGCCGAATTGCTCAACACGTGGGGCGTGAGGTCTCCACAGTAAATCGATGTTGTCGCCAGTGGTCGGCGGAAGGTGCACGTGCCCGTCGACCTGGGACCGGACCGCAGCGACGCACGGATGCACGCCAGGACCGTAGGACCCTACGCAGTGCCGTAGGGGACCGCACCGCCACTTCCCAGCAAATTAGGGACACTGTTGCTCCTGGGGTATCGGCGAGGACCATTCGCAACCGTCTCCATGAAGCTGGGCTACGGTCCCGCACACCGTTAGGCCGTCTTCCGCTCACGCCCCAACATCGTGCAGCCCGCCTCCAGTGGTGTCGCGACAGGCGTGAATGGAGGGACGAATGGAGACGTGTCGTCTTCAGCGATGAGAGTCGCTTCTGCCTTGGTGCCAATGATGGTCGTATGCGTGTTTGGCGCCGTGCAGGTGAGCGCCACAATCAGGACTGCATACGACCGAGGCACACAGGGCCAACACCCGGCATCATGGTGTGGGGAGCGATCTCCTACACTGGCCGTACACCACTGGTGATCGTCGAGGGGACACTGAATAGTGCACGGTACATCCAAACCGTCATCGAACCCATCGTTCTACCATTCCTAGACCGGCAAGGGAACTTGCTGTTCCAACAGGACAATGCACGTCCGCATGTATCCCGTGCCACCCAACGTGCTCTAGAAGGTGTAAGTCAACTACCCTGGCCAGCAAGATCTCCGGATCTGTCCCCCATTGAGCATGTTTGGGACTGGATGAAGCGTCGTCTCACGCGGTCTGCACGTCCAGCACGAACGCTGGTCCAACTGAGGCGCCAGGTGGAAATGGCATGGCAAGCCGTTCCACAGGACTACATCCAGCATCTCTACGATCGTCTCCATGGGAGAATAGCAGCCTGCATTGCTGCGAAAGGTGGATATACACTGTACTAGTGCCGACATTGTGCATGCTCTGTTGCCTATGTCTATGTGCCTGTGGTTCTGTCAGTGTGATCATGTGATGTATCTGACCCCAGGAATGTGTCAATAAAGTTTCCCCTTCCTGGGACAATGAATTCACGGTGTTCTTATTTCAATTTCCAGGAGTGTATAACATTATTTGCTGTTTGGCCCGAAAACGGATTTGGTATTAAATTACCATAAGAAAACAACTGGAAAATTTACTCCGAAGGAATGGGCACAGCACACAAAGGATAAACGCAGTGAGCAATAGAATTAAAAAGTAAATTAAAAGAGGTCAGACAAACAAACAACAAATCAGCAGCCACAACAGAGAACCAAGAACACAGATTCCAGACAAACACACGGCACCAGGAAAACCCTACAAAGAGTACAGCATGGCATATACTAACAAATAGTAACAGAAACGTCCACACGGTGGGAAACATACTGAAGAAACAAGGGCTACAAGTATTATTCTGCACAAATAACACAGCACAAAGAATCTAAGCACTAAGAACACGTCTGCACACAAATTCTCCAAAGCAGGAATATATCAGTTAACATGCATTTCATGCCAGTTGGTCTACATAGGCCGAACACGCAGAACTTTCAAAATGAGGTACTCCGAACACCTCAGATCCCTAAGAAGTGATAGTACACACTCCACTTATGCAGACCATCTCATACAACGAAACTACCACGCAAAATCATGAAGACCTTAAAATCGTCAGAGAAAGCAACAGTCTCTATCAAGAACTCACAATAGAGGAGAACTACCTCACACAAAAGGCAATAATAGAGGGAAAGACAGACTGATCTTAAGATCCTCAGAGACGGCAACAGTCTCCATCAAAAACTGACAATAGAGGAGAACTACCACATACAAAAAGCAATAACACAGGGAAAGAGAGTCCTGAATGAAAATACAACACCATGCCACAAAGCAGTGTTTGGAACACTCAATGAACTATACAAATGCACCTCCCCACATAACATTCAAACACTCTAAAGAAAATTGACTTCTGTTCTCTCAGTTCCCTCTACCACCCCTTCTTTCCATCTCTTTCTCTCTCTCTCTCGCTCTCTCTCTGTCTGTCTGTCTGTCTCTCTCTCTCTCTCTCTCTCTCTCTCTCTCTCTCTCTCTCTCTCACACACACACACACACACACACACACACACACACACACACACACAAACACATAAATATTACATACATTCTGCCCTCTCAAAGCAGCCACACCACACTTCTCACGAAACGTTCAAAATTAGAGCCACAACAAAACACAAGACCAAGATACAAGACACAACACCAACGATGAACAAGTGAGCAGCGACAATATCATAATACCTCTCACGGAGTATGTTGTCAAAAGTGTCTGCTCAGATCACTTTCCACCACATTTCTTGAAAGTGCATGCGAGGAGAAGCAGTGAGCGGAAATTTGTAAAAAACTGTGTAAAAACAGTGCACTAAATAGCAGTTGATAGAGATACCAACCAGAGAGACGAAACAGCACGAAAAATGTAAGTACAGAAACGCACATAATTTCTATCCACGAAACAGTTCTTCACAAATACGCAATAATTTTCTTCATGGCTAGTTTGCAAAGACCTGTTGTCATACAAACGACGAAAACGAGCACTAAAACCGAATATTTAATAACACAGTTCAGTTAGGGATGCAATTTTAAGGTGAGTGTCCAAATAAATAAAAGCAACTTGCACATGTTGTAACTCTTAGGTCTAAAGCAGCTAAATTATTATAAATTGGTATTATACTTTACAGAAATAAAAGTTTGGCTCACAGAAGATGACACATAGGTGTCTGGGTAAATATAAAGATAAACTAATTGTGTTTGCATAAGGCTGATTTTCGAAACAACCCAATTTTTAACATAATACATGTTTACTTTCCTGTTTAAATGCGTAAAAAAGCGTTATTTACTTAAAAGGGTTATAAAGGAACTAATTTAATTCAAACACTGTTGGGAAATTAATTGTGCAGTCTGATGTATGAAGAAAATCACTTATAAAGAAACTTTTTAGAAGAAAAATAAATTAAAAGTAAAAAAAATTAAATTATAGCACACAGTTTTAAACTGCCAGGAAGTTTCATATCAGCGCACACTGCGCTGCAGAGTGAAAATCTCATTCTGGAAACATCCCCTAGGCTGTGGCTAAGCCATGTCTCTGCAATATCCTTTCTTTCAGGAGTGCTAGTTCTGCAAGGTTCGCAGGAGAGCTTCTGTAAAGTTTGGAAGGTTGGAGACGAGGTACTGGCAGAAGGGAAGCGTGAGTCGTGCTTGGGTAGCTCAGTTGGTAGAGCACTTGCCCGCGAAAGGAAAGGCCCCGAGTTCTTGTCTCGGCCCGGCACACAGTTTTAATCTGCCAGGAAGTTTCAAGAGTCTACTGATTTTTCATAGTTACCAGAAAATACGCTAAATTAAAAATTATCCAACGTAACGATCTAGCTCCCACGTAAGGTGTATATATTTCGTTTAATGTCCGGTTTCGGTCCACAGCGACCTGCTCCTCGCCACCGGCTGTTGTTGTCAGCAAGAAGTAAGGAATCATGTGATGATGATCTTATAAATGACCGAAGCCAGTCACCAAACGAAATATATACAACTTATATGAGATCTAGACCATTTTATTGAAATAATCCTAATACGATTTTGCCGATCCCTGTTTTCGTAACGGCAGTATTCCAGAAATTATTAAAAATGTTCTAAGGACAATAGTACAACCATAAAATGAATTCAGATTTATAAAACTATGGGACTGGTCTAATGCTTGAATTTATTAGGTACTGAAAAACATAAATATCGACATCTTTCTCTGGTTATAAGTTAAAGAACTTCACACGTACTACGGTTTTTTTTAGATGGTTTTCGGTAAGAATCACTGGTTTTTGTGTATAACAAGCAAAGCAGAAAGAGTGATACACATGAAATAATATATGATGCCTATTATTCTGATTTTGCTGCCATTGAGTGTACGTATTGCAAGAGCGCCAGGGTACACACGTGAAGCATCACAATGTCCGATGTGTTACCACCATGTCACGTCGTCCGAGATATTGGCCCGTTCCCATTAAAATACATTTGACATGAACATAACCTAGCATTTTCAAAATACGTTTTATTGCATAAATAGCAGCATGGGAACACGAAGTTAATTTCACTCCGTTCAGTGAACATGTAAACCTTTTCACAAGCTTTACACAAAACTGTAATGCGCAGCAGAGTTGTTTGGATTCAAGATATTAGCAAACTGAGTATCATTCAGACTTCTTTGTTTCCTATTCTTCAGATATCATCTCAGTGTTCTGATCCAGATTTTAGTCTTAAATTACCATTCCCTTGGTTTTATTTTATTAGAGATCTCTTCTTCTTACCATTCCTAATACACTCCTGAAATTGAAATAAGAACACCGTGAATTCATTGTCCCAGGAAGGGGAAACTTTATTGACACATTCCTGGGGTCAGATACATCACATGATCACACTGACAGAACCACAGGCACATAGACACAGGCAACAGAGCATGCACAATGTCGGCACTAGTACAGTGTATATCTACCTTTCGCAGCAATGCAGGCTGCTATTCTCCCATGGAGACGATCGTAGAGATGCTGGATGTAGTCCTGTGGAACGGCTTGCCATGCCATTTCCACCTGGCGCCTCAGTTGGACCAGCGTTCGTGCTGGACGTGCAGACCGCGTGAGACGACGCTTCATCCAGTCCCAAACATGCTCAATGGGGGACAGATCCGGAGATCTTGCTGGCCAGGGTAGTTGACTTCTAGAGCACGTTGGGTGGCACGGGATACATGCGGACGTGCATTGTCCTGTTGGAACAGCAAGTTCCCTTGCCGATCTAGGAATGGTAGAACGATGGGTTCGATGACGGTTTGGATGTACCGTGCACTATTCAGTGTCCCCTCGACGATCACCAGTGGTGTACGGCCAGTGTAGGAGATCGCTCCCCACACCATGATACCGGGTGTTGGCCCTGTGTGCCTCGGTCGTATGCAGTCCTGATTGTGGCGGTCACCTGCACGGCGCCAAACACGCATACGACCATCATTGGCACCAAGGCAGAAGCGACTCTCATCGCTGAAGACGACACGTATCCATTCGTCCCTCCATTCACGCCTGTCGCGACACCACTGGAGGCGGGCTGCACGATGTGGGGGCGTGAGCGGAAGACGGCCTAACGGTGTGCGGGACCGTAGCCCAGCTTCATGGAGACGGTTGCGAATGGTCCTCGCCGATACCCCAGGAGCAACAGTGTCCCTAATTTGCTGGGAAGTGGCGGTGCGGTCCCCTACGGCACTGCGTAGGATCCTACGGTCTTGGCGTGCATCCGTGCGTCGCTGCGGTCCGGTCCCAGGTCGACGGGCACGTGCACCTTCCGCCGACCACTGGCGACAACATCGATGTACTGTGGAGACCTCACGCCCCACGTGTTGAGCAATTCGGCGGTACGTCCACCCGGCCTCCCGCATGCCCACTATACGCCCTCGCTCAAAGTCCGTCAACTGCACATACGGTTCACGTCCACGCTGTCGCGGCATGCTACCAGTGTTAAAGACTGCGATGGAGCTCCGTATGCCACGGAAAACTGGCTGACACTGACGGCGGCGGTGCACAAATGCTGCGCAGCTAGCGCCATTCGACGGCCAACACCGCGGTTCCTGGTGTGTCAGCTGTGCCGTGCGTGTGATCATTGCTTGTACAGCCCTCTCGCAGTGTCCGGAGCAAGTATGGTGGGTCTGACACACCGGTGTCAATGTGTTCTTTTTTCCATTTCCAGGAGTGTATTACCACCCCTATGAATGGGATTTACATATCAATTTTTTCTTATGTCACTATACTTAATACTCTGTATACTAAACACTACAAAAATTAGGTGAGTACCAACAAAAGGAAAGCAAGGGTAAAAGAATGTATCGAACTAAATCAGTCGATGCTGACGTTATATTGATGGGGGGACATGAAAATAAGTACCAATGTCGGAAGTTCAGAACACATAAATTTCAGACTGGTAACAAGAAGAAAAACACTTCTGAAAAACTGATATTCATTATTACCGAATTAAAAATTTAATTGTTTGGTTGTCTCTTCCGAATTATCCGTGAGGAGTGTACACTTGTACAGCAGTGAAACGTGGACGAAGAACCTTTCACATAGGAAGGGATCCTAAGATTTTGAAACATGGCTCTAAAGGAGAATGCTGTGGAGGGAGAGAAAGGACAACAAATGAGAAGGTAACTGAATTGTGTAGGAAAGAAACTTTTTACACAAATTGAGTAAAAGAAAGGACAAGTTAATGGGACACCTTATTAACCACATAGTATACGTAAGTATGGTAACAGAGCGAAGTGAGGAGGTAAGGGGTTTAGGGGGAGTCCATGACTTGACAGCTGTAAGCAGGTGCTTACTGGTGAACTGGGTAAACAAGAAAAAAAATGGACCTTTTAAATTTTGTCATAACACACCTGGGTAACTATCCCTACTGGGTTACAAAATACAATAATCTCGATACACAGCGTGTATCTGGCAGCAAGAAAAGGATGTTGCATGGAGACTAAAAGTAGGTGACTATACAGCTGAATTATCGTTTGTGAATATTTCTTACGGAGTCTGTAGAAAGCAGTGTGGGAAGTAAGTGAACAATTGCAGTTAATTTCCATGTAAGGACTATGTATTAGCCGGAGTTTGTGGAAAGGAAACTCACTGCGCTCTGGCGTACTCATCTCCAGAATAGCCAGGTCAGTGAAAGTGAGGCAGATTTGTTGAAGACGAAAACTTCGGCACGTGATCACCTCTCCCTCTCCATCCCTCGGTGTGTGAATAACAGAGTGCGTGCAGCATGACTTACATCCCGCTTCTTCACCACCGTTATTAGAATTAAGAGAGTTCTTTGTCATAGCCTCTGATATGAAAACGAAACTTCCTTGAGAATACTTATCGAGTATCTATCTTGCACATGAAGATCTGTCTCATGGAACGTACTGTTCACATTGATTGCATGATAAGTGACGTGAAAACTTCGTACTTTCCACTTTCGGACTGAATTACTCTTATTTCTTTCTGGGCGATTTTGGTGAAAATTGCCAAGTAATCACAATCTCTCTCTGTTCTATGAGGTTTCTGGATTTCAGCCGTATCATGTTGACTTATTGCCACACTATTTCCACTGGCCATCGTCATGCCATCTTCAGATGAGGTGGGAGACATTCACCAGAAGATGGCACGATGGTTGCCAATCGAACTATTGTGGCAAGAAGTGAATATGATCCGGCTGCAGTCCAGAAACCTTATAGAATATTGAGTACGCCGAGAAAACTTAAAGAATCAAACAATCTTTCTGTTTCTTAGAATCTTTGGCCAATTATTTACTGCTCCGAAGTACAGTATACGGAAAAATCAAGCATACATTTTAAATTACACTTGATATCTGTTATTCTGTTGTGTTTATTAAGAAAATTAATTTCGATTGCATTTATAACAGTTCCCAATAATAACACCTATCTGCGGCTTAATTATATTTTTAATACAATTTTATGCCCCATTAATTCTAGAATGTGTTACACCTCAACATTTTAGCTTTAAGATTAAAATTAATACTCGGTATCCAGCAGAAATTATGGCATTACTAACGTTATTTATCTAATAACTTGCTGTCGAATCAAAGGTACAGTTAATAATGCAAAGAGATTCATTCTAGTTAGAAATTTCGTTTGCTACAGCTATTAAAATAGAAATAAATATGAACAATGGGCTAAGTAATGGCTGGAGTAATTGCGGCTAAACGATTACAGTGCTGAATATTATTCCTGCGCAGCAGCTGTAATAAGAAAAAATTGTGGCAACGCTGAAAGGCTCAATTTATACAGCCTGCATTAAGCTACCAGTAAAAATAATGATATAATTAACTCTACGGAAGAAGAAGTAGTTACGATATTTCCTGTTCGGCCAGAACTTTAAATCTAGATTTATTATGCCGAGAAATTATAAAGAGCGATCTGTGTTTTACTTGGCAAAAGAGCTTCCAGTAGCCAAGGTCATACGAATTTCTAACCGGTCTCGACAGATCTGTCAGCTTCCAGTCTTCGAAAATTTTTATTACTGTCTTTATTACGTCTTAGAAAATCGTGCCAATTACAGTTAAAACACGTTTTGCACATTTTCATGTCCATTTACGTACCAATCATCTGTGAGAACTACGTGTGCAGTCATGGCCACGCACACAAGATGCGCTACGGTCGCAGGTTCGAATCATGCCTCGAGCATGGATGTGTGTGATGTCCTTAGGTTGGTTAGGTTTAAGTAGTTCTGAGTTCTAGGGGACTGATGACCTCAGATGTTAAGTCCCATAGTGCTCATAGCCATTTTGCACAAGATGCTCTTAAACTCTAAATCATTTATTTCTGACAAACGTTTGTATAACGTGCAATATTTTATCCAGCATAATGACAACTTGACACATGGTTGTAGCTCATAATGAAAACGTTTTGTGAAAAAAATTTGTGAAGACCTGAAGATGACAGCTATGCCTGTTGAAACTACTTGTCAAGAATAAAGACAAATTTGAGCGACCTTGGCTGCTGAAACCTTTTTAGAACTAGAGGCGAATGACATGACCATAAGTCATTTTAAGAACTATATATTCCAAGAATTCGTTAATAAATATTTGTGGTTGTCGTCGTCGTTGTTGATGTAGTCTTTATCCTGAGGATCCAGCTCTCACAGTTAGGCTGTCCTATACAGTTCTCTTCGTCTCTGTGAAGTTACTCTAACCTACATATTCCTGAGGACGCTTACAGAGTTCAAGGCTTGATTTCCCTCCACATCTTTTGCAGCCCACCTTTGCTCCAGTTACGAGTGTAAGTACCCTACAGAGACCAGGGTGTTTGGATGAACTTTGTTGCCAGTGATGAGGATGCAAGGTTAACAGCGGAGTAGTGAGCTGATGCCTGGTAGTCAAACGACATATCGCAAAGGAAACGTCATTATTTAAACATTCCTTTATTGTTCACCAACTACAACAATCATGATGATATTCGGCGAGGCAAACGTCCAATGGACGCAAGTGATAGACTGCCTGCGAAGAGGAGCGGTCGCCTGTAGACAATGCCGTGCCGTGCACCGCCGTATCGCTGGTGGAGTGACGACAGCGGCGACTCGGGCAGGAAGCAGACCACAGCAGCAACTGCGGTCCATAGTGCAGACCAAAAGCTACCCAGCTCCACAGGATGGAATGAGCTGAAGTGCACAGACTACTGGACTACTGGACTACTGTAGATGAAACGGATAATAGTAGGGCCTGTCCACATGAGCAGGGGCACATAGGAACTTCGCGCACAAGCGAAGGCGGCTCCTGTATCTCACCTATAGACCACCATGGCTTCTACCATGTGAGCCACAACAAAAGCATAGCTCGTACGTGAAGCAATCACCTAAACAGCAGGTGTTCTGCCTTTCAGCTGCATCACATCTGGTCTCTCTTATTGGCCGCAGCATATGGTAACCATGTCTCAATTATTGTCATATAAGCAGGTAATTTAATCAGGAGGGCCTGAAATAGTTTGCTACAACGCCTCTTGCGTTAGCTGAGGAAAGCGTCTCGGTTTTACTCTGATGTGCCTAGCAAGTTATTTGCAGCACAACACGCCTCCCTCCTTCAAGATGTCTGACCCACTTGATCTAAGTAAGGCCAATTCTCCAACGTCTCGATACATATTTTGCAAGTTTACCGTTACATACAGTACACTCAGTCTCCTCTTGTGCACTATTCAGCTTCCATCGCAGTATCTGATAAAAGGATATCACCAAAATCTCGTTCCTGCAGACATTTCTCAGGTATTATCGATCCATAAATAGTGCCACTCAGTTGTTTCTTACGTATTGCGTTTCTCCTTCTTTATAGGGCGGTTTGTTATCAAGTTTAGTCTCAACGAACTCTTAGATCTACATGAAACACAATCCACTGCTAACCGACGCACTTGGAGTTCACGGGGTTGGTCAGTATTCCGCCTGAGGTAGACACAGGGAACAGCAGAACCACAGAATCAGAACCACAGTAGTATGTGAAACCGAGATATACGCGGTCACGGTGTTATTGAGCTGCTTATTGCGATACTGCTGCACATCTTGGAACATCTGGTCAGATGTAATTCCACCCCTCTGCGAAGCTATAAACTCATCCGATGACCGACGGAAGTCTGATTTTGGGGTACTTGTGAGGTTGCAAGATTTTCCATGCATTTTGTAGCCAGAGTTTGGAAAGAAATAATGTCGTTGAGTGGAAGTGAAATCTCTTTAAAATTCTGAATATAAATAAAAAAGCTGTATTTGTAGAATGACATCCATTTTTGTTATCCAGAGTAATCGTTCAGAATATAAATTTTTAATTATTGTGTAAGAAGATTTATTGTGAAACAAGTCCTGTTTGGTATATTTCATTATTTGCATGAGATATTCCGCCAGGTCTTCATGCCGTTCCAGGGCAGTTGGAGACGTATTTGGAGACTTGACGGGCAAAGTAGCCAAAGGTGGCCAAGAGTCTTTTGCGTCAGCCACGCTGTCAAGGAATACCAATGACCAGAAGTTTACATCAATAATGTACGTATGTATTTATATATGTATGTGTGTATGTACTGAAAAAACAATTGTTATTCATTATCCAGAATGTCTCCCATAACAAGATAGTAATCCACTAAGATGTATTGTATTACAAGCACAATAGAAGCCTTAAGAGATCGGAGCTGCTATATCCTGGTTTTTAGTAAAAATTAAGTTATTATATAAATAAAAGAATATTTACAAGTCGGGTGTTCGCAAACAAACTTAGCTCGGTCATGTGCAAACGTACAACAACCTACGAAATACCCAGATTAGCAACAGGTTCCAGACTATTAATAAGCGCTAGCAGCGCTTTACTTAAAATAGAGCCACTTGACTAGACACAATCAGATCCGCAGTAGGGACACACTGCCATCCATATGATCCGAACTGAACACTATTTTAGGTGCTAGCCCTGTCCTTATTCTTTTGAAGTATCAGATTCTACCACAGAAGACCGACCAGAGATATTGCTTGGATATAAAGCAGTCATGTCAACCGTGCCACAGTGGTTCAGCCTTTCTGCTGCCATTACGCCTCTGGCCCCTCTGCTTGACCACAGCGTGCGGTAAACGTCTCCACGTCTCCAAGACACTACCCGTTATATCAGCAGGTAGCCGACGATGCAGCTTCCCCTGGCTGGTGCAAAAAGACCCGCATCCACAGCCTCTTGCGTTAGACAAAATTGCCTATGGAGTGCAGCGACCTGATGTTACATGTAGTTGAAAATCAACAGTCGAGATCGAGACAACATTTGTTTATAAACCAGTTTAGGCTTGTGTTAAAGACATCTTCAGAATTTTAGGGCCCCTTCTACTGGTGATGGCGGCTCCTCGATTTTCTCGTGATACCACGATCGTACACAGTCAGTCGATAAACGAGTATTATTGCAATCTCGACTGTTCTTTTTAACCTAGGTATCGTAGTGTTGCTCAGCCATGCTCAGTAAAGGAAATGCGATGCAACATCTCGATCCCATTTTAAGGCGTGTCTACATCTGCATATGAAGATTAATACTATCGGATTAAAACGTACGCCTACATATACACTCCTGGAAATTGAAATAAGAACACCGTGAATTCATTGTCCCAGGAAGGGGAAACTTTATTGATACATTCCTGGGGTCAGATACATCACATGATCACACTGACAGAACCACAGGCACATAGACACAGGCAACAGAGCATGCACATTGTCGGCACTAGTACAGTGTATATCCACCTTTCGCAGCAATGCAGGCTGCTATTCTCCCATGGAGACGATCGTAGAGATGCTGGATGTAGTCCTGTGGAACGGCTTGCCATGCCATTTCCACTTGGCGCCTCAGTTGGACCAGCGTTCGTGCTGGACGTGCAGACCGCGTGAGACGACGCTTCATCCAGTCCCAAACATGCTCAATGAGGGACAGATCCGGAGATCTTGCTGGCCAGGGTAGTTGACTTACACCTTCTAGAGCACGTTGGGTGGCACGGGATACATGCGGACGTGCATTGTCCTGTTGGAACAGCAAGTTCCCTTGCCGGTCTAGGAATGGTAGAACGATGGGTTCGATGACGGTTTGGATGTACCGTGCACTATTCAGTGTCCCCTCGACGATCACCTGTGGTGTACGGCCAGTGTAGGAGATCGCTCCCCACACCATGATGCCGGGTGTTGGCCCTGTGTGCCTCGGTCGTATGCACTCCTGATTGTAGCGCTCACCTGCACGGCGCCAAACACGTATACGACCATCATTGGCACCAAGGCAGAAGCGACTCTCATCGCTGAAGACGACACGTCTCCATTCGTCCCTCCATTCACGCCTGTCGTGACACCACTGGAGGCGGGCTGCACGATGTTGGGGCGTGAGCGGAAGACGGCCTATCGGTGTGCGGGACCGTAGCCCAGCTTCATGGAGACGGTTGCGAATGGTCCTCGCCGATACCCCAGGAGCAACAGTGTCCCTAATTTGCTGGGAAGTGGCGGTGCGGTCCCCTACGGCACTGCGTAGGATCCTACGGTCTTGGCGTGCATCCGTGCGTCGCTGCGGTCCGGTCCCAGGTCGACGGGCACGTGCACCTTCCGCCGACCACGGGCGACAACATCGATGTACTGTGGAGACCTCACGCCCCACGTGTTGAGCAATTCGGCGGTACGTCCACCCGGCCTCCCGCATGCCCACTATACGCTCTCGCTCAAAGTCCGTCAACTGCACATACGGTTCACGTCCACGCTGTCGCGGCATGCTACCAGTGTTAAAGACTACGATGGAGCTCCGTATGCCACGGCAAACTGGCTGACACTGACGGCGGCGGTGCACAAATGCTGCGCAGCTAGCGCCATTCGACGGCCAACACCGCGGTTCCTGGTGTGTCCGCTGTGCCGTGCGTGTGATCATTGCTTGTACAGCCCTCTCGCAGTGTCCGGAGCAAGTATGGTGGGTCTGACACACCGGTGTCAATGTGTTCTTTTTTCCATTTCCAGGAGTGTATGTACGTGTATACTTCGCAAGTTATCCTATAGTGCATAGCACTCATCCCTTTTATGGTTGCGAATTTCCAGAAAGAACGATTTGGTAAGCTTCGTATGAGCCTCACCAGTTTATAGTGTTCGCACATTACAGGCAGTTTACGGTGCCTACGTTCACCTACCTGTTGCAACCGAACGACAAAGGAGGCAAGCGATTGTTCACCCTCCAGTATGTCCCGCTAGCGTCCTTACTGCTTGGCCATCTAGCGTGCGAGTCAACTATCCATGCAGAACGAAAATTAATCTTTCTATAGACTGGACAGTCACTGTTGCTACCATCAGCCACCGGGCTTCCGCGTCAGGCTTCCCGCGTCGCGTGCGAGTCGGTAAGCTGCAAAGGCGCTGACCGCTGCAGAGTACGTATGTCACATGACTTTAATAAAGTTGGGAGAATCAAAGGACTTCGCAGATCACCTGCTTGCCCCAAGAACATCACAACCACATCGCCACCCATCTTGACGAGTAAAACGTCTTACCAAATAGGAGCCGGCCGATGTGGCCGAGCGGTTCTAGGCGCTTCAGTCTGGAACCGCGCGGCCGCTACGGTCGCAGGTTCGAATCCTGCCTCGGGCATGGATGTGTGTGATGTCCTTAGGTTAGTTAGGTTTAAGTAGTTCTAAATCTAGGGGACTGAAGACCTCAGATGTTAAGTCCCATAGTGCTCAGAGCCATTTGAACCATTTTGAACCAATTAGGATTCCTTTTCCGGAGAGAGAAGAAAAAGCCCACGCTCCCAATAGGGTGTAGCGGCGGTGACTGGCATTATTCGCGAATGTTCATGTTTCGTATCCATATCTAGAACCAACGCAAGGAAGATGAAGATACCTTTGTTCCATAGGAGCAATTGTCTTGGCATGAAGTAGTGGAGCGAGAACAGCACTGAAGGTCGGACTGCAGCAGATACTAGCTTTGCTTGGTGTGCGCGAGATGGCAATGTGGGAAATTTTATATAAAATGAATGGGGTAACAGAGTTAATCATTTACGGTGAGTGCACGACAAGTTACGCATTTGTTGACTGCTCTAGCACAATTCCGCGCAGAAATTCAGCAATTAAAAAGAGATGCAGAAGGTAGAAGAGACGTGTATCAAGTAAATAGTAGCCCACGGAACAGAGCGGAGGAATGTACGAAGGACTCAGCGCCAGTTAAGAGTTTTCTTTCTGTCCCTACAGTTCTAGTCTTTCATGGGAAATCTGATGTGGGTATTCATCTGCTTTTGTTTTCCCTAAACAGAAAATTGCAGTAGCTTTAGGGTCCAAGAGCGATTCGGATAAAGTAACTGTGGCAAAACTGCGAATCCAAGATGATGCAGTCGCTATTCTTATGGGCTATACCAGGTGCCGTCGAGCAGCTACCTACGACGGTTTTAAGCAGATACAGGTGCAACGGTACAAGAGGAAGAAAATGGACAGGTTTTACAGGCAACAAGTCCACAGCATGTGTCTATTGGACGGAAAATTTAATGAGCGTTTTGCAGATTCTGTTAGGAAAGCTACTGCTAACACGTAATAGCTCAATGAGAACGAGTCGCACAACGAGGCAAAGTTGTTTGAAGCAGGACAAAGTGCATTAGATACGGGCTAGACGGTGAAGTCGGTCGTGCAGTCAGATTAGCACACTGTGAGGCATTTAAAGGAGCCGTACAAGCGGCAGTTCAATTTTCGGAATAGCTACAGAGACTTCAAATGGACTGAAAACCAGAACGTCGTGTGTTTTAAGCTTTCTCAGGAACTAGTTCTCATGGGAACAGGCAACAGGCTACAAATACCAGCAGGAAAGAAACTCGATGTTTCGTTTGTGGAAGGAAAGGTCACATAGCACGGAATTGTACAGAAAGACACACATGGAAAACGTTAAACGCAGACGGAACGTAAGGGCCACCACTACTTCAAACTCAAGTAGCAGTAGCTATTGCGAGCTCTACGAATGACAGTTCGCAGGTTCAGCTTGTTTATACAATTTTCCGCGGACCAAATGTCCATTTTCTAGTAGGCAGTCGATCTTTACCATTAGAGGGTTAAATGGCAAACAGGTACAAAATTACCTTCGTGATAAGCGAAGATGAATATGAGACTGAAATGCAAGTGATAAGAAGCAGAGAGGAACGTGACGAAGATACACTAGCATTGGATTTCCTGTCAGCTAACCACGTAAAGATCGATGTAGCAAAAAGAGAAATCTGGCTCGGTTATCATGATCATGTTTGCAGTGGGTACTCCAAGAGTCAGACTCAAATGGATGTCAGTGCCGCAGATGTAATGTGCAAATAGAGTAGCAACGCAAGTATACCGTTCCGAGTCGATGTGCATTTGACTGGAAGTGAGTGCATCCGCCTGGGTACAGGAGTGAGGGTGTATATCGACGTGAAGATACCGAAGTAACAAGGAAGTAATTTGTTGTTAACAGAGTCATCCGTAAACGGCGAATTGCTAGACCGGAGGCATTGGTAAGTAGCAAGCACTGTCAGTGTCATTTAGGACGAAACAAGTGGAAAATTGCGTGCTCTAGTATGCATTGCAAACACGAGTAACGCAGAAGCTGAATTACCAGCCGAAACTACTGTGAAAACAGCTTCGAACACAGAATTACAAGGCGTGATACAACTGTCTACCAAGGGAAAGATGTATAGGTAGTAACTTATTGTCCCCCGATTGTCAGTTTGTAAAAGGAAATTGTCGATGCACACGGATCAGTCAAACAAGAGGTGGTTTCCATATTAAACCACTTATCCGTGGGGCATCGGGAAATAATTTCACCAGTGCTACTTATCTATGGTATAACCTGCCAGCAATTCCATCAGTTCAATACAGGATACATACGGGACAAGCAGCACCCATCGCTCAACGACCATGCAGAATTCCTTACAGGCAACAAGCCTTAGTCGACGATATGATTAAAGAACAACTGGAAGCCCGGTTCATTGAACCTAGAGAACCATCAGATCCACCCTAGTCATCACCCATCGTAATCTTGAAGAAGATATCGCCCACACGAGAACAGAAGTATTGATTTTATATTGATTACCGGAAGCTGAATAATGTAACGTTACTGGATAGTTATCCATTACTGGTCATGAACGTTCATTGGATTAGCTTGGTTTAAGCCAAATATTCTCTGTTTGTGACCTAACCAATGGGTGAAATCAACTAACGGTTGGGCTAAAACATAATTTATTAAGCTAACCGTTACACATTGGTTTTAACATCTTCTTTCCGGTCTTCGGAATGCGACAGCAACATTCCAACGTCTGATGGATACTATCTCCAGAGGACTGTTCCCCACTCAATGTCTGGTTTACCTCAACAATGTTACCATTTTCAATCGAGACGTGCAACAACACGCTGAAGCATTGCAGGCGGCATTTGAAAAACGGCGCAAAGTAAATCTCTCCTTGTCCATGCCAAAATTCATTTTTCTCTACCTTAAGTAGTGTATCTGGGACACAGGATAACCGCAGATGGAGTCAGACCTAACTAAAAATTCGTGGAAGCAGTGAAGGACTGTCCCGAACCGACGTATATGAAGGAACTACACTCTTTTCTAGGCATTCCGAATTTCTACCGACAATATATTCTGTGATATGACGACTTAGCACGGCCAATGACTCAACTACTAAAAAAAGGAGCAGTTTCTAATTAGAGTTCCGAATATTTACAGGCGATGTAAGCACTAGAAACAGCTTTGACGACAGCTCCCATGTTGGATTATCCAGATTTCTCGAAACCCTTCATCATAGCAACAGACGCCAGCAATTTCACTGTCAGTGCGGTTCTTGTGCAGAAAATTAATGGAGAACAGCATCCAATTTCATTTGCCTGTCGTCCTTTAAATAACGCCGAGTGCCACTACTCGACAACAGAAAAGGAGTTATGTGCACCTATCTATGGCATAAACCACTATCAGCTCTTTTTAGTGGTCCGAGAATTCACTATAGCGACGGACCACGCCGCGCTGAAGTGGCCACTCAACTTAAAAGACGTAGTAGTCGATTAACTAGTTGGGCTTCACGTTTGAGTATCAGTTCAAGGCAGTTCACGGACCCGGTAAGTTGCAGTAATGAGGATGGACTAAGTTGGAAGGTCAGAACATGTTTCAAAATTAGCCAGGAACACTAATTAATAAATACACAAGAGGCTGACATGCGATTTCAGTCATAGAAACAGATCCTAAATTCAAAGTCGTTGATGGGGTATTGAACAAGTTTACTAATAAAGGAAACCGCATTGCTCTACCTGAAGTACTACGACAACACGTCTTAAAAATGTCATGACAGCCCATATATTGGCAAAAAGGTCACTAACCTATAAATAGCACAACTTTATTGGTAGTAAAACCGGAAAACTTATGCTTACAGCTAAGAGCCACGTTGTGAATCATACAATAAACGGAATGATGTAGGCAAAACCAAAGCACCTCTGCAAGAACACCCAGTGTCGTCGTAACTGCCGTCTGCTTCACGTCTGCTGTGCAGCGAGCTACCTTAATTTAAGTATTAACTGTATTTTTCTTACTTTTCACTTCTTCTTTTCTTCTTCCGTGTGTTTTTGCTTTTAGGAAGCTTTAATTGTCGAGTACTATAATAGTGTTCCACAGATTTCGTGTTTGTTTTGAATAAAGTCAGAGAGAGTCCCTTTAGTGAACCATAGTGCCCATAGTGCTAGTGTTTGTTTTCAATACAGTCCAGAGACAAGTAGTGCTATTTTCATTGTTTTCTATAAGAAGTGTCTAGCAACCACAGTTTAGTCAACTATCAGCCGCCATTAGTGAATTAGCAGTCTACTTAAAGTTGATTAACTCTCTACTGTAAATTGATTTCTTAGGATGGATAGGATGTGTGACTGCTGTGTACGGACGCAGGAGGAGCTGGCCACTGTTCGCGAACAGTGGAACGTGTTGATGGCCGCGGTCAGCCGTCTTCAGGCTGCTGCCTCGGAGTGCAGCGGCCGTGGGGAGTCTGGTGCGTCGCATGGTACACTCCAGGTGTTACATGCTTCACCCACTGTCCCTGCTGTCGAGACATCTTCGCGGGCGGCGCACGAGTCGTAGGTTCAATGTGGAGGCTGGAAGTGTGGTGTCGCCCGCTCTGCCTGTAAGTGGACATGTGGCCGCTCCTTCAGCAAGGTCCGAGCAGGCACACGGGGGGAGGGGTTTATTAGTTATTGGGAGCTCCAACGTTAGGCGGGTGATGGAGCCCCTTAGGGAAATAGCGGAAAGGTCGGGGAAGAAGGCCAGTGTTCACTCTGTCTGCTTGCCGGGGGGTCTCATCCAAGATGTGGAGGAGGCCCTGCCGGCGGCGATAGAGAGCACTGGGTGCACCCGACTGCAAATTGTTGCTCATGTCGGCACCAATGACTCCTGCCGTCTGGGTTCAGAGGTCATCCTCAGTTCGTACAGACGGTTGGCGGAATTGGTGAAGGCGGAAAGCCTCGCTCGAGCGGTGGAATCTGAGCTAACTATTTGTAGTATCGTTCCCAGAACCGATCGCGGTCCTCTGATTTGGAGCCGAAGGCTTAAACCAGAGTCAGATGATTCTGCGGAGATCTGGGGTGCAAATTTCTCGACTTCCGATATCGGGTGGAGAAATGTAGGGTCCCCCTGAATAGGGCAGGCGTGCACTACACGCCGGAAGCGGCTACAAGGGTAGCGGAGTACGTATGGAGGGCACATGTGGGTTTTTTAGGTTAGAGAATTCCCTCCCTAGGCCCGACAAGACGCCTCGTGAGACGCGGAAAGGTAGCAGTAGGCAAAATGCAACAGGGAATAACAATAATAATGTGCTAATAGTAAACTGCAGGAGTGTCTATAGAAAGGTCCCAGAACTGCTCTCATTAATAAACGGTCACAATGCCCATATAGTACTAGAGACAGAAAGTTGGCTGTAACCAGACGTAAACAGTAATGAAATCCTAAACTCAGATTGGAATGTATACCACAGAGACAGGCTGGACAATTCCATAAATTATCAGGGAGTACGCATTAGGAATGATTTAAAATGGAATGATCATATAAAGTTGATCGTCGGTAAAGCAGATGCCAGACTGAGATTCATTGGAAGAATCCTAAGGAAATGCAATCCGAAAACAAAGGAAGTAGGTTACAGTACACTTGTTCGCCCACTGCTTGAATACTGCTCTGCAGTGTGGGATCCGTACCAGATAGGGTTGATGGAAGAGATAGAGGAGATCCAACGGTGAGCAGCGCGCTTCGTTACAGGATCATTTAGTAATCGCGAAAGCGTTACGGAGATGATAGATAAACTCCAGTGGAAGACTCTGCAGGCGAGACGCTCAGTAGCTCGGTACGGGCTTTTGTTAAAGTTTCGATAACATACCTTCACCGAAGAGTCAAGCAGTATATTGCTCCCTCCTCCGTACATCTCGCGAAGAGGCCATGAGGATAAAATCAGAGAGATTAGAGCCCACACAGAAGCATACCGACAATCCTTCTTTCCACGACCAATAAGAAACTGGAATAGAAGGGAGAAATGATAGAGGTACTCAAAGTACCCTCCGCCACACACCGTCAGGTGGCTTGTGGAGTATGGATGTAGACGTAGATGTAGACGAACGAGCACCCATTTTGAACGAATAGGGCTTGACATCGTAGGATCTCTACCGAAAACAAAAGATGGAAATCGCTGTATTTAGACTATTTCCGATCATTTTTCCAGATATCTATTAATGTCACCAATTCCACTCCAAATTGCTGAGACTGTGGCAGGAGTATTTGTTGAACAGTGAATTTTGAAATATGCCTCACTTTCTTCTATAATAAGTGATCGAGATTCCAATTTTACTTCCGATTCACTGCAGCAAGTGTGCAAATAATTGAAGACTTGAATAGCTACGGCAACACCAGCTTTTCCAGACGGGAACGGTAGTGTGGGACAAGTTCATAGAGCTCTCGTGAAAGTAGTAAGTCACTACATGGGCAGCAAGCGCGATTTGTGGCACACGTACATTCCGTACGTGCTCAGCTTTTAAAACACAGAGTTGCACATCAGCACACAGCTCAGACTTTACAAAATTTTCTATGGCAGGAAATTATCTTGTGGTTTGACTTCGCACCTTCAGCAAGCGGCAGCAGCGATTAACACGTCAGGCATTTAGCCAGCAAATTGCAGGATGTATGAAAACATGTGAAAACTCGGAATCATCAGTCATTACGCCAGCAGGCTGCTCAACACGACCACGGAATTTTCATACCTAGGTGGTGAGTAACCCCCTGTTGATGAAGGACCACTTTAATAACTTCAGATTGCATTGGAATGGAAGATTTCAAATCCTTGAAATCATCTCCTTTGCCACCGTAAAAGGACAATAGGCGTTTCGCTCTATCATAGTACACGAAAACGTCTAAAGCAGAATCTGAGTAGCCCATCCGCGGAGCCAGCCCATGAACGGGAATAACCACTCAAGGCAGACCCCAGAAGCAGCTGAGACAACCCGCAGGGCTCTCCCGATGGTAACCAGACCTTGTGCCGTCGACGCCGAGACGAGTAGACGAACCAAGTCGCCACCGAACGAGCCCGTATGCGACCCCAAGCTCCACCTCGTCGCGGTAACTACTACGTTCGAAGCAAAGCAGAGCGTGTGCTTAAAGCAGAGCGCGAGTGTCACGTGCAAATGTGAAAGTGTGTTATTTCTTGTGACAACCAACTGATTCAACGTTAACATTGTCATTATTGCAGGGAACTAACTCCTGTTCTTCAGCATGTTACGTTTAAGGGTACCGATTCTTATTTTTGCTTTGATCACTTCTTTTTATTTTAAATTTTTTTCGTCTGTTGGAATCCTCCTAGATTAATCTGGTGTTCTTTTTTAGCCATAGACAAATATGGCAGCTGCGAGTGGTAATTTTAAACTTATTTTTAGGCATAATATTAGCGAGGCGAACAGCGATTTCAGAACATACGTGAACTCTTGAATCTTACTGAGTCAATTCCATCAACCACACGATATGAGATACAGTAGCTGGCTTACTGCTACAACACAATCTAAGGTAGCCTTTACAGCATGTAGAAGAGAAATTGATTACCTTTTTAGCTCTTTTATCCCACAATACTCTTCTATGACGTGCAGGGGCGTGATTTGAATTTAGTAGTACTGTACTTAGAACCGTCATTGCAACTTAACTAACAAGGACTTTGTTGACGTGAGTAACAAGTTAGAGAAGGTACGGAAAGATGTACATTTTAATACGATGCAATTCGCTGAAAGTGCTAAGCAATATGCAACAGACAATTACTCTCTTTATTATTAAAGTTGGTAAGCAGTTCGTAGCTCTTTTCAGGGATCTCTATAGCGGGACTACAAGAACCCAAAATGAAATCAACATCTTGAACGGCCGTATAGTACTTAACACCTTGCTCTTCAGAGTTACCGATAGCCTGTCAAAGGAACGACTGGATGCTTCTAATCTGAGGCACACCATTGAAACTATCGCAGCTAATCAGAAGAGCACTGTTTTCCTGCATCATATAGATTTTTTTGGCATTGTTAATAGCGACGTAAAGGCAACTGACTAATCCTATGACCACAGTCCTCCCTGTCAATGTGCAAAATGTGTATACCAACTACCAGCTGAGTGATGTACATGCCATCACGGTGGACAAAGAAGTGGCCCTAATTCTCAGCGTTCGCTTAGCCTAATTGAAGCATTACTTTGAAATTTACCATGTGAATACCTATTTTGTGTTCTGGGCACCCTTCCAAACCGATATTCAGTACTTTTTAATTATTCAGCACCGAAGATATTTATCAGCTTTATCTCAAAACACTTTACATGAATGTGAGCAAAAAAAAAAAAAAAAAAGAATAAAGAAAAAAAAGAACCCTGGTTGTCTTTAGTATATCACATTTTACGACAACCGTGTACATAGCTGTGGGAGACATTTCTTCATGAATCTTCAACTCCGGAACTACCGTCCTAGCGACCTGGAAACACTTACTCAAAGTTTCCTACAACGGCTCGCAAAAGTTAGCATCTACTCTTCCAGCTCAACAGTCTCACTCCCTATTTACCCAGATGATACATGGTAGTGATTTTTTGATAGAAGAAATCTGTCAGCTGTCAAGTTACTCTTCCATGTATCCCAAATATCCCAAGGAACCGTGTACGCTTGAAGCAAGTTATACTAACCTCCCATTTCTACAGTGCTCCACAGGAATACTTACTTATTCCAGCAAAAGAATTCATTCAACTTTAGTTTATGTGCAACAGACGAACTGAGGAAGCAAATACTTCAAGTGATTGGAATTTAATTCATCGCTTCAATAGTATTGACCTGCAGCAACTAGCTAATCAGAGTGCTGTTACTTCCGAACTTACGAATTGGACTAACTGCAGTTTTGGCAATCATTTCATTTCATTTGATAACCTTTGGTACCTTTGTATCAAAGCGGTCATAGCCCACCGCATCTTCCGAGCTCAGACGGCTTACCATCGGTGAAACTGTAGTTGACTTAGCACCTATTGCGAATATAAGGAGTTATTCGGTAGATAATTGTTTTGGTGGGTCACCTATCAGCTAATTGTTATTGGAGAGTGTGGTGTAATGGAACGAGGACGTAGGCAAGTGATCGTTCACCCTCCAGTACGGAACGCACGTTTCCTTTCGAACAGAGTCCACACTGTTCGCCGTGCCGTAGCCCGTGCGAGTCAGATACCCACGCGGAATAAAAGTGCGTCTTTATGCCGGCCGGGCAGGCGCTGTCGCTGTCGTCAGCCACCGGGCTTCCGCTTTGGGCTTTTGCGTAGCGCACGAGTCGGTAGGTTTCAAGGGCGCTGACTGCAACAATGAATGTATGTAACACGATTTGAATAAAGTTAAGTAAGTCAACAGGACTGTGTTCGAACGCTGATCACCTGTTCTCCCAAAGAACCTCACGCTCACATCGTCACCCATCCTGACCAATTCAAATGGTTCAAATGGCTCTGAGCACTATGCGACTTAACTTCTGAGGTCATCAGTCGTCTAGAACTTAGAACTAATTAAACCTAACTAACCTAAGGACATCACACACAACCATGCCCGAGGCAGGATTCGAACCTGCGACCGTAGCAGTCCCGCGGTTCCGGACTGCGCGCCAGAACCACTAGACCACCGCTCCTGACCAGTAAAACAGCTTATACGGCACTAGGGTTAGTCGAAAACCCCGAAAAAAAATAGTTGCATGCTGCACTTTTATCCAGATACTTGCGTGCTGCTACAATGGCAGGTTATCAATATTTAAGTGAGCTTGGACGTGGTATAATATTCAGCGCACGAGCGATGAGATACAGCATCTCTTAGGTAGCGACGAAGTGGGGATTTTTCCATACGACTATTTAGCGAGTGTACCGTAAATACCAGGAATCCGATAAAACATCAGATCTCCGATATCTCTGCTGCCGGGAAAAAGAGCCTGATAGAACAGAACCAACAACAACTGAAGAGAATCATTCAATATGACAGATGTGCAACCCTTCCGAAAATTGCTGCAGATTTCAATGATGAGCCGTCAACAACTATCAGTGTGCGAACCATTCAACAATATGGGCTTTCGGCGCCGAAGGCCCACTCGTGTATCCTTGATGACTGCACGACAGAGCTTTACGCCTCGCCTGGACCCGTCAACACCGAAATTAGACTGTTGATCTATAGGAACATGTTGCCTGGTCGGACGAGTCCCGTTTCAGATTGTATCGAGCCGATGGACGTGTATGTGTATGTAGACTGCATCAAGAATCCATGGACCCTGCATGTCAGCAGTGCACTCTTCAAGATAATAGAGGCACAGTAATAGTAAGAGGGGTGTGCAGTTACAGTGATATGGATCCCCCGATATATCTCGATACGACTGTGATAGGTGATACGCACTTAAGCATCCTGTCTGATCACATGCATCTATTCATGCCCATTGTGCATTCCGACGGACTTGGGCAATTCTAGCAGGACAATGCGACACTCCACACGTCCATAATTGATACACAGTGATTCCAAGAACACTATTCTGAATTTAAACACTTCCGTTTGCCACCAAACTCCCCAGCCATGAACATTATTGAGCATATCTGGGATGCTTTGCAATGTGCTGTTCAGAAGAGATCTCTACTCCTACTCTTACGGATTTACGGATTTATGTACAGCCCTTAATAATTCGTGGTGTCAGTTCCCTCTATCACTACTTCAGACATACGTTGAGTCCATTCCACGTCGTTTACGGCAATTCTGAGTGCTCAAGGGGGCCCTACACGGTATTAGGCTGAGCACTGGCAGATGTGTCATTTTTACTCAGGTGATAATATTTACTATACAAGTGACTTATTAGTGGTTTCTTCATTCACCTCTGCCTTTCTTGTGTTGTGACCTGAGATTTGTGAGTGTTTGGTATCGTGCAACTTAACCTCTTACCTGTGTTTACATTCCACGCTGACCAGTAGCAGCTGTAGCGGCACATCGAAAGCTAAGTACTAATTAATTGTTTGTGTATAGTGGTTTATTTAGGAACTTTAGTAGTCTTCAACCGGTGTTCTTGGTATTTTCTGGTGAAATAATTTCAGAAGAAATTTTTGGGAACTGTTTTCAGTTTCGTTACTGTGTCCTTAGACGTTGATTTTCTTTGTGTGTTAGTCTTCTGTTATATTCTCATTTGTTTTTGATTAATACTGTTAATAATGGTAGTTACTTCCCTTGTAGAGTAAGTTTGTGATTATTGTACTCAGTTTTTTTAACATCTTCTTATTGTAGTAGCGGAACTTAGATAAAGTAGTTTTCGTGTTTCAGTAACTGTAAAATTTTACCATGAGTGAGAATTGTGGGCTTTGCCATAGGTTTGTGAGTAGTGGATTGCGGTGTGAGATTTGATCGAAGTATTTTCATCTGAGGGGTGGGGGGGATGCAGTGAGGAAGCCAGTGGGCATTCTGGTGAGATCCTCTCCTGGAACTGCAGGTTATGTAGCAAGAGTAAGTTGATAGAGGAGCAGGAGCGTAAGATCTGCGCCCTTCAGGTGCAGTTGAAAAACGCACAGGAGGAGCTAGATAGGATGAGGGAGAAGGGCGTTGGGGAATGGGAGCTGCCTGTTGGCAAGACAACTGCTAGGAGAAGGAGATTTTCAGATAGTTTTACTATTGGAGTTTGCAGTAGATATGACCAACTGTCAGAGTCTAGTGGAGAGGAATCTCTAGTAGCTGTAGATGTAGGAAGTATGCAGCAGACCTCAGTAGTTACGGTGGCTAGGACAGTTGCAAAGGCGAAGAGAGAGAAGAAGGTTTTGCTGTTAGGTAGTTCTCATGGCAGAGGTGTAGGCCAGCAGTTGCAGGAAGTGTTGGGGAGTGAGTACCGGGTCACCAGCATTGTGAAGCCTAATGCAGGATTGGCTCAGGTGACTATTAACACAGGGGGGTTATGTAGGGATTTTACTTGTGATTGTGGGTGGGGCTGGTGATAGTATTGATAGGGCTGGGGAGTATGACATAGATGGTGACCTGGAAAAGATAGCCACTCAGACTGGAAACACGAATGTGCATTTCGAGGAACTGTTTCAGCGTCACGATCGGCCTCATCTTAATACTGCCGTCAGGTGGAATAACATTGGGGTGCGCTGATGACAGAAGGCACGAGTCACATTTCAGTGGTGACGGTGGAGTCTATCAGCAGGACGGGTTTCACTAGACATGGCCTGCACCTCAACAGGTATCGGAAGTGGAGATTAGCAAAGCTTATTGGTGACAACATAGGTGGGGGTGGAAAATTCCTGCAGTAGTGGGTGTAAGAGCTGAACCATTTTAGACTGAAGTCAGCTGATAGGTATTCCTGCTTAAGGGAAGTTTCTCTAACAAAGGAACGACTTTCGACAAAGCTTAGGTATCCGAGTAATGAGGGAATTAGTATATTTCATCAAAATATACAAGGTATTAGAGGTAAAGTTAGTAAACTGCTTATAGATGTTGACTCTGAAATTATTTGTATATCTGAACATTTCTTAAATAAGGAGATAATTCAGAGGCTTTCTTTACCATGATACAGGTTGGCTGTCAGCTTTTCGAGGAGCTCTTTGCGGTGTGGGGGATAGCCATGTATGTGAAAAACGGCATCCCATTTCGTCAATTGATGTTTCAAAGTACTGCACGGAAAAGGTGTTTGAATGTTGTGCAGGTGTGGTTAAATTTAGTGCAGCTAAGCTTCTAACTGTTGTTGTTTATAGATCCACAGACTCCGATTTCACAACATTTATGCTAAAGCTAGAGGGGGTTCATGGTTCAGTTTACAGGAAATAAAATAAGTTAGTTATATGTGGTGACTTTAATATTAATTGTATAAGTGATTGTGCAAGGAAAAAGATGCTGGTAGACCTCCTTAATTCATATAATCTTACACAAACCGTATTCTTTCCAACGAGAGTGCAAGGGAACAGTAGAACAACCATAGACAACATTTTTGTTCATTCCTCATTACTAGAAGGGCATTCTGTTAGCAAAAAGGTAAATGGCCTTTCAGATCATGATGCCCAAATTTTAACTCTAAAATATTTCTGTGATGCGACACATGTTAAATATAGTTATCAACTGTTTAGGGAAGCTGATCCAGTTGCTGTAGAGACCTTTGTAAACCTTATCAAGAAACAAAAGTGGCAAGATGTTTATAGTGCTGATACAGTAGACGATAAATATAATGCTTTCCTCAAGACTTTTCTCGCGCTCTTTGAAAGTTGCTTTCCGTTAGAACGTTCAAAACAGGGTAGTAGCACAAACAGGCAGCCTGGGTGGCTGACTAGAGGGATAAGAATATCTTGTAGAACATAGTGGCAATTACATCAAAACGTTAGAAAAAGTCATAATCTAAGTGCAGCAGCCCGTTACAAACAGTATTGTAAGGTGCTTAAATCTGTTATTAGGAAGGCAAAATGTATGTGGTATGTAGATAGAATAGCTAAGTCTCAGGATAAAATTAAAACCACATGGCCAGTCGTAAAGGACGTGTCTTCTCTGCAGAGACAGGTCGAGGATATAGAATCAGTGCGCAGTGGGCATTTCCGTGTTACTGATAAGTCGCATATACGTACAGTATTTAATAATCACTTTCTGAATATAGCAGGTGAACTAAATAGAAACGTAGTCAAAACAGGAAATCATATTGCGCTCTTAGACAAAAGTGTTCCGAGACTGTTATTTGAAATGCTCCTTCATGATACTGACAAGAGGGAGATTGAGTTAATAATTAAATCAATAAAGACCAAGAACTTTAATGGATTGACGGGGTATCTAGCAGAATACTTAAGTATTGCTCTATGTATGTTAGCCCAGTACTTAACCATATCTGTAAATTTGCCTTTAGGAGTGGATAATGTTGACAATTTTGGACCTATTTCTATTCCATCGGTGTTTGCTAAAGTTATCGAGAAGGTTGTATATACAAGGTTACTGGAGCATTTAAATTCACATAATTTGCTGTCAAATGTACAGTTTGGTTTTAGAAATGGTTTATCAACTAAAAATGCTATATTCTCTTTTCTCTGTGAGATTGGACGGATTATATAAAACGTTGCGAACACTAGGTGTTTACTTTGATTTAACGAAGGCTTTTGACTGTGTTGACCATAAAATATAACTGCAGAAGTTGGAACATTATGGAGTAAGGGGAGTAGTTTACAGTTGGTTCGCCTCTTACTTTAAGAACAGAAAGCAGAAGGTAATTGTCCACAGTATTGAGAGTGGTAGTGATTTTCAGTCATAATGGGGCACTGTTAAGTGGGGTGTTCCCCAAGGGTCGGTGCTGGGGCCACTGCTGTTTCTTATTTATATAAATGATATGCCTCCTAGTATTACGGGGCCGGCAGCGGTGGTGTAGCGGTTTAGGCGCCCAGTCCGGGACTGCGCGACTGCTACGGTCGCAGGTTCGAATCCTGCCTCGTGCATGGATGTGTGTGATGTCCTTAGGTTACTTAGGTTTAAGTACTTCTAAGTTCTAGGGGACTGATGACCACAGATGTTAAGTCCCATAGTGCTCAGAGCCATTTGAACCATTTAGTATTACAGGTGATTAAAAAATATGTCTCTTTGCTGATGACACCAGCTTGATAGTGAAGGATCTTGTGTGTAATATTGAAACAGTATGAAATAATGTAGTTCATGAAATAAGTTTGTGGGTTGTGGAAAATAATTTGATGCTAAATCACAGTAAGACTCAGTTTTTACAGTTTTTAACTCCCAATTCAACGAGAACCGATATTTTCATCAGACAGACTGGGCATATTATAAGAAAGACGGAACAGATCAAGTTCCTAGGCGTTCGGATAGATAATAAGCTATTGTGGATAGCCCATGTTCAGGATCTTGTTCAGAAACGAAATGCTGCTTCATTTGCCATTAGAACAGTATCTGAAATAAGTGACATTTCTACACGGAAAGTAGTCTACTTCGCATATTTTCATACGCTTATATCGTATGGTATTATTTTTTGGGTTAATTCTTCTGATTCAAAAAGGGTATTTTTGGTTCAAAAACGGGCTGTTCGAGCTATACGTGGTGTAAGTTCGAGAACCTCTTGTCGACCCATATTCAATAGTCTGGGAATTCTGACATTGCCCTCGCAGTATATATTTTCTTTAATGTCGTTTGTTGTTAGCAATATTAGCTCATTCCCAAGAGTTAGCAGCTTTCACTCAGTTAATACTAGGCAGAAAACAAATCTGCATGTAGAATGCACTTCCTTGACTCTTGTGCAGAAAGGAGTGCAGTATTCTGCTGCATCCATTTTCAATTAGCTACCACAAGAACTCAAAAATCTTAGCAGTGGCCCAAACACTTTTAAGTCCAAACCGAAGAGTTTCCTCATGGCTCACTCCTTCTATTCTGTCGAGGTGCTCCTGTAAGAGCTGAAAAATTAAGCAAATTCCAGTGTTATATTGTTGATTTTCTTTATTTAAACTTACGCCTTGTTGCCTGAATATGTCTCTTATATTTCATTTTATCTGTTTCTACTATCGTGTTATAATTTCATGTATTGACTCGTTCCATGACCCTGGAAACGTCTCCTTAATTTGGTCCCACGGAACAATAAATAAATAAAAAAGGTCATTCATATGAAAAGGATTACAACTTGATTGAGGCCAAGTTACGGAAATAAAAATAATTCTGAACCTGGAATGGCAGTGCGAATAAGACTCAAGGGCTATTGCTTTCGGAAATCGTTAGGAAATTCAACTTTCCGGGATCAACAGTGTCAAGAATACCAAATTTCAGCCGTTACCTCTCAGCATCGACAACGCAGTGGGCGGTGGCCTTTACTGAATGACCGAGAGTATCGGCGTCTTCGTAGAGTTGTCACTGCCCCACACAAGTAACACTGCGTGAAATAACCGCAGAAGTCCACGTGTAGCGTATGACGGACATCTCTGCTAGCACAGCTCGTCGCAATTTGGCGTTAATGGGCTATGGCAGCAGACGACCGATTCGGGTGTCTTTGCTAGCACCACGACAGCGTTAGTAGCGTCTCTTCAGGGACTGTGAACGTATCGGTTGGACCCTAAACGACAGGAAAACCATGACCTGGTCAGATGAAACCCGATTTCAATTAGTAATAGCTGATGGTACAGTTAGAGAGTGGCGTAGACACCACGAAGCATGGAACCAAGTGGTCAACAAGCCAACGTGAAAGCTTTTTGTGGTTCCATAATTCTTTAGGCTGTGTTTATATAAGATCTACTGGGTCTTCTGTTCCAACTGAACAGATCATTGATTGTAGTGGTTACGTTTCGCCACTTGGAGACCATTTGCAGCTGCTCAGCAGTCTTAGGGGTGTTTGCAGATGAAGCTGTAAATTAGGATATCCATCAGAAGATCACAACAAACTGCAAAGCGATTTCGTAAAGATATTTGTATGGTGCGAAAATTGGCAGTTGACATAAGTAATGAAAAGTGGAAGTCATCCACATGAGTGCTAAAAGGAATCCGTTCAACTTCGGTTACACGAACAGTCAATTAAATCCAGAGGCAACAAATTAAAGTAAATACCTAGGAATTACAATTAAGACCAACTCAAATTGAAAAAAAAAATACATAGAAAATGTTGTGGGGGATGGCGAACCAAAGACGGCGTTTTATTGGCAGAACACTTGAGAAGATGCAACAGATCTACTAAAGAGACTGGCTACATTTCGCTTGTTCGTCGTCTTCTGGAGTACTGTTGAGCAGTGTAGGATCCTTACCAGACAGGGTTAACGGTGTAACTTCAAAATTTCAAAAAAGGTCGGAACGGTTTGCATTATTAAGAAATAGGGGAGAGAGTTTAACGGAGATGATTCAAGTTCTGTTATAGACATCAATAAAACTTCCTCCTTTAAATGCGAAAATATTTTCTTTACGCAGACTTACATCATAATAAAGTAAGTTGTTAGTATCTCCTGTGCGATGTTCGAGAGTGGAATGAGAATTGTTTTGAACGTCATTCGATGAACCCTCTGTCAGGTACTTAACTTTGATTAGCAGGTAATCCATGTAGGTGCAGATTTGATTTCGTGGATTTCACGTTCCCAAACAACGATGAAATTTTTATGGACGACAGTGAACCCATCTCATTGTACCAAAATGGTTCGCTACTGCTTTGAAAAAATTTCTGGCCAATTACAGAGAGTAATTTGGCCACCGAGATCACCCATCGAACATTAATGGGACATAATCGAGAGGTCAGTTCGTGCACGAAGTACTGTACCTGCTACATTTTCGAAAATTATGGACGGCTATACAGATAGCATGGCTCAATATTTCTGCGAGGGTCTTCCAACGGCATGTTAAGACCATAGCATATCGAGTTCCCGCACTACGCTGGTCAAAATGAAGTGCGACACGACATTAGGAGGTATCGCATGGTTTTCGTCACCTGACTATAGCGATAAGGGGAACAGAAGTGATATTTTCTTAGATTTCCAACACGTACTTTTAGGCTCGCAACAATTACATAAAGAGGTAAGCAGTAGGTGCCAAACTAGTCTAGCAGTTACCTTGCGAAATATGAAATGAAACAAATGGACCGTGGTGTGAATTTGTGTCGATGTAACATAATTAAAGAGAAAATGCGAGCGCGACCTCTAACCAACGACCACACGAGAGAAAACGCCATTTCAGCAAGAAAAGAGATAACTTATTTATGAAGACAACCTTTACTGCCTCATATTCAATTCAGTTAATATGCCTTAATGTACAAAGTGAAACGTGTCTGGAACAAATAAAATAGAGTGCAGCACTAAAAAGGACTTTAAATACATAAACCAACATGCTACCGTTTGCTCCAAAATAATATTTTGATGATTCTGAAGTCGATGATAATGATATTATTGTGTACAAGTTACAGTTAGTGTGCCGCCAGTTGTCTCTAACTCAAGTCACAGCGATTGAATGGATATATTTGCTTTTAACATTTAATGTTTCTTCACTATGATTATAAACCCGGAGTCTATTATCTGTGTTGGCAACTAACGCATGTTTCTACGCTGTGGTTCGTTCTTACACACAACAGAGTCCAGGTTTCTTACCATTCCTGGCCGGCAGGGGGTGGGAGTGTAGGATTGGGGCAGAGGGGAAGGGGAGGAATGTAAGAGTGTGCATTTACCCCTCAGTACAGTCTTTTAATTCATTACAGAATATTCTCGAACTTCTAGCAACCATTTTCTGCGACTGCACTGAGCACTGCCTACTGTGACGGACTATCGCTGCCTAAGCGGTTACTATACAGGGTGGTCAGAAGTAGTCTGCAGAGCTGCTGACGGTATTGCAGTGGAGGCTGCGCTGAGAAATAATTCCTACGAAAAAAAAAATCAATACGTTGCGCAGTTTCCAAGCTATTTAGGATTAAAATTGGTCGATCAGGAAGTCTAACGCGCCAATTGAAACACTCGGACAAGCTAAAATGCGGTAATGTACGGGAATCTGTTGTTCCATTACCACTAGTTTAAATGCTCATTACCAGTTAAAGTGTGCGTTTTTTATCTTGGGGTTCCCTGGATTTCCCTTCTTAAACGAGAAAATACGACGATTCCATGGCGCAGTTGCGTTTTCAGCTTTCTTTTTCTGTAATTTCCGATATATTTGTTATGTAGCTTCCTCGTTCAACGTCTACCGAGCCCTATAAAAGAGCTGGAACTGCACAATAGCACATGAGTTCCTTCGCCGATTCCCCAGCACATCAAAAAATTACAGCAGTATTGTGAAAATAATCCATCTCGAGTTTCCATAACTAAACCCCCATCCCTCCTTACTGCACAATGAAATTACAACAGTAGTTTACCTTCTATCTGCGGACAGGGAAAACCCATCCTGCCTTGTTGATTCTGCATTCATTATGAGACCAGAGAGCTATTGTAATTTACCTAGTACAAGAGGTACAATACTTTCAGTACACATATTTTCAAATGTAGTTCTTGTGGCAAACACGTTTTCAAACTCGCCAAATAAGATATAAGAAATCTATCAGTTTTAGAGATTTTTCCCCCATGGGAAAAATTCCTTTGGACACCCATTCGTGTTACGCACAAATTTACAACATTAAACACTCACCACAAGCCATCTGCGCCCTTTGGATGCATGTTCACGTGTTATTTTCACAAACAGAATGATAAATACTGTTTCCATAGTGTATAATTGCGCACGTTCAGTGGTCCACGCGCGAACAGAACTTTCCTGTCTCACGGGAGCTGCCCCACGCCCCTGTGCGTCTGCTACAAACAATCGCTGCGTTCAACACTGCGACAATCGATACGCAGAACAGTGATCCACACATTGCTTCTGTCGGCCGCTGTGGCCAATCGGTTCTAGGCGCTTCACTCTGGAAGTGCGCGACCGCTACGGACGCAGGTTCGAACCCTGCCTCGGGTATGGATGTGTGTCATGTCCTTAGGTTAGTTAGGTTTAAGTAGTTCTAAGTTCTAGGGCACTGATGACCTTAGATGTTAAGTCCCATAGTGCTCAGAGCCATTTGAACATTGCTTCTACACCTCTTCGTTGTCTGCCCACGCCACAACAGAAAAGCCTGAAATGTTGAAACAACGGATTTTACTTACAGATGCCTTAAAACCATCATATGTCCTCTACCAAAGGTTATCTGCCTTCAACGACGCAGGATTCGAAAGTGCACATCGAAGGGCCTTAAATAGTGGCAGCCTGTATATTGCGATTTATTAGTTACACATATGCTATTTTATTTCCCAGTCAGACATGCGTTCTTTATTAACACCGACACTGCCAATTTCGGAAATAATTCTTATGATCACCTAATGGCTACTTTACTACATGTACACTCGACAGCAAAGAAAGTGGGTCACGCCTGAATTCCAACGTGTAGGCTGCACCTGAATGTATACAACCAACATAACATATCTGTGTAGCACATCGTCGCAACCCTCCACAGTACAGTCGTTGTAAGATACACAATGGGTACCGCTAGAGACTACTAGAGAACACCTGTCTTTATGACAGTCTGTCCAGATGTAAAGTAACACCACGATAGTACAGAAGATATCAGACAGTCCTTAACGTTTGTAAACTAAACTTAATTACAATAAGTGACATTTCAAATGTTATGGGACAACTATTTTTGTCACATAAATCGTTCAGTAATCCTTTGGCACAATTAAATATTTCAGACAGTTTATGGATTTATAAAGTTGTATGGCAATTGGAAACATGTTCTTTGCTGTCTAAAAGGTTTACCCAACACATGCTGAACGTCATTCAACGTTCAACGGGGAGTGGTTTCGCATCAACTTTATGTAATACTGAGCAGTTAAAAGGAAACGTGATTAACGGCCACAAGCACTCTACGGAAATCCCAACATTAACAGCGAATCACAAGTAATATCATTGTTCAAACTGCTCATCAACAGTTTCTGGTAGACGAAGTTGTACTTTAAATGACATGACCAGCGTCTTCGTTCTGGATCCGGATGCAAACCCAGAACGTAAAGCCATTGTTAACCAAGCAAAGCTTTGTGCCTTATCGAGACTCGATCACTAGGCAGAAAGAGGCGTCAAATATTGACGTTTGCGCCAGTATCAGTAATCAATTCTGAACTTGAACGTAAATTATGATAATGTTTGTACGAAAGCAGGAACCCTAACACGACAATTACCTTCTTGGTAATTAACCTCGAAAGACGTTGTATAGTGTTGCATTGTTAAGGAACAAATGATACACATGTTTAAAATTTAAATGCCATCACGTAATGCTGGGGACAAGGATGCGAACCCAGCACCTAATCGGATTGTTGAATAAGTACGTAAAATCAGAATGTGGATATCACTGTTTGTCACCAGTAGTGGGGTTGGAACCTTAAATGACGACTGAAGTTGTATTGCCTGACCGGGATTCGAACCCGGCACCTTCCGCCGTCGTTGTCTAACCTGGAACAGACGAGAATTGTCCAATGTTGATCCACCATCAGCGAGATGTGCACACGCTTAACTACACTCCTGGAAATTGAAATAAGAACACCGTGAATTCATTGTCCCAGGAAGGGGAAACTTTATTGACACATTCCTGGGGTCAGATACATCACATGATCACACTGACAGAACCACAGGCACATAGACACAGGCAACAGAGCATGCACAATGTCCGCACTAGTACAGTGTATATCCACCTTTCGCAGCAATACAGGCTGCTATTCTCCCATGGAGACGATCGTAGAGATGCTGGATGTAGTCCTGTGGAACGGCTTGCCATGCCATTTCCACCTGGTGCCTCAGTTGGACCAGCGTTCGTGCTGGACGTGCAGACCGCGTGAGACGACGCTTCATCCAGTCCCAAACATGCTCAATGGGGGACAGATCCGGAGATCTTGCTGGCCAGGGTAGTTGACTTACACCTTCTAGAGCACGTTGGGTGGCACGGGATACATGCGGACGTGCATTGTCCTGTTGGAACAGCAAGTTCCCTTGCCGGTCTAGGAATGGTAGAACGATGGGTTCGATGACGGTTTGGATGTACCGTGCACTATTCAGTGTCCCCTCGACGATCACCAGTGGTGTACGGCCAGTGTAGGAGATCGCTCCCCACACCATGATGCCGGGTGTTGGCCCTGTGTGCCTCGGTCGTATGCAGTCCTGATTGTGGCGCTCACCTGCACGGCGCCAAACACGCATACGACCATCATTGGCACCAAGGCAGAAGCGACTCTAATCGCTGAAGACGACACGTCTCCATTCGTCCCTCCATTCACGCCTGTCGCGACACCACTGGAGGCGGGCTGCACGATGTTGGGGCGTGAGCGGAAGACGGCCTAACGGTGTGCGGGACTGTAGCCCAGCTTCATGGAGACGGTTGCGAATGGTCCTCGCCGATACCCCAGGAGCAACAGTGTCCCTAATTTGCTGGGAAGTGGCGGTGCGGTCCCCTACGGCACTGCGTAGGATCCTACGGTCTTGGCGTGCATCCGTGCGTCGCTGCGGTCCGACCGAGGTCGACGGGCACGTGCACCTTCCGCCGACCACTGGCGACAACATCGATGTACTGTGGAGACCTCACGCCCCACGTGTTGAGCAATTCGGCGGTACGTCCACCCGGCCTCCCGCATGCCCACTATACGCCCTCGCTCAAAGTCCGTCAACTGCACATACGGTTCACGTCCACGCTGTCGCGGCATGCTACCAGTGTTAAAGACTGCGATGGAGCTCCGTATGCCACGGCAAACTGGCTAACACTGACGGCGGCGGTGCACAAATGCTGAGCAGCTAGCGCCATTCGACGGCCAACACCGCGGTTCCTGGTGTGTCCGCTGTGCCGTGCGTGTGATCATTGCTTGTACAGCCCTCTCGCAGTGTCCGGAGCAAGTATGGTGGGTCTGACACACCGATGTCAATGTGTTCTTTTTTCCATTTCCAGGAGTGTATTTTTGAAAGTATTGTTCGTCAAATATTTGAATGAATCGTCACTATAGGTGGTTCTGAGCACAGTGGGACTTAACAACTGAGGTCATCAGTCCCCTAGAACTTAGAACTACTTAAACCTAACTAACCTAAGGACATCACACACATCCATGCCCGAGGCAGGATTCGAACCTGCGACCGTAGCGGTCACGCGGTTCCAGACTGAAGTGCCTAGAACCGTTCGGCCACTCCGGGCGGCCGAGGTAGAGTCGTCGCTCTCATTGAGGAAGGAGGATGTTCCATCAGAGAAGTTGGCAGACGGCATGGCGTACCACATACCACTGCAACGAGATGGTGGAGGATCTGCCTTGAAAGATGCACCACCAACAGGGCTCCTGGCTCAGGCAGGAAGAGAGTGAACTCACAGCAGGAAGACAGGGACCTAGTGTCTAGGAGCAGAGAAAATCCCATTCTGAACGCGAAGCAGTTGCGGCGGGAGACCAACTTCCCCGGCTTCAGTGACACGATTCGCCGAAGGCTGAGGGACGCTGGACTGCATGCACGACGATCCGCCGTGAAACAAGAGCTCAGCGAAGACAGCGTTTTATACCGGCTAGCATTTGCGGAGCTCCATCTGAGGACTTCGTGGGACAACGTCATTTTCACTGATGAGACGGTGTTTTCCACCTATAACGACGGTCCACGAATCGTTAATAGGCCGCAAGGGACTCGTCATCGACGCGAATATGTAACCACGACGAGAAAAGTGGCTGGCTATCTGTTACCTGCTGGGGTTGGATTTCTGCGAGAGGGGCGGGAATTCTTCGCCAGAACGTTAACATAGAACTGGCCACGAAACCTACCAACTTCTGCGGACGCTCTTTGGGACTGCGTCCTGGAAGCCTGGGAGGAAGTTGCTTCTTCAGGCTGTTCCGTCCGACGGCTTATACATTCTATGCGAAGACGCGTGATAGAAGTACAAAATAATGAAGGATTCTGGATAAAATGTTAGAGTCCGTAAAATGTTTTGTTATGTCTTCTTTTTCGTCATTTTTCCACATTGGGGGCTAGTGGAAGATCGCGTGGCAACAGAAAACATACAATATTAGTTAGCTTTCCTTTGAATTGCCCTTTTAATGCATGTGGGTTTCTCTTGAATATACAGTTTGTTAAGTATTCTATTTTGATTTCATTTATACCCTGTCTACATACTTACAAACTAATCAGCGTAGATGGACTCTGTCACAGTAGTTTTTGTTATTTCAAATACGTCTCTCTCTTCCCCTCCATCCATGAATACACCCTCCGTCCTCCAGACAATACGCAAACGATTTCATATTATGTTTACTCGCCACGCAGGATTAGCCGAGAGGTCTAAGAAAGTTACGTATTCCTAGAAGCCCAAAATTTGCTTGACAGCAGCGGAAAGAGGCGTTACCTGTTGTGCAGCATTGTAAGTTTTTCACCATTGCACTTTGAGCTGAAAGTATTTTCTTGCGATTTGATAATCAATTTATTTTCTTCATACTTATCACCCTTAAGTGAAGAAAAATATTTAATTTCGTGTCGTTGATGGTCGATTCGAATTTCTTCAGAGACGCTTGTATTGTATAGCAGCTTGGCAGTCAGAAAGCCGAGATCTGCGACCATTAACACAACTTACTGAGTCGAGCTGCCAAGAGGATTTTATGTGTAAAGGTTTTCTTCTGATTTTGTTACAGAATTTTTTCTGGGAATTCGCAGCTCCATTAAATAATACACAAAAGAAAGCTCGCACACGCTGCCCCTACCACGGTTAGAACTGACGATTCTCTTAACCGTTGGAACATGAGACACGCGCGGTACCACGGGACTACCAGCACGCCACTCTCATCACGGTATTGGTCGCTCAGCCTCATAACGCCCCGTGGAAGATATTAAAAGTTGTCACTTATATGAAGAATAGCATTTCTTTAGCCAAAAAATTGAAATTTCTGTCTCAGTGTTTTAGTTTACTTGAGTATTATATACCGCGAGTCATTCAAATGGAATGGGAATATCAAGTGAATTTAGCGAGTCAATTCAGTACCATACGAGGAAGTGATTGCGCTGTCACAGTTTTGCCAAATGTTTGTGACGATGTTGCCAATTCTCAGCTGTGCTAGGAACAGCTCTGTAGCGTTATAGGAGTAGAATCCTGTGCTCGTGTCATAGGAGGATACGGAGAGGAGGCGCGGGTTTTGGTTAATATGCAGCGTTTTCTCCTACCAGCTGTGTCAAACATTCAGGTGTGTAATCTTCCATCGCGATTACAGTTTCCCACAAAATATATGCGAATAAAACACTTACCTTGTTACTTTGTGACAAAAGATTATTTCAGTACAATAAAAAGTCTTTGGAAATCAACTTTGCCCACCTGTCACGAAATGTAAGATAACAAACACTTTGCACCTCGAAATAGATCGCATCTATGTGCAGTCTTGTGATCATACAAGTAGAATTTCATGAATTGCACGAGAATGTAGAAAAATGTTGGTGCGAATGGAAGCTGTAAGAAACACAGTTACCTAATTATTCTGTACCACGTAATAATCAATTCATTTGATAATTCAGAAGAGAAGAAACTAAAAATTATGCCCATTAAGACAGAAACGAAAGTGCAGATGCGGGCACTGTGCAGATCTGCGCTTTTCCATCTTCAGATCTATACAAATAAAGTATACTAACCAGCGTATTCATTGCTTTCGTAATGCTTCCCTCTTGTTTAGTCTTCTTATGATGAACTGGATCCACACCCATGAGTCGGAATTTTCTTTGTGTCCTTCCATCTACTATCTCTGTGTGTTATTGTTCGGTGTTAAAAAAGCAAAATATTATGCCTGCTCCCAAGAGGTATTAAAATGAGGTCGCAAAAAATCTAACTTATTATAATCCAAATACAGTGAGACGCCAATTTGTCTGTCGTCATGGTGTTAAGTGGACAGAAATAGTTGGGTGTTATTGCCTGCATCACCGGCATCCCGTTGTCGTCTTCTCTTATTGAGATTTTCATATTACCCTGACACAAGACGCCGAGATAAATGTGTACATTCTCCGTGACGAAACATCCCACTTTCCATTCATCCTGATCCATTAGTTACGTGCATCGGCGGCAGTGAGTGATAGGAAAGCTGTTGTAAGGTGACGAATAACAATAACAATGGTGGTAATTAGAAATCAATAATCAAGGATGTTTACTGCATTACACACGATTAACTAAATAACCAAGAATGGCTGAGTGTTTAATTGGCGCACTGAGTAGGTGTACTTACCACTTTGTTACTGATTTCTGTTCTAGTTGTTTGCAGAGAGAAAACAAAGAACCCAGCAGCCATACATATCGCTAGTACAACGAGATATTACCTATCAACTATCCTTGCTTTACATCACGAGACGAACGTGGCGTCACTGAGCTCATATTTGAAATACATTTCTGTTTTCTCTCTCTGTCTCTCTCTCTCTCACTCTTTATTTTTGTTTTCATTTTTTGAGGAAAGCTTCGAAAAGCGCGATAATAAGCAAGTAGGCGTATAACCTGTTTACAGTTATTTTCATCGGGATACATAATGCAAAAATACAACTTTTAAGTGTGTTATAGCGTAATTCCAGTTATTGACAGTCTGTTCGTGAGCTTGCTCGCATTCAGTGGGGTGAAACCTATCACAGAAGCGAGCAAAACACAAATATTTCTTGCACCATGCGCAACACATAAACGAAATCTCGCTGCACTAACTTGTTGTCCGATATATTGCACGGAAAACATATATGATTCATGTTGCTAAATACAGCTCTATCAGATATCAATTTGGATGCGAACCAAGTGTATAAAAGTATATCTTGAAATACGCAGAAAGGTCCATAGAGGTATTCGACTGAAACATAGCCATGACCAAAATTTGTAACTGGGGTCGACAGCATCGTCGTCTACCACCTTGACAACTCGAACGGTGACAGTGCTCGGCTGGTTACTTACGTTTACTGGTATCAAAGCTACAGCATGAAAACACAAAAATGTTAATAACCCGAAGATCATTAGTTTTGGAACCCATAGAAAGTAAAGTAGTCATCAGTCGGAAGAGTGGTTTGAACACCATAGTGCTTTAATAGGCACGGTCTTGTTGGAGGTGGTATGCCGTTGCTTTCATCCGACCTTTGAGTTGACTTACCTAGCCAGTTAATAGGGGAACCTACAGTTTTACGTGGCTTTCGGACCACAGTGCAACTCGGCATTTTTCACATCAACAAACACTGCCCGAGGGGAAATATGTGTAAAACGGCACATATAAATCGTGGGACTGGTGAGGGATCGAATCAGAGACCTTCATGTCCATACTCTTGCTCTTTATCACCTTGCCACCATGCAGCCAACACTGTGGTTTCTGCTTGCCAGTAAAATTAAGGATCTCTCGTTTGTGTCTGCGTTGGCACTTGCGTGACCCTTAGGACACCATACCTTTTGGATTACCATCGTATACGTGTGTCTAAACTCCTTCCAATGCCCACTCAAGGAAGACAAGGAAACATAGTCTAGTTTCAATATTACAAATACGCCTCAGTTTGTGGATGAACGCAGACTTAGGTTGATAATTATTTTGAATATTTATCAGTACTGTACCCACTGCTGTGAAACTCGTTTCCAACCAATGATTCCCACAGCGACAGGAACACTACTTTAATACCTCTTAGACAAAATACTTACGCAGTGCTATCAGACGAAAAGATCAACCTGACACAAACTGTGGGAAGTTTGTTTTATAACCTTCGTACCTGGATAAACAGCTTTTCCTATTTGAGATATCTGTGAACGTTGATGCATAAGACGATTTAAGAAGAAACAAAATTACTTCAGCTACACCAATGTTTAAAGAAATCGTCTTAACGGCACTAAATCGTGGTTTGTAAATCGTTTACCAGCCGTACTCTGCCGCATTAAGCTGGTTCTATGGCAAAATGCTTACTGACGAATTTCACAGAAGTAAATGGGGGACGAAATGTCTCCCACTCGAAGGTCAGGTTGTTTTACTTAAATGATTACAAAACCGGGTAAAACGAACAATGAGGTTGTCAGTATAAGCACATTACTGTTGTCAATATGATGTTGCACCTCCCAGGGCCTGTACTGATAAAGGGCCTGTTTAGGTCAGGCATATTGTAAACAGAAGTGGAAGAGAGAGCACCACTAAATTCTACAATCCGTATGCATTGCATACACACAGAAATTATTGTTACAGTGTGCTTATGGAGCCCAATGAATGAATTTCATATTTTCCGGTGAGAAAGAGCACTGGGAAACAGTCTTCCCTACATTAGGTTACTTAAACTGGCGTCACTCTGAGCTAGAATTTATGGTCAGCGACTACGTGTAAGGACAGTGAGTCAGATGCGGGTTTTGCAACTGTGAAATACTTGCCTTACATTATGTAAGCGAATATTAAATTTGAAGTAATATTGCGAAAATTTTGGACTTGGATAACTTAGAATGAAAATCTTTTTGTTTATTGCAATTGATTTTCTAAAACATTCTGTGTCATAGACAACTTGAAACAGGTCACGTCGACCAAATCATATGGAAGAACCGACAGCGACGTATATAGGAAGGCAGTAAGATCCCTTGGATTTTGGTTTGGCAGTATTCGTCAGCCATTTCTAGGCGCAAGAAAATGGAGAAAGGCAGCGCGTTTTCGTTATCGAGTAACGTCTTCATCAATTACTTTAGTTTTAATGTGATTTACGAGTAAATGCTGATGTTTGATATTAACAGAAAAGGATTTCATAGACCGGGAAAGAACTTTTTCTCGGGCAACTACTTCTATAATGACCAAAAGGCCTTAAATGATCCTCAAGCACATGTGTTCCAGCAGCGGTATGAAGTAAATGATAGTAATAATGACGGTGATAATATAATTATCCGGTAACTTCACACTTCACAGTGGATTTTCTCGAACTAAGAAATTTCCTGAATTAGTGAAAATTTCAAAATGGCTTCAAATCGAGGCTATGACGCCTAGAAGAGTCTTTACATCCTGCTGCCATGAGAATAGCAAAATCTCAATGTCAGAAGCTTGCTTCTACTTAACCATTTAATAGACTCGCGTTTTTTCCCACCGTGACTAGTTTTGTAAGCTAAGCACACCATCCATTACAGAACACTCCTGGGGCTGGGTAATGTGGCCACAATGGTCTGGTGGAACGAACTATCACAAGCGCAATGCGTGAGTTCAGGCATTTACTTTTAACAGGCACAAACAGATTTTCTTTACCTCTGGTAACCTCAAGACAAAGCTGTTATAATCCAGAATCCGCATTAAACGTCACTTTCCTTCATTTCAAACTGAGCTGAGCCGGTTTACGTTGGAAAATGACATAGGTGGAGGTCAGGGTAAACAGAAGTACTGTCGCCAGTAAACTTACTTACATTAGAAAATTTTATTTTATTTGATGAACTGATAGCCGTCTAAAGGAACAGGGCTCTAATTTTACTTGTACGTGATTGAACTAGAGACGTTGAAAACTTTGGTGCTGGACTGTGATTCGAATTCGTATTTCCTCTTTCGAGGATCTGAATCCCTCGGAACAGCGTAGTTCTATCATTTCGCTCCTTTTTCCAAGACTGCAGTCTTCTCTAGGTCTCCTCCAAAGGTAAATATGTGGGTCCGAATCCTGATCCAGTACAAAAATATTCATAATTTCATTTCAAGCCCTATCACGGGCACACCGGCCTGCTAGTGAAAATTAACGTGCATTTTTAATGTCTGTTCATGTTGCCAACAATTTCTGGGCAAACACGCACACATCTTACTGTAGGTGAGTAAGCAATTGATACTTAAGCAATATTCGTGGACAATAAAGAAAAACGATAGGAGTGCGGTTCGATTGTCGCGCAGGCACAAAAATTTGTGTCCTTATTTTAGATTCAAACACCTAGCAGCTGGCAAGAAAAACCGCTACGTAACATTTGATTTTTCTTAGTTAACAATCATATTACGTCTTGGGTTCGTATCTCCGTCGCAGAACTTCACATCATGCGCTTCATCTTTAAATGCATACACACTTTGTTACTTCTGAATGGAGGTATACCAGACATCTTTCGTGGTTAGTTAACAGGGATGAAAGGGTCTTGATAGGAGTCTCGGTTTATTACAAAAACTGTCGTCGTTTATTTCTCTCTCTCACATTATCTTTTTATTTTTATTTGTTTGTTGTGCTTGACTATCGGCAAGGCACGAAAACGTCCGTGAATGAGTTTCTTAGTTTTGAGTACAGTTACGAAAGAACTACACTCCTGGAAATGGAAAAAAGAACACATTGACATCGGTGTGTCAGACAAACCATACTTGCTCCGGACACTGCGAGAGGGCTGTACAAGCAATGATCACACGCACGGCACAGCGGACACACCAGGAACCGCGGTGTTGGCCGTCGAATGGCGCTAGCTGCGCAGCATTTGCTCACCGCCGCCGTCAGTGTCAGCCAGTTTGCCGTGGCATACGGAGCTCCATCGCAGTCTTTAACACTGGTAGCATGCCGCGACAGCGTGGACGTGAACCGTATGTGCAGTTGACGGACTTTGAGCGAGGGCGTATAGTGGGCATGCGGGAGGCCGGGTGGACGTACCGCCGATTTGCTCAACACGTGGGGCGTGAGGTCTCCACAGTACATCGATGTTGTCGCCAGTGGTCGGCGGAAGGTGCACGTGCCCGTCGACCTGGGACCGGACCGCAGCGACTCACGGATGCACGCCAAGACCGTAGGATCCTACGCAGTGCCGTAGGGGACCGCACCGCCACTTCCCAGCAAAGTAGGGACACTGTTGCTCCTGGGGTATCGGCGAGGACCATTCGAAACCGTCTCCATGAAGCTGGGCTACGGTCCCGCACACCGTTAGGCCGTCTTCCGCTCACGCCCCAACATCGTGCAGCCCGCCTCCAGTGGTGTCGCGACAGGCGTGAATGGAGGGACGAATGGAGACGTGTCGTCTTCAGCGATGAGAGTCGCTTCTGCCTTGGTGCCAATGATGGTCGTATGCGTGTTTGGCGCCGTGCAGGTGAGCGCCACAATCAGGACTGCATACGACCGAGGCACACAGGGCCAACACCCGGCATCATGGTGTGGGGAGCGATCTCCTACACTGGCCGTACACCACTGGTGATCGTCGAGGGGACACTGAATAGTGCACGGTACATCCAAACCGTCATCGAACCCATCGTTCTACCATTCCTAGACCGGCAAGGGAACTTGCTGTTCCAACAGGACAATGCACGTCCGCATGTATCCCGTGCCACCCAACGTGCTCTAGAAGGTGTAAGTCAACTACCCTGACCAGCAAGATCTCCGGATCTGTCCCCCATTGAGCATGTTTGGGACCGGATGGTGCGTCGTCTCACGCGGTCTGCACGTCCAGCACGAACGCTGATCCAACTGAGGCACCAGGTGGAAATGGCATGGCAAGCCGTTCCACAGGACTACATCCAGCATCTCTACGATCGTCTCCATGGGAGAATAGCAGCCTGTATTGCTGCGAAAGGTGGATATACACTGTACTAGTGCCGACATTGTGCATGCTCTGTTGCCTGTGTCTATGTGCCTGTGGTTCTGTTAGTGTGATAATGTGATGTATCTGACCCCAGGAATGTGTCAATAAAGTTTCCCCTTCCTGGGACAATGAATTCACGGTGTTCTTATTTCAATTTCCAGGAGTGTATAAAAACAACTAGGAGAGTTAGTTCAATTGGTTCAAATGGCTCTGAGCACTATGGGACTTAACTGCTGAGATCATCAGTCCCCTAGAACTTAGAACTACTTAAGCCTAACTAACCTAAAGACATCACACACATCCAAGCCCGAGGCAGGATTCGAACGTGCGACCGTAGCGGTCGCGCAGTTCCAAACTGTGGCGCCTAGAACCGCTCGGCCACTCCAGTTGGCTGAGAGTTACTGATTTATGATGCTTAGTAGCAGTCAGTTCTGAGTATTGTTAGTAACTAAGCTCCAGTCCGTAAACCTGGTTACAGAAATGCGAATCAGACGCATTACGTATTCCAGGCAGTAGCAGCCGCGTCTTTGAGGCGCCAGCTATGGTCACTTCCCAGCCCGCTGTAGGATCACATCGGTTCGTCTTCTTCCTGCTGGTAATGTAACTGAGATTTGGCAACAACGCAGGGTATGTTTGGCATCTCTGTGATCGACGAGTTACTTCCTGGTGTGCACGGAATTAAGCCTGAAAGTTCACCTGATATCTCCTGTCATTTCCATTGAATAATATGAGTTGTTATCGCTTGAGGTGTAACAGAAGATTGTAAATTTACAGGTTTCAGCCCAGCAAAGTCATTGAACGTGGCAATCGCAACTAATCTCGTCCTGTAAAGAGCGGTTTACGAGTTCTAGATACCATTGACCTCGTAAGAGGAAGGCGCAAACCGTATCTATCCGCTACCTCTGTGTTGACGTGCTGACCTGTAGAAAAGCGAGTGTTATGGTTCGCGGTTCCAGACTCGCTGAATGTAACGTTTTTATCCTTTCTGTGTAAGAGCTGCAAGCAGTCAGATCAAGCAACGATAAGCAAATCGTAAGAAAATACTTTCAGCTCATCGTGCAATGGTGAAAAACTTACAATGCTGCACAACAGGTAACGCCTCTTTCCGCTCCTGAGTAGCAAGTTTTGTGTTTCTAGGAATACGTAACTTTAATTATGAATTGCCACATTTGCATACCTGTTGAGTATGACACAGCATACCATTTAAACACAGACCCAATCGAAATCTAAGTGAGTAGTATTTTACTAATTCGTGCAGATAGAGGCACGCTTGTGTACTGATACTCAGATTTGTTAAAACAGACTTTCGTCGTAAGGTTATCGTGGGTAATTGTATTTCGTATCTTACAATACAGTGCACAGTTTTCGTAAGTTTCTTTTTAAGTGTTGTTAAAACAATACATTGATTAGATGCATGTAGAAAACGTGCTCTGAGTTAAAGCTGTCAAACAAGGTTTGAAGAAGAATAAAATGCCACTACCAGACGACAGCTAATGTAGAAAATACTTTTCTGACTATTTTGGCTCGATGCGCTCCCCGCATACATAATACAAAAGCTTCAAGACGCATCTGCTGCCTGGCCATCTATTAAACCTGAAAACAACAAAATGACACAGAAGTTAGCCATTTTTTCACATGTGACTATTTTGGGTTGAGAAGTAAACAGAATTATGTTTAAAGTTCCATTAAATTGATAACTTCAGCAGACAGCAGAACTGCGTTTTAAAAAAATGTAGCAGCGAATGTAACAGAACATGCAACGTCTTATCAACAGAGCGCGACGCTAACCGTTATGCTACTAGCTGTGACGTGGCTACAGCAGCTCTGGAAGTTAACAACAGTTCCTCCAGAACTTCCGCATTCCACAGTGCAGTGAGATAATGCATATGGCTGGATCTAGACTTCTGAGAGACAGACAGTTGCAGCATTTCTTTTGCACTGCATGACTGTTTCAACAAACAGATAGCGCAATAGAGTAGCTCAAATGGAAAGGAACACATCCTACTTAAATTTCTGCATCCTACACTGTTGGCAGTTCTGTGTAGGTGGCAGTTACGTTATTTTATTTCGGTGATTACAAAATAGAGTCGAATGTATGTACTGGCTAGCCAAGGCCGCTAGTTCATGGCGATTCGGTCAACCAAGTAAATGAATGTACTGAACATCCTGCAAACCACTACAGGGAGCCTGTGTGTCAGATTTGTCATCTTGTGTGCCGCAACGGTGCTATGGTAGAGAAATGAGTCGTAGAGAAGAGAGTTTTGCTGTCTCTTGGACTGATGATAGTTTCATATGATGATAGTCTGGATTCGATTCCAACTTCTGCCAATGTTTTTTGATAGGGAGAGGCAGATTCTATTCTCTTCTGGCTACGCCAAGTGAAGAAGGTGTAATGGCATTGTAGTCTGCAAATCACATTAAACATGATATTCTTTCTCTACCAAGTAGACGTTAGGTGGAACCACAATAAAGTAAGGAGCGGTGACATGTAGAAACCCCATCGCCAGTAACCTTTCTTATACTGGTTATTTATTTCTAGTGACGAAACAAACTCTGTGTATGGCCACAGGACACTTATTCCATCTTTTATTTGAGCTTCTGTATGTCGATAAAATTGGTTCTGAACTGGGAATGCAACTCAGACCGCCCTTAACGCGGAATTAGATTCCTTCGTGACAATAAGCTCGACTACAACATGTTGTTTGTTCAAAACTGCAATTCCTCAACATCTCCACATATTGCGCATGAATGGGTTGGAATCCTGGCCCAGCACTAAAGATTACACTATGTATTATCAAGCTGTAGCATGAGAACACCTATCTGCTGGTGGATAATAATTTTTATTCTTTACGCATTTTCGTTCCTTGTCAACACTAATGATATCTGACGTTTTTGACTCCTAGTGAGACACTGAACTATTTGCGAGATCACTGTAAGTTCAAGGATGTTATTCCGAGCTGCTGGTGGAGAAAAATTCGGTAACTGTCGTCTCTTTGTGTGTAGTCAACAACGATATGTTTGGGTTTCGATTCTCTGTCAGCACTGAATTCTTAGTCATACTATTTCTAGTTCAAACATGCTCACATGTCGCTGCTGGTGTAACAAACCTATACTTAACGTTCCTTTTCTCTAGAATATAACAGCGGTACGTGCCGGGTTGGAGTCCTGGGAAGGAAAAAATTAATGATTCGTCTCGTCATTTCAGTTAATACATCTAGCTACTGCCGTGAAAATCCGCTATGTCAAAGCTGATTGTGCTTCGATAACAATCCGATTAGATTCTGGGTTCGAATCCCTGTCCAACACAAAGCTTTACCTCACTCCATTTCAAGTATGTTACTTGTGAGGAAGCAGTATTTAACATCTCTCGTAGTTCGTTAACAGGGACAATAGATGCTGGGTATGAATTCGCGTCCGTTAAAAATGTTTACGTTACGTAAATTAAAGTTGATATTTGTTAACTGATACTGTTTAAAATCGAAGTATATCACTCTCATTATGCGTAGTCAGGAATGAATGTTAATTTCCGTCAGTCAAGAAATCTTAGTTTGCATGACCTGGGTTTGAATCCATATGCTGAACGAGGCGGTTCGTCGTCTCATTTGAAGTTCATACATATTCTCAACTAGCTGCTCGTGAATAACGTAAATTTTTAATCACATTTTGTGTTAAATAACAGGTATGGTATGTTACTTTGAACAGGAACTCATGAATACGACGAACGTACTACGTGCATTACCTATCTGACGTAATAATGAGAGTGCAACATTTCAGGTATGTCATTTATTGCAATAAATGTGAGCTTAAAAGCCTTAAGGACAGTCTTATCTGTGACGAAGTGTTCCCTGATATTTGTAGTATCGTGTTATTACTTTACATCTTAATTTATTGCGAGATAGAGCAGTGTTTTCTAGTGGTGACTTGTTGGAACCATTTTCAATAGTCAAACGACTGTACCAAGGAGTGATTAGAGGACCTGCTAGACAGCTGCGTTATGTGGTTTGCATGGGAATCAGGCGAAATGCAATTCAGGTCGTTCGGATACTTTTGAGCATGACTGTACTTCGTTAACAATCCGATTAGGTACTGGGTTCGCATCCCTGTCACAAACTTTATATGATGGCATTTCAATTTTAAACAGGAGCGTAGTTTTTTCCTTGCGACTGACACCATATTAAACGTCGTTGGGGGTAGTTCCCAGGAAGGTAACTGTTATAACAGGATATCCAGTTCAGTACAAACATTTTCGTCATTTATTTTCATGATCTGAATTGATAACTGATACTGGTGCAAAAGTCTATATTTTACGTCTCTTTATGGCTAGTGATCGGGTCCCAATAAGGCACAAACAAAGCTTAGCTTAGTTAGCAATGGCTACAGGTGCTGGGTCTGAATCCAGGTCCAGAACGACGACGTTGGTCATGTCATTTAAAGTTCAAATTTGTGTGCACGTAGCTGTTGATGTGTTAAAAGAACAGTGATATTACTGGTGATTCGCTGTTAATGTTGAGATTTCCTTACAGTGTATGTTGCCGTTAATCGCGTTTTTCTACTGGTTCGTCCAATATCCAGTTTCCAGAGCCACTCGTCGTTGAGCGACCTTCAGCACGTGGATGGAAAACCTTTTAGAGAGCGAAAAATTCTTTTCCAATTGCCGTACAGCTTTGTATCTCCATATATTGTCTTGAGCATTTAATTTTGACTAAGGATTACTGTACGATGTATGTAAAATAATCCGTTTTCTCAGAACTTTTGGAATGTCACTTCTTGTAATTAAGGTTAGTTTATGAGTGTTATGGGGTGTCTTATCGCTAAGAACGTGTTTCGTAACATGTTTTGTATGACGATATTAGTTGACGCTTAGACTGACTGCCATAAAGAACTTTGGTTTCTAGTAGTCTCTTGCGGTACCCATTGTGTGTAGTCAAACGACTGTACCCCACGGGGTTTTGGTGGTTAGAGGACCTGCAACACAGCTACGTTATGTTGGTTGTATTTGGCAGTGACTCACTTTTTTGCTGTCAAGTGTACATAATAACTTTGCAAGATATTTTGAATTGCAAGGCGTAGCGTGCTCAGTATTTTACCACGTGCTTGCGTGTCTTCCATTTCGAATCGCTTATAAAATGTGATAGTAATGACAGCCTAAATGAGTCTGTGCTAGATTCAAATAGTCTAATTTAGTGTGCCCGGAACCTGTTGAAGTGATCCAAGAAGTTAAATAATATTTCTGATTTCTTCACGTAATCTTATAAGCAGACATTAGCAGGAAAATGGCTCAAACGGCTCTGAGCACTCTGGGACTTAACGTCTGAGGTCATCAGTCCCCTCGAACTTAGAACTACTTACACCTAACTAGCCTAAGGACCTCACTCACATCCATGCCCGAGGCAGGATTCGAACCTGCGACCGTAGCAGTCGCGCGGTTCCAGACTATAGCGCCTAGAACCTTTCGGCCACCCCGGCCGGCTTAGCAGGAAAATCTGAGACTATCTAAATCGACAGTTTGGATACTTAAACACATTCTTGACAATCTAATACACGTCAAACAAACCTGCGACGATTCACTGCATGCGTTCAATATCGCTAGGGACTCCTGTCTGGTATCTGTCTCATATATCTGAGTAATCGAGGACACAGGTGTTTTGCAAGCTATCTCCCCTGTAGACTGACTCCATTTTCTGAATATCTTGCGAATAAACACTGAAAAACAAAACAAACTGCTCGACCAGGCCTTGAAGGCCCAACGGTACCGACTTACTGCCATGTCGTCCTTAACTATTAATCGTGACCGGATGCGGATACAGAAGATAATGTGGTCAGCACACTGCTCTTCCAGCCGTTATCGGCTTTCGTGACCGATTTCGCTACTTCTAAATCAAGAAACTCGTCAGTTCCCCTCGCGAGGGCTGGGTGCACGCCACCTACCAACAGCACTCGGCAGACCCGAACAGTGGCCAATCCAAGTGGTAGCCAAGCCGGACAGCGGTTAACTTAGGTGAACTGACGGGAGCCGGTGTTACCTCTGCGGCAAAGCCGTTGGCAATGTACACGAAACGGCCACCTCAATTAGGGGGACAACCGAATCACCACCACAACAGAACTATACGATGGTTCCATTCAAAAGTACTCATCATACTGCACAATAACTCCCGCCCCAACACTGTCAACAGGGCGTTCTCTGTTGTTCAGCGATTTGGTTGAGAAACACTATCGCGTCATCTGTAGTGCCAGGAGCTTTCACCATGTGGTTATAACATTTTTAGCGACCTGAAGAAAGACAGTCGGACGAGGAGGTACAAAAGTAGTACTTAGGTCCGTCAACGGACGACAGCTTTCTACGAAACAAGAGTTGATCGTCTAATCCCCCCGTGGGACAAATGTCTTAACGCATGTCGTGATTGCTTTCGAATGGATACATTTAATGGCCCCGTTGTGAAACGTGTGTGGTTTTCATTTGTCTGCCTCTTATACCTATGACTGAGCCTGTGTCATCATTGCACTTCCTATACAAACAGTTACATTCAGGAAATTGTATGAGTTATCTGTTTTTCTTTCAGAGTCTCTGTCTTTGTAGCAAGAATATGTTTCTTTACTGCGTGTTGTTAACTATTCAGTTTTAAAAGTTTGAATATGGGTAAGTCAGGCAACTTACCATTCTTTCCGGCCATAGTGGCCGAGCGGTCTAGGCACTTCAGTCTCGTACCGCGCGACCGCTACGGTCGCAGGTTCCAATCGTGCCTCGGTTATGGGTGTGTGTGATGTCCTCAGGTTAGTTACGTTTAAGTAGTTCTAAGTTCTAGGGGACTGATGACTTCAGGATTTAAGTCCCATAGTCCTCAGAGCCATTTGAACCATTCTTTCCTCAAGCTGGTATTCCGCAAGATCTTACTGGATATTCGTACATTTTAATAACCAGACAGTAGACAATTACATAAACAGCATTTTCTAAAATTGTCTGAGGTTCATATTTATAATGTCTCTTACTATAGGTTACCTGTGCTGAGCTGACTGAATTCTAATTAAAAAGAATTACACCAGACGCGTTTCGTTTTTATTTACAAAGCAACTTCCGTTGTAATTCTATAAATTGGTTACATACGTTTGTACATCTTTTGGTTGTTTTAGGATAAAAACAGCGTTTTCTTTATGAAGTTGCTCTGCAAGCTACTTACGATGTTTCTTTACATAATCTGCTCATACCTTCCTTGCTAGTCGTGATTGGCGTCGACAGGCTTCATTTCACATCTGCACTTGGTAGTTTTTGGCATTCCGCAGTATTTGTTTAATAGACCATGCAGTTGTACTACTTTTTATGAAAAATAGATTTGTTCGGTACCGAGTTAAACGCAAGTCGAAAAATACTTCCACGACCAGACTGTCTTGATCTATAGCTTAGACACTGTCGTGTGAGAAAAGCGGGAGTGGAATTCGGCATGAAATATGATTTCGAAATCCATGGTGGTTCGCATGAAGGAGGCTCAGCTGTTCCCTATACAGGTATTATCTTTGAGTCCAGAATACATTCTAAGAATCGAGCATATGGACGTTAATAAGAGTTAGTGAAGCTTGTAATGTACTTGTGCTAACTTTCTTGTAATCAAAATATCCACGGGTATGCTGCCGGTCTATAGTGTCCAACGGGCACAATATTTCGGCGATCAAACATGTCGCCATCATCAGGTGAACTGACGGACTGAGCTCCTGTGAACGTGCCGGCACGGAGATCCGTACGCTATGGCTGCTCAGAGGGAACTGGGTTTGGTCGCGGCGGCGGCCGATTTAAATACCCTCCGCCCGCGGCGCGCTCCCTCCGCCGTCCGCGCCCAGCGCCACGGTCGCGCGGTGGAACAGATTGCGACGGCGTCTGAGATGACGTCGGTGTGATGGCTCTGTCCGCCATGGTCGTCACAACTATACGTCTGCTCGATTTACTCTTGATTAACCCGATCGCTGGTTCCCAAGCCTTGCTAAGATTATAGCCACAGTCCCGGTTTATGAGGTCGTCATTGGTGCGAATTTCGATGGCCTCTCTAACAACGCTGTCCCAGTATCTCGACGTCTGTACCAGAATCCTCGTGCGGTCATATTCCATGGCGTGATTTTCCGACAAACAATGTTCAGCGACCGCCGACTTGCTCGGATACATCAGTCGAGTGTGCCTCTGGTGTTCACGGCATCGATCCTCGACGGTACGCATCGTCTGACCAATATGGCAAGTCGTATATTGGTCAGACGATGCGTACCGTCGAGGATCGATGCCGTGAACACCAGAGGCACACTCGACTGATGTATCCGAGCAAGTCGGCGGTCGCTGAACATTGTTTGTCGGAAAATCACGCCATGGAATATGACCGCACGAGGATTCTGGTACAGACGTCGAGATACTGGGACAGCGTTGTTAGAGAGGCCATCGAAATTCGCACCAATGACGACCTCATAAACCGGGACTGTGGCTATAATCTTAGCAAGGCTTGGGAACCAGCGATCGGGTTAATCAAGAGTAAATCGAGCAGACGTATAGTTGTGACGACCACGGCGGACAGAGCCATCACACCGACGTCATCTCAGACGCCGTCGCAATCTGTTCCACCGCGCGACCGTGGCGCTGGGCGCGGACGGCGGAGGGAGCGCGCCGCGGGCGGAGGGTATTTAAATCGGCCGCCGCCGCGACCAAACCCAGTTCCCTCTGAGCAGCCATAGCGTACGGATCTCCGTGCCGGCACGTTCACAGGAGCTCAGTCCGTCAGTTCACCTGATGATGGCGACATGTTTGATCGCCGAAATATTGTGCCCGTTGGACACTATAGACCGGCAGCATACCCGTGGATATTTTGATTATCAAATACGCCGGGAGAAACTCAAGAATCACATCTTTCTTGTAGTCTGTTATGACCTGTGTTTACCTCCAACCACTGTTGACAGGTTTTTGTTCGAGGGATACTCGGACTTTATAGTAGAGATTGGAGCTAACACAGCTGTCATTCTGTATGGAATTTAACAGAACTCCATTAGGCCCTGGAGGTTATGTTGATCTCTATTCCAATTTTCTGTATTGGTTCCGGAACTCTCGGAACCGAGGTGATGCAACGTATAAGTTTCGTTCTTTGTAGTTTTTTTCGTTTGACGCTTATTTCGTGAGATATTTGGCCCGCTCACGATCAATGGACCACCCTATATATATATATATATATATATATATATATATATATATATATATATATATATATATATATATATATATATACGAATCTTGTCTAGCTTGAAGGGGGAAATCAGATGGCGCTATGGTTGGCCCGCTAGATGACGCTGTCATAGGTCAAACGGATATCAACTGTGTTTTCTTAAATAGGAACCAACATTTTGTACTACATATTCGTGTAGTACGTAAAGAAATATGAATGTTTTAGTTGGACCACTTTTTTCGCTTTGTTGTAGAAGGCGCTGTAATAGTCACAAACATATAGGTACGTGGTATCACGTAACATTCCGCCAGTGCGGACGGTATTTGCTTCGTGATAAATTACCCACGTTAAAATGGACCGTTTTCCAATTGCGGAAAAGGTCGATATCGTGTTGATGTACGGCTATTGTGATCAAAAAGCCGAACGTGCGTGTGCTATGTATGCTGCTCGGTATCCTGGACGACATCATCCAAGTGTTCGGACCGTTCGCCGGATAGTTAGGTTATTTGAGGAAACAGGAAGTGTTCAGCCACATGTGAAACGCCAACCACGACCTGCAACAAATGATGATGCCCAAGTAGGTTTTTAGCTGCTGTCACACTCATTTTTTATGCATAAACTAACTATATATATATAGTTTGTTTATGCATTAAAATATATATATGTGTGTGTGTGTGTGTGTGTGTGTTGACCCATCACCATTACCGTACAGGGCATAATTTGCTAGTATCTCTCCACGGAGTCTCAGCAGGACGGAGCTCGATACCTGGAAATTTCCTTGTACACACTTGCGTGCTTAGCAGATAGGCACCGCCGAGCACGTACAGTACATTACGTGGGCGGCCAGCTTTTACGACAAGGTGGACGAGGGACCGTTTCCTGCGCTGTCCATCCAAGCACTGCGACAAACCACTGCTCGGACACCTGCGCTCTCAAGGACACGCCACCGCTGCTGACGGCCTTTTATGACGCACGTAGTGGGAGGCGAGGGCTTCAAGCCGGGTCATTGCTCAGGAAACCACTGCGCACAAGAGCCGCAGCGGTCAGCTAAGGAGGATTCTCTTGCTAGCAATGCTTATCTGCGACTCCGCTAAACTGCTAATCGAACTCTGCCGAGAACGAAATACCGCGACTTTCGGCCACCACTATTCTTTATTTCGTGCTACGCACGTGAAATTATGTCGACTCTATGGTGCGGAGGCTGTTTCAGCACAATTCTGTGGACAAGATAGATTCGAACCTTTACAAAATAAGTTCGAAGATGTGTCCTCGTTTTTACTCTAACGTTCCATCGTCCAGTCCTTATCCAACTTCAGTAACTACAGATAGGAGCTGACGGAACACAGTGATACTTGGAATGGCAGAAACGTTCCCAACATTCGACACCAGTACCCGTAATAGCCTCCCTTGCTGCGCATTGAAATTACAACCATTCTCAGTTAAATTTGCATAAAATATACCGATAGTGGCTTGCTAATTTTATGTTCACTTTTACACGCCAGAGCTACTGTAGTAGATAATGATGTATGTGTGCGCATCTATATATTATCTATGGCTCAAATGCATTAGATGAAGAAATAAGTTTCCATTATGTGCGCTGTAAGAGCGGAAAGAAAGTAAATTTTAAGTTAGAGGTCTCTCCACAAATTTGATCTTACTAATTCTATTGTCAGCGCCACAGGCAGTCGGACAGCTACAGTTTCTGCAGTCCAGTGGGCAAGGCTGCACATTAATGTGACAAACTGGAGGCAAGAGAATCTTGGTTCCGTCCTAGAATGTCAAAACTCGCGTCTGTCAAACAATTTGATGGTGATACAGGATGATTGCCCAATTGATGTAGTCTGATAATGGCGTTTTGTTTCATTTGATCCAACCATCACAGAATGTATACATTCCAAGTACATTTTGTTCAACTTTAGTTATGATAGTCTTCATTAAAAATACACTAAGCATAAAAGTAAGGCAGGAAGTCCATTAACGTGACCATATGTGATGTAAGACTTTAGAGCATTGTACATGACATTAAGAGTTGAATGAGCCATTGTTTTGTGTACCTCTTGTTTCAATTTACTTTGAAGAGTATTATTGTGGCATTTCTTTATGATGTCGAATAATAGTGTCGTAATAGTTCTTAATTTCCTTTCCTGTTTCAGATTATTAATTTTTAGTTCCAACTCAACGTTGCTTGTATGTGCAAACAATTAAAATATTTTGTGAGTAATTTTTGTCTTTCATTTTATACTCCTTGCATACTGAGGATTTAATCAAATGTAGATGTAATTTCTGATCATTTTAGTATTTTCGTATTAATATTATAATTTACGTATACTATTGAAATACGCTACCCGTTGAGATCTCTACGTAATGTACTGTGAAAATGCTAAGTGACATACAATAACTTCTTTGTACTTCTTATTAAAATTGATTCCTGTCGTGCATTTTTCCTAGCTCTTTGACTCGGTTAATTCGTAGCTGGCAATTTTTAATTTTTCCCTCTGTTAAAACAAATTCGGTGTGGCTCTCATGACCAGAGACGTTAAAGGTGGCAAACAACAAGCCGAGATGACCGTCAAAGAGAAGTAGTACCTTAATTTCTTTCATTCTTTAAATTTTTGTGGACAGCTCGCCAAGACTGCATGTGCCACTGGTGTTACAAACTATATCACTTTTCTTTCCATGGAGATTCGGACATGGTTGAAGTGAAAGACAGTGTGCTGCTGATGAATCGCTCCAATTTCCAGCAGTGTGAAAGTAATGAAACCCAACTGAAATTCTGCAAGTGTCAAATTCACCAACTTCGTCACAGGCTATCGAGTGTGAATCGTGGTGTAATATTGGGGTATTTAAACGCTACTACCGAAATGGAAAGTTGAGCATTATGATACTTTACTTTTCAGCTGCCCTGGTGCAAGTGCTTGACCACTAGATCATCGAAGCCTCCGGCAAGTCCACATGCTGGCACAGTACAGACTATGACCCGCTACAGCAGCTATTTTAGGAAATATGTTTGAACTGTTTCTTGATATTTCGCCGCGACTATAGTTCCGGCATATTTGTACTATAGATCCTAACGTCCAGTCAAGACCAGGACTATATTGTGCAACTTACTGCAATATTTGTTCAGACCCGTAGCCGTCATTAGATTCAGATGATCATATCCAATTCGTATATGACATATGTGTCGCTTACTGACGAGACTGAATAAAACTTTACATTTCAGTTGCAACCAACTGAAACGTTTCATACATCGCATACAGCCAAAGAGTTCGCCTTTTAATCGAGAAAATACTTATTTCAGTATCCTGTAACTGATGATGAAAACACAGGTTTCGGACTGTGAAAAAATGAAAGACAAATGCCCTGTAACCCAGTTTATTAAACGAAAGCTCCACAAGAACGTCCAGTTTTTGTGAGTCACATCAGGCTCCTCCCTTAGCTATACTCAGTTTCATCACATAAGGTGTTTGATAATCATATAAAACACATATTTCTTTATTTCCAAGCGAGAGGTGAAATATCAATATTTACACTCCTGGAAATTGAAATAAGAACACCGTGAATTCATTGTCCCAGGAAGGGGAAACTTTATTGACACATTCCTGGGGTCAGATACATCACATGATCACACTGACAGAACCACAGGCACATAGACACAGGCAACAGAGCATGCACAATGTCGGCACTAGTACAGTGTATATCCACCTTTCGCAGCAATGCAGGCTGCTATTCTCCCATGGAGACGATCGTAGAGATGCTGGATGTAGTCCTGTGGAACGGCTTGCCATGCCATTTCCACCTGGCGCCTCAGTTGGACCAGCGTTCGTGCTGGACGTGCAGACCGCGTGAGACGACGCTTCATCCAGTCCCAAACATGCTCAATGGGGGACAGATCCGGAGATCTTGCTGGCCAGGATAGTTGACTTACTCCTTCTAGAGCACGTTGGGTGGCACGGGATACATGCAGACGTGCATTGTCCTGTTGGAACAGCAAGTTCCCTTGCCGGTCTAGGAATGGTAGAACGATGGGTTCGATGACGGTTTGGATGTACCGTGCACTATTCAGTGTCCCCTCGACGATCACCAGTGGTGTACGGCCAGTGTAGGAGATCGCTCCCCACACCATGATGCCGGGTGTTGGCTCTGTGTGCCTCGGTCGTATGCAGTCCTGATTGTGGCGCTCACCTGCACGGCGCCAAACACGCATACGACCATCATTGGCACCAAGGCAGAAGCGACTCTCATCGCTGAAGACGACACGTCTCCATTCGTCCCTCCATTCACGCCTGTCGCGACACCACTGGAGGCGGGCTGCACGATGTTGGGGCGTGAGCGGAAGACGGCCTAACGGTGTGCGGGACCGTAGCCCAGCTTCATGGAGACGGTTGCGAATGGTCCTCGCCGATACCTCAGGAGCAACAGTGTCCCTAATTTGCTGGGAAGTGGCGGTGCGGTCCCCTACGGCACTGCGTAGGATCCTACTGTCTTGGCGTGCATCCGTGCGTCGCTGCGGTCCGGTCCCAGGTCGACGGGCACGTGCACCTTCCGCCGACCACTGGCGACAACATCGATGTACTGTGGAGACCTCACGCCCCACGTGTTGAGCAATTCGGCGGTACGTCCACCCGGCCTCCCGCATGCCCACTATACGCCCTCGCTCAAAGTCCGTCAACTGCACATACGGTTCACGTCCACGCTGTCGCGGCATGCTACCAGTGTTAAAGATTGCGATGGAGCTCCGTATGCCACGGCAAACTGGCTGACACTGACGGCGGCGGTGCACAAATGCTGCGCAGCTAGCGCCATTCGACGGCCAACACCGCGGTTCCTGGTGTGTCCGCTGTGCCGTGCGTGTGATCATTGCTTGTACAGCCCTCTCGCAGTGTCCGGAGCAAGTATGGTGGGTCTGACACACCGGTGTCAATGTGTTCTTTTTTCCATTTCCAGGAGTGTATAAATTCACCTTTAAAAATTTTGTAATGTAACGAAAAATTTCTTAAAAACTTTCATCCCCCTTAGTGGTTAAACTTCCAAAAATACAGAAATACGCATCTTTTTTTTTAATTTCTTATTGAGAAACCAAATGCCAATTCTCGTACTTCATATCGACATAATTTCAAAAAGCCTTTCATCCTCTACTACACATCCTTAGGGGTTGAGTATCCAAAAACAATGAAATGTGTATTTTTTTATTTCTAACAGAGAAAAATACAAATTTTCGTATATTTATCTTCGAAAGTGCTTGCATACTGAAATACTTCCACAAAAATTTTCATCCCATACTTCACCCCCCATGACTGTTCAATTTTCCAAAGCAGTGTAACACAGAATTTTCGTAGACTGAGCTTTAAAAATATTTTCACAATGAAATATTTCATTAAAAGAAAAGCCCATAGCAGTGGAATCCTCGAAAACACTGCAGCAATACATTTTTATTTATAATCGAGGAGTCAGATTCCAAATTTATAAATCTACCTTTAAAAATAGTTTAGTCGTTTCGTAACAGAGATTTATTTTCGAGAACATTTCAACCTCTGTTTCACTTCTATAGGTCTTAATTTACAATTTTTTTTTTTACATTTGTGGTAAGATCTTATGGGACCAAACTGCTTAGGTCATGGGGCCTTAAGCTAACGCACTATTTAATGAAACGAGCTTACGCTAGGTACTGCACACACACCCCTGCCCGAGGGAGGACTTGATCCTCCGACGGGGGGAGCAACGCCGACCGTGAAATGAAATGAATCGATGATTTCAGCAGTAAATAGAAATATTAAAAAAGGTAGGAAGATTTTCTGAATAGCAAAACTGACAAAAAGCAGATTTCAAGGTACTTGACGGCTCAACACAAAAGTTTCATCTCAAGTACAGATAGTCTGGAGGATCAGTGGACAAAGTTCAAAACTATCGTACAATAAGCATTAGATGAGTATGTGCCAAGACGATCGTGAGAGAAGGAAAAGAGCCACCGTGGTACACCAACCGAGTCAGAGAACTGCTGCGTAAGTAAAGGGAACTTCACAGCAAGCATAAACATAGCAAAAGCCTTGCAGACAAACAAAAATTACGTGAAGCGAAATGTAGTGTGACGAGGGCTATGCGAGAGGCATTCAATGAATTCGAAAGTAAAGTTGCATGTACTGACTTGGCAGAAAACGCTAAGAAACTTTGATCATATGTCAAAGCGGTAGGTGGATCAAAACAAAATGTCCAGACACTCTGTGACCAAAATGGTACTGAAACAGAGGATGACAGACTAAACACCGAAATACTAAATGCCTTTTTCCAACGCTGTTTCACAGAGGAAGACTGTACTGTAGTTCTCTCTCTAGATTGTCGCACAGATGACAAAATGGTAGATATCGAAATAGACGACGGAGGAATAGAGAAACTATTAAAATCGCTCATAAGAGGAGAGGCCGCTGGACCTGATGGGATACCAGTTCAGTTTTACACAGAGTACGAGAAGGAAATTGCAGCCCGTCTTGCATCGGTGTACCGTAGGTCTCTAGAAGAGCGTAATGTTCCAAAGGATTGGAAAAGGGCACAGGTCATCCCCGTTTTCAAGAAGGGACGTCGAACAGATCTGCAGAACTATAGATCTATATAACGTCGATCAGTTGTAGTATTATGGAACACGTATTATATTCGACTATAATGACATTTCTGGAGACTAGAAATCTACTCTTTAGGAATCAGCATGGGTTTCGAAAAATACGATCGTGTGAAACCCAGCTCGCGCTGTTCGTCCACGAGACTCAGAGGGCCATACACGCGGGTTCCCAGTTATATGCCGTGTTTCTTGACTTCCGCAAGGCGTTCGATACAGTTCCTCACAGTCGTTTAATGAACAAAGTAATGGTATATGGACTATCAGACCAATTGTGTGATTAGATTGAAGAGTTCCTGGCTAGCAGAACGCAGCATGTCATTCTCAATGGAGAGAAGTCTTCAGAAGAAAGAGTGATTTCAGGTGTGCCACAGAGGAGTGTGGTAGGACCGTTGCTGTTCACAACATACATAAGTGACCTGGTGGATAACATTGGAAATTCACTAAGGCTTTTTGCGGATGATGCTGTGCTGTATTGAAAGGTTGTAACAATGGAACATTGTACTGAAATGCAGGAGGATCTGCAACGAATTGACGCATGGTGCAGGGAATGGCAATTGAATCTCAATGTAGACAAGTGCAATGTGCTGTGAATACATAGAAGGAAAGATTCTTTATCATTTAGCTACAATATAGCAGGTCAGAAACTGGAAGCAGTTAATTCAAAAATGGCTTGGTTCAAATGGCTCTGAGCACTATGGGACTTAATATCTCAGGTCATCAGTCCCCCAGAACTTAGAACTACGTAAAGCTAACTAACCTAAGGACATCACACACATCAATGCCCGAGGCAGATTTCGAACCTGCGACAGTAGCGGTCGCGCGGTTCCAGAATGAAGCGCCTAGAACAGCTCGGCCACCATCGGCTGTCGAAATTAATTCCATAAATTGTCTGGGAGCACGCAATAGGAGTGATTTAAAATGGAATTATCATATAGAGTTGATCGTCGGTAAAGCAGATTCTAGACTGAGGTTCATTGGAAGAATCCTAAGGAAATGCAATCCGAAAACAAAGGAAGTAGGTTACAGTACACTTCTTCGCCCACTGCTTGAATATTGCTCACTAGTGTGGGATCCGTACCAGATAGGGTTGATAGAAGAGATGGAGAAGATCAACGGAGAGCAGCGCGCTTCGTTACAGGATCATTTAGTAACCGTGAAAGCATTACGGAGATGATAGATAAACTCCAGTGGAAGACTCTGCAGGAGAGACGCTCAGTAGCTCGGTACGGGCTTTTGTTGAAGTTTCGAGAACATACCTTCACCGAGGAGTCAAGCAGTATATTGCTCCCTCCCACGTATATCTCGCGAAGAGACCATGAGGATAAAACAGAGAGATTAGGGCCCACAAAGAGGCATACCGACAATCTTTCTTCCCACGAACAATACGAGATTGGAATTGAAGGGAGAACCGATAGAGGTACTCAAAGTACCCTCCGTTAGACAGCGTCAGGTGGCTTGCGGAGTATGGTTGTAGATGTAGATGTAGATACGGCAATGTGGGCCAGGAGTCCCGCATTCGGGGAAGTTCGGCCGCCGAGGGCAGGTTCTTATTGCATTAGACGTCACATTGTGCGACTTCCGTGTCGGAGATGGTGATGAAATGATGAAGGTGACAACACAACACCCAGTCCCTGGGCGGAGAAAGTCTCCTGCCCCAGCCGGGAATCGAACCCGGGCCCCTTGGCGTGGCATTCCGCCACGATGACCACTCAGTTAACGGGGGCGGACGCGCGGGCCGTGACTAGACGCCCAAGACCGCGCAGCTACCACGCGCGGCCAGTTTAAAAAATGTGGGAGAAAGTATATCTTCATTTCTGATCGAGGAACCAAATTTCGAATTTCTTAGATCTAGCTTCAAAAGTAAATTAATAGGGACGTTTTCTTCTAAACCGTATTTTTTATCGGTGGGATTTCGAAAAATTCCTTCTTAAATGACGCCTATGGTATAAGATCAAGTCCGTCTGCAAGTCCTTAGTGGTTTGTGCTGGGCGATGATGAGTCACAAAGTCGGTGGCTGGGTACATTGCCTTTTGTATACAGATAAACTATCACACACAAATGTGATTGCTTTCAAAAATATTTCTTTGGATGTAAGTCGAATAAAGGTACCTGGATTAGGAATTCCTTCTGAATTATCAAGATCATAGGGAGAGAAAACAACTGTACAACTGGTAAGCGAGATACATGAGGCATTAGACTGCTGTTGAAATTTCTCGTCAATATTTTATAAAGTTTTAGTGTTCAGTTATTTATTTCAAAGATTATTTGTGTTAATATTTGCTGTAAAATTAACTTATCAGTGGATTTTCATTAATCTCAGTATTTCTTCCTTTGTTTATTGACTCGAGTGGTCTTTTATTCGTGAGTGTGCGTACGTCGTTCACCCAAGTCTCATGCCTCAGTTGTGTGTTTACGTTTCGCGACGTGCGGCTGCAGTTGTAGCTGTTATAAAGCTAAGTAGTAGCAAAGTTATTTGTGCATTGTTTTGCAGTTACCGAATTTAATAGTTTTCTACGGTGTTTCGTGATGTTTTTGGCAAAATAACGGTTTAATAAGCTTTTGGAAATGTTCACTCGGTTTTTTTCGACAGTTTTCTGTGCGTTGAAGTCGTTTAGTACATTTCTTTCGCGCTTTAGTTTTCAGCTGATTTTTCTTATTGTTTCTAGTGAAACACTTCAGTAAAATTATCATTCACTGTTTTAATACTGTTGAGTGTTCCAGTGGCCACTTGAATTTTCGGTTTTAGCTGTGAAATTTATTGGTATTCGTATTATTTGTGGTGTAGTAGCATTAATGAAGATAGTTGCTTTCTTAGCAGAGAGAGAATTTCGAGACCAGTATTGTTAGTTCTACAAATAATCCTACTGGTGTAAGTGGACTTAGGTAAATTACACGTATAGCTTTTTTTTCAGTAACTGTAAGATTTTACCATGAGTGAGAAGTGTGGGCTCTGTAGTAGGTTTGTTCAAAGTATTTTCATTGGGGGAGGGGGTGCAGTAAGGAAGCCAGTGAGAATTCTGGCGAGATCTCTACTGGGAGATGCAGATTCTGTAGCAGAAATAAGTTGATATAGGAGCAGGAGCGTAAAATCTGTGCCATTAAGATGCAGTTACAACACGCAAAGGAGGGACTAGATAGGTTTAGGAGGGTAAAGGGATCTGGGGAATATGAACTGGCTGTTGGCAAGAAGTCAGTTATAGAGTTATACTTTGCATATATGCAATAGATTTGACCAGGTGTCACAGCTGAGTGGAGAGGAGGGTTTTGCAGCAGCAGTCTCAGCAGTTATGAGGCCTAGTTCAGTTGTAAAGTCCAACAGGAAGAGGAAGGTTCTGCTGCTAGGTAGTTCGCACGGTAGAGGTGTGGGCCAGCAGTTGCAGGAAATGTTGGGAAGTGAGTACCAGGTCACCAGCGTTGTGAAGCTTAGTGCAGGGTTGGCTAAAGTGACTGTCAGCATAGGGAAGTTACGTAGGAAGGAGGATCGGACAGTGATAGTGGGTGGAGCAAGGAATAGTTTTGATAGGGACGGGGAATATGAAGTAGATGGTGACCTGGGAAAGGTAGCTACTCAAACTGGAGGCACTAAGGTGCATTTCGTGCAGTTGTTTCAGCGACATCATGATCGGCCTCATCTTTAATGTGGCTGTTAGGTGCGTTAACATGGGGCTGGAGAAGGCACTGATGGCAGAGGGCGTGGGTCACATTGCAATGGTGCAAGCTGAGTCTTTTAGTAGATTGGGTTTCACTAGGTATTGGCCTGCCCCTCAGTAGGTTTGGGAAGGGGGGCTAGCAAAGCTTATAGTGTAGTGGGTGGTGGTGGGATCACTCATGGGAAAATTCCTGTAGCTGTTGGTGTTAGAGTTGCTCTTTTTGTAGACTGAAGTCAGCTGATAGGTATACCTGCTTTAAGGAAGTCCCTGTAACCAGGGCTCACCTTCAGAGGATGTCATATTTCCAAATTGGGAAGGAATTAGCATATTTCATGAAAATATATAATGGACGTTAGAGTTAAAGTTAGTAAACTGCTTATAGATGTTGACTCTGAAATCATTGGTATACCAGACCACCACTCAAATAATTTGAAAATTCAGAGGCTACATTTACCAGGCTACAGATTTGCTAATTGTTTTTCAAGGAGGTCATTGTCGGGTGGGGGAGTGGCTATGTACGTAAAAAACAGTATTCCACTTCAGTCCATAGACGTTTGACGGCCTTGCACTTAATAGAAATTTGAATGCTATCCAGGGGCAGTTGAATATAGTGAAACTAAACTTCTAATTGTTATTGTTTATAGGTCCACTAACTCTAGAGCATTTTTGCTCATGCTAGAGAGGGTTCTTGATTCACTTTATAGGAAGTACCAGAAATTAGTTACATGTGGTGACTTCAGTATTAGTTTTCTATATGATGATGCGAGATAAAGGATATTGGCCGATCTCCTAAATTCATGTGATCCGGTGAAGTCTGTGTTTTTTTCCAACTAGAGTGCAGGGGAACCGTGGCACAGCCATAGTCAATATTTTAATTCATTCTTCATTACTACACTACTGCCATTTCAATTGCTACACCGCGAAGATGACGTGCTACAGACCCGAAATTTAACCGACGGGAGGAAGATGCTGTAATATGCAAATGATTAGCTTTTCAGAGCGTTCACACAAGGCTGGCGCCGGTGGCGACACCTACAACGTGTTGACATGAGGAAAATTTCCAACCGATTTCTCATACACAAACAGCAGTTGACCGGCGTTGCCTGGTGAAACGTTGTTGTGATGCCTCGTGCAAGGTGGAGAAATGCGTACCATCACGTTTCCGACTTTGATAAAGGTGGGATTGTAGCCTATCAAGATTTCGGTTTATCGTATCGCGACATTGCTGCTCTCGTTGGTCGCGATGCAATGACTGTTAGCAGAATATGGAATCGGTGGGTTCAGGAGGGTAATACGAAACGCCGTGCTGGATCCCAACGTCCTCGTAGCACTAGCAATCGAGATGACAGGTATCTTGTCCGCATGGCTGTAACGGATCGTGCAGCCACGTCTCGATCCCTGCGTCAACAGATAGGGACGATTGCAAGACAATCACCTGCACGAACAGTTCGACGACGTTTGCAGCAGCATGGACTATCGGCTCGGAGACCATGGCTGCGGTTACCCTTGACGCTGCATCACAGACAGGAGCGAATGCGATGGTGCACTGAACGACGAACCTGGGTTCACGAATGGCATCAGATGGTCGCATCCGTGTTTGTCGACATCGGGGTCAACGCGCATTGGATGCGTGTATTCGTCATCGCCATACTGGCGTATCATCCGGCGTGATGGTATGGGGTACCATTGGTTATCTGCCTCGGTCACCTCTTGTTCGCATTGACGGCACTTTGAACAATGTACGTTACATTTCGTATGTGTTACGAGCCGTGGCTCTACCCTTCATTCGATCCCTGCGAAACCCTACATTTCAGCAGGATAATGTTGCAGGACCCGTACGGGCCTTTCTGGATACAGAAAATGTTCGACTGCTGCCCTGGCCAGCATATTCTCCAGATCTCTCACCAATTGGAAACGTTTGGTCAATTGCGGCTGAGCAACTGGCTCGTCACAATACGCCAGTCACTACTCTTGATGAACTGTGGTATCGTATAGAAGCTGCATGGGCAGCCATCTAAGCTCTGTTTGACTCAATGCCCAGGCGTATCAAGGCCGTTATTATGGCCAGAGGTGGTTGTTCAGGGTACTGATTTATCTGGATCTATGCAACCAAACTTCGTGAAAACGTAATCACATACCAGTGCTAGTATAATATATTTTTCCAATGAATACGCGTTTATCATCTGCATTTCTTCTTGATGTAGCAATTTTAATGGCCAGCTGTGTAGGTGGGCATTCTGTCAGTAAAAGGGTGAATATCCTTTCAGACCATGATGCACAAGTTTTAACACTGAAAGGATTTTGTACTTGAACATATGTCACATATAATTACAAACTACGTAGGGCAGCTAATCCAGAATCAATAGAGAGTTTTTTTAACCTCGTCAAGGAACAAGAGTTGCAGAATATTTATAGTGCTGATAACATTAGATGGCAAATATAATGCTATCCTTAACTCATTTCTCATGCTCTTTGAGAGTTGCTTTCCATTAAGACGTTCTAAACGGGGTACTAGCAGTAAAGGGCAGCCTGCGTGGCTGACTAGTGGGCTAAGGATTTCATGCAGAACAAAGCAAGAATTATATAAAAATGTTAGAAGTAGTCACAATCAACCTACAGTAGCACATTACAAACAGTATTGTAAGGTGCTTAAAAATGTTATTAGGAAGGCAAAAAGTATACCATATGAAGAAAGTGTCTGGTGAGCAGCACAAGGTCGACGATATAAAGTAAGTTCGCAGTAAAAATATTTCTGAAAGTGATAAACCAGATATAAGTACAGTATTTAACAATCATTTTCTGAGCATTTCTGGTGAATTAAATAAAAATTTAGTTTCTGCAGGGAATCATACGACTCTTGACAAATTACTCTCTGAGATTGACGTCTGAAATACTCCTCTGTGATACAGACAATGGGGAGACTCAGTCAGTAGGAGGAGGAGGAGATCAGAGTTTAACGTCCCGTCGACAACGAGGTCATTAGAGACGGAGCGCAAGCTCGGGTGAGGGAAGGATGGGAAAGGAAATCGGCCGTGCCATTTCAAAGGAACCATCCCGGCATTTGCCTGAAGCGACTTAGGGATATCACGGAGAACCTAAATCAGGATGGCCAGAGACGGGATTGAACCGTCGTCCTCCCGAATGCGAGTCCAGTGTGCTAACCACTGCGCCACCTCGCTCGGTACTGAGTCAGTAATTAAATCAATGAAGACTAAGTACTCTCATGGATATGACGGAGTGCCTAGCAGAATATTAAAGTACTGTGCTGTACATGTTAGCCCCGTATTTAGCCACTTCTGTAATGTTTCATTTAGGAATCGTCAGTTACATGAACGATGAAATACTCAATAGTCAAGCCGCTTTATAAGAAGGAGAAAGGGGTAATGCAGACAATTTTAGATCTATTTCTGTGCCATCAGTGTTTGCTAGAGTTATTGAAAAGGCCATGCATGTAAGGATAATTGATCATTTTATATCACACGATTTGGTATCAAATGTACAGTTCGTCTTTAGAAGTACTTTAACAACTGAAAATGCTATATTCTCTTTTCTTTGTGAGGTACTTGATGGGTTAAACAAACGGTTTAGAACGCTAGGCATATCTTTTGATTTAACTAAGGTGTTCAATTGCGTTGATCACAAAGTATTGTTCCAGAAATTGGACCATTACAGAATACAGGGAGTAGCACACAATTGGTTCACATCTTACCATAGCAACAAACAGCAAAACGTCGTTATTCACAGTGTTGAGGATGACTGTGATGTGGGGTCTGAGTGGGGTACTGTCAAAATGGGGGTGCCCCAGGGATCAGTGTTGGGGCCACTTCTGTTACTTACTTAAATAAATGACATGCCATCTAGTATTACAGCTAACGCTAAAATATTTCTGTTTGCTGATGGCATTAGTTTGGTGGTAAAGGATTTTGTGTTTTTGTGTTCAATACTGGCTCGGCTTCAAATAGTGCAGTTCATAACTTCATGGCTTGTAGAAAATAAACTAATGCTAATTCATAGTAAGACTCAGTTTTTACAGTTTTGAACCTACAGTTCAACAAGACCAGACGCTTTAATTTCACAGAAGCGGCATATGATTAGTAAAACTGAGCAGTTCAAATTTCTAGGTGTTCAGATAGATAGTAAACTGTCGTGGAAAGCCCAAGTTCAGTATCTTTTTCAAAGGCTTAATGCTGCCATTTTTACTGTTCGAATGGTGTCTGAAGTTACTGACCGTTCGACAAGAAAATTAATCTGCTTTGCTTATTTTTATTCGCTTACGTTGTATGGTATTACATTTTGGGGTAACTCTTCCCATTCTAAAAGCATATTTTTGGCTCAGAAACGGACGATTCCGTCAATAAGTGGTGTAAGTTCACGAACCTCTTGTCGACCACTGTTCGCGTGTCTGGGTATTTTGACATCGGCCTATCAATATATAATCTTTACAGTCATTTCTTGTTACCAATATTAGCTTATTCCTAAGAATAAGGAGCTTTCACTCAGTTAATACTAGACAGAAATCCAATCTGAATTTGGGTAAATTTCATTAAATTAGTGCAGAAAGGTGTGCAGTATACTGCTGCATCTATTTTCAATAAGCTACCACAAGAATTCAGAAATCCTAACAGTAGCCCACGTGTTTTAAAAATCTAAACTGAAAAGTTTCCTCATGAGTCAATCCTTCTATTCTGTCGAGGAGTTCCCCGAAAAATTAAGCTGGTTCTTGATTTATTGTTGACTGTGTTACTTAAAGTGATGGCTTGAATTTTTTCAGGTTCATAAAGGTTTGGTTTTTATCCGTTATTATTTTTACGTTGTAATTTCATGTACTTTCACGTTTCATGACCTTGAAGATTTTCTCCACAATTTGGTCCTACGAAACTTGATGTGTAAATAAATAAATAAAATTAGATACAACCTTAAACTTAAGATATTAATGAAGGAACCATAATAATGAATAAGGAAGGTGGTGACTGCTATGTGTATCACTATGTCACTTATTTCGCCGTCATCATCTTTACTAACACATATTTGCATAATACTGACTTGAGTTGTCTGTGGATGAATGAAACGTCTGACACAGAAGAAGATTTATTTGCTTTCACGTATTGTGTAGTAAAGCGAGAGACATTGCTGTCTTTTCGATTTATCTTAGAACAAGACTCTCTCCACCCCAGTTGGATTTTCAAAAAGCTTTTTCCAATGTTGCCTAGAAAGTACAATTTAAAATTCTCAAGTTTCAAGGACAAAATACGGTAAGGGAGATGTTATCTACAACTCCTTGGGAACTGAGATTATACTTACATGTGTCGAGAATATGAAAACTAGGACGTAGTTGCGAAAAAAATGAAATGGAATGGTAATTACCCAGCATGTTATTAAATATGTGCACTGAATGGCCAGTAAAAGAAATCAAAGAGAAAATGAGAAGAAAATGAATTTTTAGTCGGACGGAATAAAAATATTTTAAGATATGCTAATAGGCAGTGAGGCCCACGAATAACCAAATCAGCTGGTTAAATTGGATAGCGTCTACAAAATAAATTACAATAGTGTAAGTAGGCTGTATAGGTTTTTTTACTGGTGACGCCACATCGCGCTCTGTATGAAATTCACTGGCTGTGCTGTGTGCAGTCTGTGGCTGGTTTGCATTGTTGTTGGCTATTGTAGTGTTGGGCAGTTGGCTGTTAACAGCGCGTAGCATTGCGCAGTTGGAGGTGAGCCACCAGCAGTGGTGGATTAGGGGAGAGAGATGGCGGAGTTTTGAGAGCGGATGGTCTGGACGTGTATCCATCAGAGACAGTAAATTTGTAAGACTGGATGTCAAGAACTGATATATATTATGACTTTTGAACAGTTTTAAGGTAAATACATTGTTTGTTCTTCATCAAAATCTTTCATTTTCTAACTACGCCTATCAGTAGTTAGTGCCTTCAGTAGTTAGAATCTCTTATTTAGCTGGCAGTATTGGCGCTCGCTGTATTGCAGTAGTTTGAGTAACGAAGATTTTTGTAAGGTAAGTGATTCATGAAAGGTATAGGTTATTGTTAGTCAGGGCCATTCTTTTGTAGGGTTTATTAAAAGTCAGATTGCGTTGCGCTAAAAATATTGTGTGTCAGTTTAAGCACAGTCAATTATAATTTTTCTAAGGGGACGTTTCATATGTCGACCCTTAGTCGAGGATACCTCACTGGAATCTTCTGATTTTATCTCGTAGTTTGTGTAATTAGTATAGCTTTTGTTTATTGCTAGCGCGTAATTGTAGAGAGAATCTCGTTTGTAGTTGCAGTCTTTCATTGTTGTACAGTAAAACAGTTGTGGCATGCATGTACATTTGCACCAAGTATTTTGCAGCTGCACTTGCAATTAACTAGATTTTATTTTCAGTTCTATGTTAATGTGTTCCCTTATTTTTGCTCTTCAAATTGTGTTTTTCTGTGTTGTCGTGTGAAATATTGTGACAATAATGGTGTGTGAAAAACGTAATACTAGGCTCCAAAGTAAACTGAGAAACGATAGTGAAGACGAAAGCAGTGTGTTAGCGCCACCGTGTAATGAATTAACTAATGTTCAACATAGTAATTTGGTAATTGTGCATAGGGAAATGGAGCGGGTGGCAAGCAATGGTGTAGACAGTGAAACAATTAGATAACAGGGAAGCATTATTGATCGATCGGTCGGCAAAAGGTCGCCTCAGGAATCGGGAATGACAGGACACAATCTTGCAAATAGTGCAGATTCAGGTTTTGGGTCCTCACCGTTTTCTGAAATAAGTCAAGACACATTTTCTGCTTGTCAAAATTTGAATGTTGCCGGTGCAAATTCACTTCCGAACTGAGGAACATGTTTCAGACACCAGTGCATTGTTATTACAATTAGTACAACAAATGGAACAAAAGCTTCAAAAGTTAGACACAATGGAACCAAATCTTCAAAAGTTTTACATGATGGAACAAAATCTTCAAAAGTTAGACCCAGTGGAACAAACGCTTGAAGAAACACGAGAAGAGTTAACTGCAGAGTTACGTAAAATCGAATATAAATGTCGAAAAGACTGTAATGACGTAAAAACACAAATTTGTGAGCATTTCGAACCTATTTTTTCGCGCCATGAAAATGCATTACAGAATCACGAAGCAGCCATAAAGGAACTGCAAACTATTGTTCATAAAAATCATGATTTTGACTATAAGTTCATTACTACAAGCTAATTCTAAACATTTAAGAATTCTGGCAACGACATTCATCCACAAGCATGCCTCCGTCAATTCTCTCATTGTTTTCCTCCCAACTGGTCGTTAGACCACAGGTTAGAATTTATGTGTGGCTGCTTAGACAATGAACCAGCTGTAAGAATGCGATCAGTCAATTAGGATTGTCACAGTGATGGAGAATTTTATCATGCCTTCCTCTCAGCATATTGGTCTCAAGCTACTCAAGACTGAGTAAAACATAGCATCATAATGATAAAACATTTCGAACAATCTGAATTTTCCAGTCTTGTCAAATATTTCGAAGACATGTTGCACAAAAATCAGCACCTGTCAAATCCATACAGCCCCTCAGAACTCATTCGCATCTGCTTAATCAAATTGCCTGAACATTTATGACATTGAACTATTTCAGGGACTGTTACATGAATTGGAAATTGACGCTGACAATCGCGGAACGCGAAAACAGGAGCACAACAATTACAGGTCACATCCGTCACAATTCCGCGATGACAGAAATAGTAACTGGACACGACAAGGTTATTCTTGCAATCTAAATCGTGACCAAAACAGACACCACCCGTATGACAACCATTGGCACAGTAGTAAGAATTACAGGGAAAGATCACCTCTCCGCGATAATGACTATCACAGAGACAATCAGAGAAACAGACAATATAGGAACCAAAATAGTTATTATCAAGGGAGACAAAACAACTTCAGACGCAACGGTCCATCGTGCAGTTACGATTCTGGGATAAATTATCCACCACATGACCGACAAAAAAGAAACTATGTAAACTACCGACAAAATGACAGACCTGAATATCGTCAGAACTGGCGGGATTTAAACAGGGCAGGGCCCTCGCGACAAGGTGAACTTGTAGAAGTTAGATCTCGAAGCCCCAATAACGACATGCAAAAGCAAAGAGACAATAGGCAATGACTCATACCGCTGGCAGCCACAAAACTTACTTATGAAGCTGAAGACATAGCTGCCGTAGCAAGTAATTACGTAAAAATGGAAGACATTAGGGACATCTTACTCCAGGAACATGACGTAAAACATAACAACATTGCATATCCTGTAATTCACATTACAGTAAATGACGTAAAATTTATGGCAGTACTTGACTCTGGCAGTCCCATTTCAGTAATTAGTGAGACAGCCTTTAGCAAATGCAACAAATCGAACGATTGTCCCACACTTCCGTTACGTAAGATTAAATTACAAGGTGCAATCATTGGAAAAAGTGTAGATGTACGCCAACAAACCAACTTAGAATTCTTTTGTCAAAGTCACAGCTGCTCTATGAACTTTCTTATTGTACCATTATTGTCGATGGAAATTATATTGGGAGTAGACTTTTTGAATGAATACAAAGCAATCTTAAACTTTCACAATGCTGAAATAAGTTTAGTGAAAGAAGGTAAGTCAATAGCTTTGAAATTTGAAAATTGGCTCTCAAACCTTGACGAGGAAATTAATCACCTTTACCTCCTGCTAGACAACAGTTCGGAATTTTCGACGGATCTTGACACTAACAATCACTCTGAAAGTACTGACAGGGATGATATCGACGGCGTATTTGGTACTAATGAGTTAATTCAGAATAAAATTCAAACAATTGAGAATTGTAATGACACTGACAGGCAGGATCTTTTTGAGATTTTACAAGCACATTCCAAAGTTTTTACTCACAAAAAAGGAAGAATCAAGGGATTTCAATACCAATTTCGGGTTCGTGAGCATACTAAATTTTGTGTTAGACCATATGTAATTCCGGCACATTATAGAGACCGTGTTAGAACAGAAATGCAGTCTATGTTTGACGAGGGCATTATTGAGCCTGCAGTTGTTGAGAAGAAAAATGGATCGACCAGGCTTGTCTTAGATTCGACACAAATCAATACTATCATCATTCCTGAAACAGACAGGCCGCAAACGTTGGAAGAACTTTAAAATTTCAATGGTGTAAAAGTGTTGTCTTCTATTGATCTCAGATCCAGCTTTTATCAGATCGAACTTCATCCAGAATGTAGAAAACACACAGCTATTCTTTGTTTCGGCGTTCGTTGTCAATGTCGGAAACTTCCTTTTGGTTTGACCATTTCTTCGGCAGCAATTATTCGTGGGCTAAATTCCATATCACCTGATTTCTTAAAACGTCACATCACCTTATAGGTGGATGATATTCTAATAGCAGAAGCCTTATGTGAACAACATAATCGCATCCTCAGCAGTGTGCTACGTATCTTTGCAGAATTTGGAATTACCGTTAACTTGGAAAAGCAGGAATTCGGTAGGTCAAAGGTGAGGTTCATGGGACATATTATTTCTTCTGAAGGCATTCAGCCGGATCCTGAAATGTTAGAAGCAATCAGAGCCATTCAAGTTCCATCCACAAAAAAACAAGTCCTCAGTTTTCTGGGTCTCGTAAATTTTTACCGTCGTTTTCTGAATATGCAAATTCTAGTTACACCAAAACTTTGTTCTCTCACTGGAAAAAATACTATTTGAAACTGGGACAAACAAGCACAGTTAAAATTCAATTCTTTGAAAGAAGCGCTACTTAACGCCCCAATACTAGCTCATCCAGATCTGTCACAAGAATTTTGCCTTAGCAGGAATTCTTCTAAAGTTCGTCTTGGTGCCCATTTATTTTAAGAAGCCATAGAAAATGACACTACTGTTCAGAAAACCATTGCTTTTGCTAGTCGAGTGCTAACAAAATCTGAAAAAAAAACTATTCCATTGCTGAATTAGAACCTTTAGCTATCGTTTGGTCATTTAACAAATTCCGTTTCTTTCTTTCTAGTAAGCACGTAAAAGTATACAGTGATCATAATGCATTACAATTTCTTATGTCTTCAAAATTAAATCGTGACAGGTTAAAACGTTGGGCATTGTTTCTGCAAGAATTCCTCTTCACAATAGTCTACATTCCCGGAAAGCAGAACATTGTTGCGGACGCACTGTCACGCGCACCGGCTGGGCTTGTGAAAAGTAACACATAAGGCAACCTCGTCAAAAATTTCAGTGTTCCTTACATTCAGAAAGTCGCCTATGAAAATTTCATCATCAGATCTTTAAAGGACATTGCTCATGAGCAAGATAAAGATCCGATTTGGAAAGACATCAAAAGTAAATGGCATGAAAAGACGCACACACAAATTCAGCATTATTATCTCGTTACAAACAACACACTCTTCAAACGCTGCACTGTTGATGACAAGCTATGGGTACTTTGCATTCCGGACGGTTTTGTTAATCAGCTCATTTGGTACATTCATTTCAGCTACGCACATTTTGGTCCACGAAAATGTTCTCATATTCTTCGAACGACTTGTTATTTTAACAATATGGAAAAGAGAATTCGAAGAGTCTTGTCTATTTGTAAACTTTGTCAAAAGGCTAAACCATCTACTGTCTCACATCGTGCTCCGTTGTTTCCCATCAGTCCTTCTAAATTAAAAGAATTTGCTGCTGTTGATCTCTTAGGACCCTTTGTCAGAACATCTAATAGATTTTCGTACGTTCTAGTCGCTGTTGAACTTACTTCAAAATTTGTTTCTTTAACACCATTACGTAAAGCCACTGGATGGTCTGTATCCAACGCCTTTGTTAAAAATTTCTTACATGAGGTTGGACACGTTAATAAATAATTTCAGATAACTGACCGGAATTCAGGTCTGCAGTTTGGTCACGCATGCTTCGGAATCATAAAATCAAACCTGTTTTTATTTCATTGTACTCACCACATTGTAACCTGACTGAACGGATTACGAAAGAAATCAATAAGCTTTGCAGACTTTATTGTCACAGAAAGCATCAGCATTAGGACAGATATTTACACTTATTTCAAAATGTGCTGAATGAAGTGCCTCGTGACTCCACTGCTTTACCATCTACTCTTGTACTGAAGAATGAAGAACCACCAAACAGAATCAGAGAGCTTGTACCTTTTCCGAATACACGTAAACTTCGACACAAAGACATAATTGATTCGGCTATTAAAAATATAAATTCTGCAGCGGACCAAAGGAGAAAACTTCACGGTAAAGCAATTGCAAAGAAATTATATATTGGTCAGAAAGTTCTCATTAATCTTTATTCATTGTCACATAAGAAGAAACACTTGAGTCACAAATTCTTTTTGATTTACAATGGACCTTACAGAATCCGACGTATACCACATGATAATTGCGTTGAAGTTGAAACTCTGAGTACTAGGAAAAGTAAAGGATTGCACCACATTTCACTTGTAAAACCGTTTATTGAGAGATTATCTGTTTTGTTTTTAACTTTGTCTTAGCTATAAAATTTTTCGCTTCACGTTACTAGTACTCTTTGTCACACTTAGAAAGTGTGAACATGAAACTACGTTTTAAAATTAACTATCCAGTCTAGAACCTAGGGAACATATTTAGACAGCAATTAGGAATGCATTGTTATAGTGAACAGACGACACTGTGTTATTGTGTGTGTACATTCTTGCTTGTTAGTTGCACGATTACTTAACGACTATAAGGCTTACATACTTAGAACATATACCAGTACTGCTAATGAGATTTTACTGCAACATTTTGGTTTACTTGAAAATACATTATGGATATAAAGTGCTTTCTGAGAGATACCAGATGACACAGTGGTTAGTTTATTTGACAGCTACGCGACTGTAACACGACGCTACTAATGTGTGACATAATTTACACGGTTGCTTTTGCGGTGTATGTTTTATATCTGCACAGTTTTTCTGAATTCTTCTGGAAAGGAATATTTGTTTTAGTAGTAAATTTTGCGGTATAGCTACAATGAGACAGCCTTTTCTGTAGCACAACAATACTTTACAATACAGTACTTACTTCATCATGGCAATAAGCGTAACAACTACGATATCTGTACGCATTGAAATTCTCTTTGATTATTAATAAGTAAGAACATTGACTTCTACAGAACTTTGCTTACAGACGACGTTAATTACGACATTTGGCACAATTTTTGCCCTTAAGTAATGGCAGAGATTGTCTTACAACAAGACGCACAGTTTAGCGCTACAGTATACGTATTTGAGTGATTGATTTTGTACTTAAAACATTTATGTTTAAAGATTTTTGAATTACAATGATACAAAGGTTTTCCGTGATACATCTGTAACACCTGAGGGTATAATTTCATTTATCCTCAGGGGGGTACAGGCTTACTTTGTGTACCATGTGTTTGGCAAGCACAAGGAGCCCTAGCTAATATGGTATATGCTTATACAACTTTACACATCGGTACCATATTTCTCTAACACAGAATTACACAGCTATCTGATTATTTAACAGAGAAACAAAAATTTTATTACTACATCAGTGACACATGTTTACGCAATTACACAGATGGATAACTTCACATTTATGAAATTGTATTTTGTCTGTACTTTGTGAACTGTTCATATTTTTTTGGAACCATTGTGATACTATGAGAGCTTTGAATGATGTATTTGGTATGGGATCATGATTTTTAAAGTTTATTTGAGGTATATGACGCTATTGAAATGAGCAAAGAATCCTTTTTAGGTTTTGAAATTATTGCACAAATCTACGACGATTTTGAAATTTGACTGACATGTTATGACGTTATTATTATGATGATGATGTGTATTATGCTGTTGAGGTATGTTTATGATCAATAAGCTGATGTTGTATGAGGACTTAGATTATGCTACGTATTTATGCTGACGAAATATTGAAGAAGTGTCGAGAAATATGTATATGTGTAATAAGGTAAGGAGTAATGAGTAGTGGTTATGGACTCTGATTTTTGAAAGAGGATGTTGGAAACCAAGAATCGTACTTTAAGATTTATGAAATGTGTGTGAAGCGTGAATGTATCACAATGCCGACGAATATTTTTTGACACTGTTATATTTATAGGATTTTGTTTCTATGCGTTTGCAACGCAAATTATAGACCTGTGAAATTTTTATATGAGACTGTCACTGTAGTAGTGTTTCATGGTGTGGATTCCTGTAGTCATGTCCTAGTTCATGAACCATGGGCAACGTATGAGTGGCCAAGTAAGTGGTTCCGACAGTCGGGATACCAGTTACTTTGGTATAAGGCTGGGCATCTCGGACATATTCAGAGTCGTGGTCACCATTGTGCTCATACGGCAAAGACTACCAAATCCACCGGTTAGTCCCTCAGCCGTTAGGAGTAAAACCCAATGGGACTCGGGTAAGTAAGGCTAGCAACCTGCTTCCCTGGTACTTTAAATATGATGCTGGCAATAACCAGTGCAAAATGCCTCAGACCTTTGGAGGTGACGGAGTCCCACCTCTAACTGACAAACCAGGGACTCCTAAGATACGACTTGGCAAACAAATGGTAATGAGATGGGGAGCTATTAATATCAATGGGGGCTACTCTGCGAAGAAGGTAGAGCTGGCAGAGGCTGCAAGTAAGATGGGGCTGGAAGTTTTAGCTGTTAGTGACATTCGGGTAAGGGGTGAGAAAGAAGAGGAAGTGGGAGAATATAAGGTCTACCTGTCAGGAGTCATAGCAGGAATAGCACAATGGGGTGTAGGGCTTTACATCAGGAAAGAAATGGAACCCAGCGTAGTTGCAATAAGGTATGTAAACGAACGACTGATGTGGATAGATTTGACAGTGTCTAGCAAGAAAATTAGGATTGTGTCAGTATATTCGCATTGTGAATGGACAGATCAAGATAAGATGGATAGTTTTTATGAGGCACTTAGTAATGTAGTTGTTAGAGTAAAGGACAAGGACAGTGTTCTGCTCATGGGTGATTTTAACGCCAAGATTGGAAATCGAACAGAAGGGTATGAAAAGATTATGGGTAAATTTGGAGAGGATATGGAGGCCAACAGGAACGGGCAACAACTCTTGGATTTCTGTGCCAGTATGGGCTTAGTAATGACAAACTCCTTTTTTAAACATAAGAACATTCACCGGCATACTTGGGAAGGCAGGGGAACCAGATCTGTCATTGACTATATAATAACAGATCAGGAATTCAGGAAGGCTGTGAGGGACACACGTGTATTCAGGGGATTCTTTGATGACACTGATCATTATTTAATCTGCAGTGAAATTGGGATTGTGAGGCCGAAAGTACAAGAGGTCAGGTCCATATGTAGGAGGATAAGAGTGGAGAAACTTCAGGATAAGGAAATCAGGCACAAGTACATAACAGCGATCTCAGAAAGGTACCAGTTAGTTGAATGTAGTCAATTACAGTCATTGAAGATGGAATGGACAAGGTACAGGGACACAGTACTAGAAGTGGCTAAAGAATGTCTTGGAACAGTAGTGTGTAAAAGTAGGATGAAGCAAACAGCTTGGTGGAATGATACAGTCGAGGCAGCCTGTACAAGGAAAAAGAAGGCGTATCAAAAATGGCTACATACCAGAACCCAGGTAGATAGAGAAAGTTATGTTGAAGAAAGAAACAAAGCCAAACAGATAATTGCAGCATTGAAGAAGAAATCGTAGGAAGACTTTGGAAACAGGTTGGAGACTATGGATCAAGCTGCTGGAAAACCATTCTGGAGTGTAATTAGCAGTCTTCGAAAGGGAGGTAAGAAGGAAATGACAAGTATTTTGGACAGGTCAGGAAAACTGCTGGTGAATCCTGTGGATGCCTTGGGCAGATGGAGGTAATATTTTGAAGAGTTGCTCAAAGTAGGTGAAAATGCGATCAGTAATGTTTCAGATTTCGAGGTAGAATGGGATAGGAATGATGATGGAAATAGGATCACATTTGAGGAAGTGGAAAAAATGGTCAATAGATTGCAGTGCAATAAAGCGGCTGGGGTGGGTGAAATTAAATCGGAACTCATCAAATACAGTGGAATGTCAGGTCTTAAATGGCTACACAGGATAATTGAAATGGCCTGGGAGTCGGGACAGGTTCCATCAGACTGGACAAAAGCAGTAATCACACCAATCTTTAAACATGGAAACAGAAAAGATTGTAACAACTACAGAAGTATCTCTTTAATCAGCGTTGTGGGCAAAATCTTCGCAGGTATTGCTGAAAGGAAAGTGCGAGTATTAGTTGAGGACCAATTGGATGAAAATCAGTGTGGGTTTAGGCCTCTTAGAGGTTGTCAGGACCAGATTTTTAGCTTACGGCAAATAATGGAGAAGTGTTATGAGTGGAACAGGGAATTGTATCTATGCTTTATAGACCTAGAAAAGGCATATGACCAGGTTCCCAGGAGTAAGTTATTGTCTGTTCTACAAGATTATGGAATAGGAGGCAAACTTTTGCAAGCAATTAAAGGTCTTTACATGGATAGTCAGGCAGCAGTTAGAGTTGACGGTAAATTGAGTTCATGGTTCAGAGTAGTTTCAGGGGTAGGACAAGGCTGCAACCTGTCTCCACTGTTGTTCATATTATTTATGGATCATATGTTGAAAACCATAGACTGCTTGGGTGAGATTAAGATATGTGAACACAAAATAAGCAGTCTTGCATATGCTGATGACTTAGTTGTGATGGCAGATTCGATTGAAAGTTTGCAAAGTAATATTTCAGAGCTAGATCAGAAATGTAAGGACTATGGTATGAAGATTAGCATCTCCAAAACGAAAGTAATGTCAGTGGGAAAGAAATATAAACGGATTGAGTGCCAAATAGGACGAACAAAGTTAGAACAGGTGGGTGGACGGTTTCAAGTACTTAGGATGCATATTCTCACAGGATGGCAACATAGTGAAAGAACTGGAAGCGAGGTGTAGCAAAGCTAATGCAGTGAGCACTCAGCTACGGTCTACTCTCTTCTGCAACAAGGAAGTCAGTACCAAGACTAAGTTATCTGTGCACCGTTCAATCTTTCGACCAACTTTGTTGTATGGGAGCGAAAGCTGGGAGGATACAGGTTAACGTATCAACAAGGTTGAGGTTACGGGTATGAAAGTAGCTAGGACGATTGCAGGTACTAGTAGATGGGAACAATGGCAGGAGGGTGTCCACAATGAGGAAATCAAAGAAAAACTGGGAATGAACTCTATAGATGTTGCAGTCAGGGCGAACAGGCTTAGATGGTGGGGTCATGTTACACACATGAGAGAAGCAAGGCTACCCAAGAGACTCATGGATTCAGCAGTAGAGGGTAGGAGGAGTCGGGGCAGACCGAGGATTCGGTTAAGAATGATTTTGAAGTAATAGGTTTAACATCAGATGAGGCACCAATGTTTGCACTGAATAGGGGATCATGGAGGAACTGTATAAGGGGGCTATGCTCCAGACTGAACGCTGAAAGGCATAATCAGTCTTAAATGATGATGATGATGATGATGACGACTGTCACTGTAATTCAAACTGGTGTCGTAAATATATTGGTAAGATAGCTAAGTGACCTTGACGTAATGTGCTGTAGGCGACAAGCTATGTGACAGTCGCCTAGAAAAAAAAAGCCGTGCGTTTCAGAGGCACAAAAAAAGGAGAGGCCATTAACCTCGCTATTGACATTCCTTTCCAGAAAGCATCACAAATACGACACGCTCATTACACAGAAAGATACTTACATCTGCACACCTGACTATGACAAGCGTCTTTATACGAGAGTTGAGTGAATTTCTACTAACTTATGAAATACCACATGACTATTCAATGATATTTTAAGCTTTACTTCGTACATAGTTGCTTGTTTCATTTGATATCTGGTTTCCAGCTGTGTTGCAGCATTGGTTTTATAAAATAAAATTAAATGCATTTGATAATGTGAACGCTTTCTGTCAACAGATCTATTAAATAATAATTTTATGATCGACATTCTTCGAGAAAGGAGCACTTGGAAAGGAAAGAACAATAAGAAGGGACTAATAACAGTAACTGCATACATAATTTTCTTTTCAAGTACTTGGTAATATTTTTTCTAGAATAAGTCGTGGTGCATGACCTAAATTACATAGACATTAAGATATGAATAGACATTTCCCTTATCTGCATTGTTGTCTTTGGTGTACTATTTTTTTGCTTGTGGGTTTGCCGTGATTAGATATAAGTTATTGCATTTGTTGCTGCTGTTTGCCAGGCATAGTGTTACTGAATTTCTCTTTGTATTACTCTGTTAAACCAGTTTTACTACCGATTTATTTTTCTTGTTTGCTGCACAGTGCCTTATATTAGTTGTTATATTGCAATTGCTTTGCTAATTTAGATTTACTGCTGCTAGCTTTGCCAATTTCTATTTTTTGTCATTGCTGTTTGTGTTAATTTGTTGTGTGTTGCTGCATTGCCTCATTCCTTAGTACATATATCTGAGCTCAGTAGATTTAAGTTAGCTTAATAGGGATTATACTATGTAAGAAACTAACTATTAAGAATAGGGAAAGAATGCACTGAGAAGTTATATGAAAAAGATTTGGGCAAAAAATGAGTATTGTCAATGAGAAATATTTGTTTAATAGGGTTGGATAGGATTTTTTTTTTTTGCAGGATCCAATGCTGAAATAAGAGGAAAGATCTATGGAATGAAAGTTTGGTTTGGACTGAAGTACCAAATGTTACACTGAAAACTAACCCTGTCCTTTCCTTCTGTATTATTCCGCTAGGTGTTTGTGTACCCTTGTGTATTTGTGTTTTTCCTGTCTTTATGTGTTTAGCTAATAAGATTTATGTTGTAGAATTTTTCTAGTACTAAGCTACATTCACTATATGAGGAATATTGTTATCCTCAAATAAAATTTCCATTAATAATACGATATTTACTTTGTAAAGATGTTTAGACATTATTAATTCTGTTCTGTTTCAATGCTCATGTGTGAAATTAGTGTTGCAAAAACTATTCTCATTGTTTTATATATTTACTTATGTCATAATTCCTGTAACACTGATGTATATGTTTATTTCTATTCTTTTGTAAAGCCTTTGTTACTACAAATGTTATCTGTACTGTTATGTTCTTTAATGATGTATTTTGTACTTTTGTAATTGTATTCCTAAGTTGTAAATTTACAATTGCATAGACACCAGTTCTTCAAATTATCATTCCACTGCACACGATTCTGTTGGTCATAATATATGCACAGTGTGTGAGATGTTGGGACTGTTAGTGCTTGCACGTGTGTTAATAATCCAGCAAGGGACTGGTTAACAGCATTGCTGGTTCTAAGGATGTTTCAAAAAAAAATTGTGAGTGCACAAGTGGTGGTTCATGGAGTTGCTATATTGTCCGCAAGACTCTTCAATGGTGATTACGCAGCTGCACAGTAGCAACAGATGGCTGCTGGCCGTCTCTACAAGGACTGCAGTGAGTCTGCACCTCTGGTGGCCCAATACTACCGTAATCTCTACCAGGACTACAGTGGGTCTGCTCTGTGACGACCTACCTACCAATATTCTTCAAATCTTCGACTGACTCTGCGGTGGGTTTGCTCTGTTGTGGTCCATTACCTGTCTGCATGTCAAGAGACAGCCCTGCCTTTCCGTTGGAAGGACAACAATACTTCTTCAAGACTGCATGGAAATCCAGTACTTCCGTGTGCATTTTCTTTTACTGCTCAGACTTTGAGAAAAAAAAGCTGCAATTTTACTGTGATGGATTATCAGGACTGTCTTTATGGACTGTGAGAAAATTTTAGCTTTTGACCAACATTGTGTCAATAAGTGTGTGCATTTGATATCTTTGTTATTGTAATAATGAAGTTTTTTTCAAATCTGTATTGGCCATGGTCCAAAACTATTTGTAAAATCTTTTTGTGGGGAGCATGGGGGCTATGTAAGTAGGCTGTATAGGTTTTTTTAATGGTGACGCCAAGTAGCGCTCTGTATGAAAATCACTGGCTGTGCTGTGGGCAGTCTGTGGCTGGTTTGCATTGTTGTTGGCTATTGTAGTGTTGGGCAGTTGGCTGTTAAGAGCACGTAGCGTCGCGCAGTTGGAGGTGAGCCGCCAGCAGTGGTGGCTGTGGGGAGAGAGATGGCGGAGTTTTGAGACCGGATGATGTGGACGTGTATCCATCAGAGACAGTAAATTTGTAAGAGTGGATGTCATGGACTGATATATATTATGACTTTTGAACACTGTTAAGGTAAATACATTGTTTGTCCTTTATCGAAATATTTCATTTGCTAACTATGCCTATCAATATTTAGTGCCTTCAGTAGTTAGAATCTTTTATTTAGCTGGCAGTGTTGGCGCTCGCTGTGTTGCAGTAGTTTGAGTAACGAAGATTTTTGTGAGGTAAGTGATTCATGAAAGGTATAGGTTATTGTTAGTCAGGGCCATTCTTTTGTAGGGATTATGAAAAGTCAGATTGCGTTGCGCTAAAAATATTGTGTGTCAGTTTAAGCAAGTCATTTATAAATTTTCTAAGGGGATGCTACAATAGAAACACGAACAAAAGTGGTAGTGATGAAGGAGCTACGTCTAGAAGTAAGATACTTTAAGTATTATATGAATTCAGATACTAAGGCAACAAAACAACTGACAATGGCTGAATTATTGAGAATGTAAAATATATACTAGCAAAAGCCAGACGAGAATTTCTTAAAATAGAAATATTTTAACATGTTGTAAAATTTTTTGCGTTTGGAGGTCTATTCTGCAAGTATTTGTCTGGGGTGAAGTCTTGTGTTTAAGTGAAATGTGGATGATAAACAGGTGTGACGATAGAACAGAAACTTTTTAAATGCGATGATACAAGAGAATGTTAAAGATTATTTGAGTAGGTTGGATAACTAATGAAGTACTGAATCAAATTTGGGAGAAAACGTGACACATCTTGCGTTAAGGAAGCTTTAGGTTGATAAGAATTACCCTGAGGCTTCGAGATATAATTAATTTGATAACGACGGAAAGTTTGTGCGAAAGAGAGTGGGAGCCTTGGAAACAGTGGTATTAGCTACGCAGAGATGAAGAAACTTGCAATGGACAGCTTAGAGTGAAGAAGTATATTAAAACAGTCGCAAGACTAAAGACAACAGTAATACATAAGATTTTACAAAAAAAATTCAGTTTACATCTCTATTTTGCCTAAAACAGCGTCTACTCCAGAGGTGATACTTTTATGATTGTATTAATTTAGTCATTCGCGTGCTGATTCAGGATGGGGTGTGAAGGGCGAAAATCAGTTAATAGCAATATGTTTATAAACGTTGTTGATTGAAACTGTGATTTTTAACTATATTGTTCACTGATTCCTCCGTCTAGATGCAGCAGATGTTTAAATGGCGATAAGAAACAAAAAGCTTATTAATTCTAGCTTTAATTCACACTATACAGCATTATATGTCATCCGTTACATCAATATTTCAGACTGATTTACGACTGTTACCAGGCAACCCTTTTAATAGTCCTCTTCCTGTCTTCAGCTAGGTTCACGTGCTCATAATACCGTCTCAGAGGAAAGCATTTGTTTCCCCAGCTGTTCACATAACAGTATGTGCCTGTACGTCTTCTCTTGATGTCACTACTAAAGGTACACTCTCTCGAGGAAAACTGTGAGGCAAATGACGTGGGACTATTTTTACGTATTTTATAGCAATAAGTTACATTATTTTGTAACTTTTGCGTCAAACGTCAGGAAAAATGGCGGAAATTTCATGTTTTTATGCAATTCGGTTGAGAAGAAGAAGATGATTAATTGTTTTACGTTCTCTTTAAAATAAATTTTAAAAATTCGATATCGGAGAAGGATGAATAAAACAGCTTATTGCAATATGAATACTGTTTCCATAGATGTCACACTTCACAGCAAAAGGAAAATACTGTTAAACTTAATAGACATTATCGACTGAAGACTTGGGAGGTTCTAGTGACTGACATGGACTATACACATTCTACACTAGCTTAAAGTCAAAGGCCGGCAGGAGTGGCCGAGCGGTTCTAGGCGCTTCATTCTGGAATTGCTAAGGTCGCAGGTTCGAATCCTGCCTCTGGAATGGATGGGTGTGATGTCCTTAGATTAGTTAGGTTTCAGTACTTTCTAAGTCTAGGGGACTGATGACCTCAGAAGTTAAGTCCCATATTGCTTAGAGCCATTTGAACCATTTTAAAAACCAAAGACTTAAATTTCTACCATGCCCTAAAACCAAAAGCTCAATTGTAATCAAAGCAAGTCCTATATCTTTTCTTCCAAACATTTCCCGATTGTTTTGAAGTCCGAGTAATATCAGCTTCCATAGTATCAAAACAGGCATGTGTTGCAATGAAGACCACCTAACGAAGACAACCTTGCTGCGGGAGAGTGTTTTGTACCGGTCGCCGCACGGAATCGACCTCGTCAAAAGAACGGTACTAATACTCAACATAGACATTAACTTCTGAAATAAATTTCTGAGAACCTACATCTGGAGTATAGCACTCTACGGAGGCGATTCCTAGTCTAGGAGAAAAACGGGAATAAAGAAAATCCCAAAGCATGGGATGTGGTGATATATAGTAGATTCTATAGTTAAGGAGACTGATTAGTCGTAAAAAGGGGAGTTCCTCCGTAAAATCAGCGAGGAAATAAATGTAGGGAATACATTAACTGGAACAAAGGTTACGATAATGGGACGTGTTTGAAGATATCAGGAAATACCTTCTTTGAGGCTAGCGGACACCGCTGAGAGGAAAAGTTGCAGAGAAAGAATGATACTGGAATAAATACATTCAAATACTTAAAGCTGGATGAATGAGAAAGTCTGGGTCGAAGAATGTGACGAAATTGATGAAATTTTAGTAGGCCACATCACCCCTCTCAACGACTGATGACATGAAGAAAGGGCTGTGTACGAAACTCTTATCCTTCTTTTCCTGTTTCATTAACAGATGATTTAAGGAAAGAGGAACTGTGAGTACTTTACTGAAATTCTGAGATCAGGGTACAATGGTTTGCTTACTGGGTCTCCCACTGGAATTGTAGAGTGCATCTTTACTGCCCCTGTAGTTGTAGCACAAAATTCTGACATATACCGTAGCTTTTCTTCAAATCTTCTGTACCTCTTCCACTAACGTAACTCGGTAAGGACGAATAAATACTCAAGAACTAGGCTAACTGGAAACTAAACAGTTTTTTTCTTCTTCAAGGAACTGGTTTAACAGAATATGCATCTCTGAAATTTTCTCGTCAATTATGGGATATGTAATGTCCGAGAAAGCGTAAAAAGTCGTAAAATTACTATTCAAAACTGTACTGCTGTAGACATATATGCACACAACTTTGGCGCTTTAATAAAATATTTACGCATAGAAGTGACGCACTTTAAAGTGAATCCTGTCGCTTAAGAGGCCTACAATTTCTAATAAATATCTATAAACTGGTTTGAGTGCAAGAGTAATCAAACAATACATGGACTACATCTTTATGGAGTCCATGTGCGTACAAATTTGGAGAAACAAGAAGAAAAATTCTATTAGCAAGAGCACATGACACTCTTAAGTATCAAAGAAGGTCGTCTTGTAAGACGACCAAGCCCCAGTTTTCAGAACACTTGAGCCTAATTTACCATTTCGGCGGAAGATAACTGGTAAAATCGAAGAAAGGCAAGTCATCTACTCACGCAATCATGTCACCATAGCTTCCCCAAGTCATATACTTGCACATTACGCTAATTACTAAACATCAGGTTTTTAATCAACATACGTAAAGATTGGTGATCAACCCTGACAGCGCAATGTTGCTACAGAATTTCTTATATGCGTAGCTGCTCAGTGTAACGCTAAAGAAATTGTTTTTGGTGGTTCTATGAATTTCACCAGCGAATTATATAGTGGAACACAGTATGATTTTCAGGCATGGGGTAATTTTAAAGTGATTCGTGAGGACGAGGGAAACTATTTACTCTACTAGTTGAACCAGTTTACGTCAACAAAAATTATAACTTTTTTAATTAATAGTACATAAATTTATCTGTAAATTATAAACTAAACCAGTGGCCAAATTTACAAGTTAAATATAATCCCTCTCCTGGAAACAGTACAGAGTCGACGCATTGCCGAAACATTGCGGTAACGCAGTTGCAGACCACGCCTCTATCCACATATTATGAGCGAAGCTCCCACGCGTATACGATTCCGTCTCCGTAATAGTCGACCCCCTTCCTCAACCAATAAGCAGGTTGATCTGCCCATTACATTACTTTTTCCATGTCAGTTATAATGCCTCTGACGTCATGAGAACACCATGCCGTTCAGTGTCCCGGGCGCGGCTCTACTTGTGCGCAGCCCATGAACTACTGCTACAGATAATCCACGTAGGGTGTTCCATATTTAAATCTACTAGAATAAACTCTATCTTCTGGTATTAACTCATTATACATAAACTAAAGGCATACACATTACAGAAAAATTGAAGATACGACAGATTTAGAACACTATAATGTATTCTAATTAAGGCTCCAGCTTCAAACCGCTGGAACAGAAGAACGGCTGCTCAGAATGACATCAAATTTAAAAGGAAAATAACGAATGAAGGTGTAAACCGTCTTGGAAACAAAAACAAATTACGAAAATTATCCCGCTAGTTGGAACTGTAGGCACCATAAAGTAAATTATTTCAGTTACAAATGACAGATGTAGTGCAATACGACAGAGGGATAGAAGTTACGCTACCTCACCCCTTAATTGTTAGTTTCGCTATCGTCAATTTCTGACGTTGATCATCTTTGGTTTGTGATGGCTCTAGGCATCATTGTATGTGTGTGTGTTTGTGTGTGTGTGTGTGTGTGTGTGTGTGTGTGTGTGTGTCAGTTATCTTTCGCAGTTTCTGTGGGAACCGAGGTTCTAAATTCGTTTGCGCATCGGTAATTGCCTTGAAAGTGGCATGGTCCGCTGCCGTTGAAATATCGGCGTTTGTCGACGACATCACTTTCATGCATTCCCGTAAGCTATCTGAATATTCCGAATATTGTATACGCCAGGAAAACTAAGGTCTCACATTTTTACCTCTTCGGGGAGAAAATGGATCGTTGCTTGCGAAGGCTGGATTAACATCGCAGCAGTAAATAACTCTGCTGTGTGGGTTTTTGTTTTTGCAGAGGTGTCGTGATCAGTATATTCTTACAACGTTTTCCAAAATTGTGCATCATATTAATTCCCTTGCCCCAGTCCCACCAAGCAATGGGTTGGCCGAACTCTTGTTCGTGGAATGTTCCAGTACACTCTTCGATTGTTGGATTTTTTCCCAGGAATTGTTTCGGCTTCACTTAATGATCGCTTCTAAAACTTCTGCTTTTTCTGGGAATTGGCTCGGTGGTGCTTGATGGTTACAGTCTGACTGGGATTTTCATTTTGTAACTTTCTGACATTTCGCGAAGTCTGAACATTTCCGTGGCCCGGAGTTTAATACTGTTTTTCGAAGTACTGTAATAAATCTCGCGGACAAAACTTTCGACGGTGCAGTTTGATCGGTGGAAGGGAGAGGTTTAAATTTAGCACCGACTCCCAAGCCCTTGGCAATGGTTGATTTTATTAGTTCTATTTAAAAGGCGTACATAAGCTACCTCATGATGTTGCAGACACACTGTCATGTATTGGCTGAAATACGTCCACCCAAGAGTAATATCGCAGAGGCTGAGGGGAAAGCTTTACGTTCAGCCAGAGTTGATCCATGTACTTATATGTTACTGCGTACAGGGTTAGTGTTGTTTTGGACAAGCGGGATTACTTATAAAAGACGAAGTGTTTATAGCCTAATTCAACTTATCGCAGAATCGGTGCTGACCCCACAAAAAGTGCTGAGAGAAAGACTAGCACCTTCCTAAGAACAAATCCTTAAATCAGGAGACCATAAAGAGTCCCAGTTCTTTTTGTGCTGCTCTCCCAAAGCTATATGACCTACCTCAGGTCCACAAAATAGGGATTTCTCTTCGTCCGATTGTGGCGCTCCGACATATGATGTAGGAAAACACCTTCTTACCCTGTTGAGCTCTATAGTAGGTCGGTGTGAGCACCACAATAAGAACTCGGCGGATTTCTTACGTAGATTAAATGGATTGCGTTCGAATGACTCTGATAATATAGTAAATTTTGATGTGGGGTCTCTCTTCACTCGTGTTGCTCTGCCTGATTCGTTACGGTTGACTGAGCTTAGGTTTAATGCTAAATTAACGAACGTATTTCGACACGTGTTGACTTCCACTTGCTCTTTGTTCAATGATCAGTACTACCAGCAGGCACAGAGTTGCAATTGGAAACCCTTTGCTATTTATTGTTGCCAGTTTCTTTATGAGAAATTTCGAGGAACATAACTTGGAGTCGGTGGCTTTGAAACCTGCTTGTTTTTTTTTTTTTTTTCAGATCAGTACACGATGCTTCTGTTGTTTGGCCTCAGAGCAAAGAGAATTTGAAGACCCTGAATTCAGACAATTAGAATATCCGTTTCATAACGGAGGTGCAAAATGATGGCTGTCTTCCCTACCTTGATAAGTTGGTCGAGATGAAGGTGGTGGTACGTTGGGATGTAGTGTTCATAGGAAGCCTACACACACTAACTTGTATCTGGAGGCTGCAGTTGTCACCATCTTTCTCAGCGTGATGGGATTCGTCGTACCTTGGTTCACACGGCCTATGTCATCCCGGACCAAGAGGATTTGTTAACTGAGTTAGCCTTATCGAAGTCACCTTTCGTCACGGTGTGGGGCGGCGGTGGGGTCAGTTGACAGCTGCAGCCTATTGTGGGGTTGTGGACCACTAGTGGCTACGGCGGGACGAAGAGTCTCCGTCGTTTCTAGGTCCCTGGTTTAATACACACACAGCATATATACACCTTTCGTCAAAGTGGTTGTAATGAAAAGCAAATTGGAAGTGTGTTACGCTATCGAGAAACTGTGCGCAGAATGAGTGACAATAATACCGAGGTTGCACCAGAGCCAAAGGCCGTTTTAACTTACGAGAAGGACTGGTCTAATTTTGCGGAAATATAATGAGAAGTATATTTTTCGACCGCCATCTATATACGGTAAATACATGTGTACATGTATACATGTGTACAAACGAAGTGACAACAGTTATCTGTTACGCTCATCCCAGTTGAATTAATTATTAAGCTGTAATCCCAACAATTTGGGATGGTGTTATGTGTTTCAGGAAGTAATGAGTGTCTGAACGAAGAAACCATAACGAAAGTAAAAAAAAAGAAAAAAGCTTTTAGTCAATTTATTTTAAAAAAATCCGATGAATCGTGCATAAATCGTGTGGATAGAAACGTGAAATAATTAAGTATTAAGCTGCAATCCACAGAATGTGGGATGTTATTGTGTGTTTCATGAACATTACGAATATCTGAATTAAGGAATCATAACTATAACGAAAGTGTCTAGGAATTTTTTAGTCCGATTAATCGTGCATAAATCATGTGGATAAAAACGTGAAATACGGAGAAATTAAAGTGTTTCGTATTTTTATAAAAGCCAATGCAATGTACATAATTCATGTGAGCAGAAACGTTAAAATGAGAAACTGAAATTGGAAGTAATTCCGAATGTTGCAGGAAATATTAAACCATCTAAATCCATTTGATTTTGCCTTTATCTTGTAAATCAACTAAGAACAAAGGACGGTGCAGATTCAAGACGCACACAACAGTCGATGTATACAGAATGCACACAACAGTCGATAGGACAACTCGTGAAACTCATGATGACGCGTGCCTACGTCACGTTGACGTAGGGCTCTCCTCACCTAGCGTGAAATGAATGCTACCCTGATCTCACGTTTCCATAGTCTGACGCACATACAGTGACTGCAGTGGTTAATCACGCTGGTTTTGGCCTCCGAATGTTGAGGGTTTTCGAACTCGCGTTTAAAGTACCGTCGGACGCTATGGTGGCCGCTTTTAAACGTTATGGCAACGTCGTCAGATGGCTCTAAACACTATGAGACTCAACATCTGAGCTCATCCGTCCCCTGGACTTAGAACTACTTAAACCTAACTAACCTAAGGACATCACACACAATCATGCCCGAGGCAGTATTCGAAGCTGCAACCGTAGCAGCTACGCGGCTCCGGACTGAAGTGCCTAGAACCGATCGGCCACCTCGGCCGGCTGCAACGTCGTCAGTCACGTGGCTGAAACGTGGAAGACGTTTGAAACGTACCGTGTCCTAAATGGCGCCCGTCAGATAAAAATTTAACTACGGAAACACGTACCTTCGTACTTGTATATTGCAGGCTGCAGGGCTGTCGTCGTGTACGACGGCCAGCAGCGCCAGCAGGCAGCGAAGCTGACCGGTTGTGCCGCGTCCTGGTGTCGTGAGCATCTGCGAAAAGTTTTTGAAGAACAGTGAAACCACAAATAGGTCACAAGGCGTTGGATGTCCAAGTCTTATCGCCGACTGTTGAGGTTCGAGGCTGTCGTGCAATAAAGCAGGATGGGTAGTGATGTATGGCAGATTGTAGCCGGAAATATACACCGCACCAATGAACCAGACCCGTAGGGTTAGTATTACGCTAAGGGGAACATTCACCAGAGCTTCCGCGGAAGGTGGAAACAGAAAGCACCACGACAGATGTGGAATACTAGAACATCTGCATCCCTACATACTTGATGTCTTCTTCAACGGCGTTGACATCTACCAGCATGATAACTGATCTATCACGCAGACAGAAACATGCTACTGTGGTTTAAAGAGCATGATAGTGAATACACGTTGACGTCTTGTCCACAAAATTCGGCTGATATTTCTCCCATGTAACACATATGGTTTGCTACCCTGTGCTTGCTCCACAGCTAAAAACCTCCAGCTGGTAGTTACGGGAACTACGTGACTTGCGCTTAGACTTCTGGTGCCACAGTGCCATACATAAACGTTCTAAGCTCTAAAAAATCCTATTAGCAGAACACAAGTAATTGATTTAAAACGTCTAGTAACACGTTTGTCCATTTCATACTGTTGTCCCAGGAAAAAAAGAAAAAAAAGTTCATTTTGGGACAGTGTTTTTGGTAAAGTAGATGGTAAAATAGACATTGGACAGCGCACCCGGATTAGAAGTGACTTGTGTAAAATATTATGCCCAGCAGACTGAAAGAATACGTTAAACAGGAGCAAAACACTACGGGGTACCTGGTCCGCCCGCTCCCTCAACACAGGTGCACTTATGTAAGCAATCGGTAAGTGTTATTTATCGCTGTGCCTATTGACATGGTTAACGTGAATCGCAAACACATACGCAAATAGGGCCTGCGTGGGTGAGCCACTGTAATACGGCGATCAAAGACAGTCGCTGTTACTTGTGTAGACGTTTCTGCAACTCTGTTAAGGGTTAGGAAAGAAAGACAATTTACTGCCGCTGAATTGTGCGATATTCATTTCACTTACAGCGAGCAAAAGATGTTGGAAGCTGTATGAATTTACCGAAAACAGTTCCCACAACGAAGACTTCCTTCATGATCGACATCTGTTAAGGTGTTACCAAAGGATTATATTATCGTAATTCTTTACTTTTAATCAACTATTTTGCAATTCATTCATGACAGAGAAGAGTAGTCCTTTCTACCTTTTCACATTTTGTTCTGTATGTGAAACGTATTTTTTTTTCTGATATGTTTTCACTTAACTATTACGTAAATCATGACAGAATACAAGTCACGAATGTGCATTTAACTTCCGTAGATTGCGAGATACTGACTCTTTACTGCCCCGTGCGAAAGCTACAGGCCCACAACACGAAGAGCGTACAATGGAAACTGAGGAAACGATTCAGGACGGCATCCACGAAGATGCTGCACAGAGCACTAGAAGCATCGCCGCCTGGGTGCGTCGCCCACTGTCGTCCGTCGCACTCTGAAGCAGGAATGTTTGCGGCCTTACCACATCCAACGTGTACAAGCGTTGGAAGAGTAAGACTTTCCTTTTGCGACGAGAGTTCTCAGAGTGGTTTCTGTTACAAAGAATGCAGCAGGAATTTGTGCTCAAAATAGTCGTCACGGATGAAGCATGTTTCAGTCGCGACGGAATAACTAATTTCCATTACATGCACACGTGCAGTGTACACAACTCGCGTCAAGTAGTTGCAACACACTTTCATCGCCGCTCTTGCGTAAACGTGTGGACAGATATAATCGATGATTACGTTATTTGTGCTTATATTTTACCTGCACTTTTGACTGGTACAATTACCGAACCTTTCCAGAGGAAACATTGCTACGACTTTATTATAATATATTCCGTTAGCTGTACATCGTAACACGTGGTCCCTTCAAGACGGTGCTCCACCCCACATTGGTCACAGTGCACGTAGGTTTTCTGAATCGACGATTTCCAGGACGATGGATAGGGAGTTTTTGTTTACGTCGATTGCCAGCACGCATTTCTGATTTGTATCAACTCGATTTTTGATTTTGGTGCCTTATGAAGGATCATATTTATGTCGAGGAAATAAATAATGTGGACAAAGAAGATCTTCGATGCTGCCAGTACCATCAAGGCAAATGTGCATTTGAGTGAACGAGTGCGACGAAACTGGGTTCGCTGTAATGAAGCATATGTCCAATCGAATGCTGGATATATCGAACACTCATTGTAGTATTGGTGTAAGAGCAAACAAAGTAATGTGGGTTTTATTTTCGTTGCCGTACTGTTGTACAAAAGGAGAATAATCTGAATTTAATTTTCCTTGTGATATTGTTGTAAACAGAGGAGGCAGCTCACTGTAGTTAATGAACAACTAATTAATTAATGCACAGCGAATAACGTGTTAACTGACTGATTCTGTACTAATTGAACCTCCTTTTTGTATTAGCTTTTCTTTGCTAACAAGATTTTCGTTATATTAATGTTGTAAAGAGAAAACTTCTGGTTGTACTTAATTCATTATTTATGTAAAACGAATTACACGTTCTTGACAACCCAGCGACTGTTTAAATTGCTTCTTTGGACGCTACCTGACCGACGCGCTGCAGCTTTCCTTACGTTGCTCTGGTTCGTCCCTTACCTTCCTCTGGCCACTGCGTCGATGTCGGCAGTGCACATGGAGGTCGTATACCGTCTTTTGATGTTGATTCTGTTGATGTTGACAATATAAACATAAATCTATCCTGTGGAAGTCGTACAAATATAATTCTTTTAAGAATACAAAAATAAAGAACATGACACAATAATATTTCATTAGACTCTTTCTTCCGAGGTGTACCGTCTGTATAATTTTAGCATCTCATACCGCTTACATCCTATATATACATATAGCAAGCTGAATAACTCAGCTCTCCTGGTTACAGAAAAACCCTTTATCAAGCAAATGCTGCTTGGCTTGAATTGGACATAGTGTGTTGTTTACCATTTTATCGTAAAATGGTAGAGGAGAAATGATTGTCAACTTCGTTATTTTAAATTAGGTTTTGCTAGGATTGGTTATGCATGAGGATCCGTTAATCAAGTAGTATCAGCAACAAAGAACAGGTACATTATGTGGTAGCTTTAGTGTACAGATTACATCGAATGTAAGCGTCATTCCATTCACTGCATGTTTCATTTGCTACCTCATCACGATATTACTGCACTTGGCTTCCCTTGGCCATTATTAGAAACACGCGGTGACTTCAGTAAACAAGCAGTGGTAACTAAGGAAAACACATGGCACTGTGAATGATTTCAAGACAGTTTTTATTTACTATCAAGTCTTTCAGTATGTCCTTGTGAAATATCATTACAAAAGATAGTGATATGCCAATCGAAGCGCTTTCAGTGCCATGTGTATCAACATAGTGTTGGAATAATATTTTTCTGGTGCATGGAGACCATCCGATGTACAACATATTCCACTCATTGCAAGCTATTTTCTTTAGCTGTTGCATGAAGACCATCAGTCTCTGGTTTCTGTCGTAACGAGTAAAGGAAGCGTTCGTAAGGTTATCAGATCTTTATAACGTTATATGCAACAGCTGAGTAATTTGATATGGTATTTATTGACGTGAGAGGAGCAGAGCGCTGTACCTTTACAAACATAATACAAACATTGCAGGAAACAGGAAGCACCGATAAAAAAGTAAGAGGCTTAAATTAGCAAATGACCAGCGACTTACAATTGACATCTTAGCAGCTGTGGAATACAGTGCACACGTTAGTGCAAGACAGCTCGAACATGAGGTTGCAATCTGTCAACGAAGTGTTCACCGTAACTTCATTCCATTAAATTTCGCCCATATCACTGTATCAGGAGATCCATGGTGATGACTTCCAACGTACGATGCAATTCTCCGAATGGATGCTACGGAAACTGCAAACTGATGACATGTTCTTGAAGAAGATGTTATTTACAGTTGAAGCATAATTTACAATCGCGAGTCGTAAAACTTCGCATCATGCACTACCGTTCCCATATTGGCTGAGAGAAATGGACAAACAAATATCTTGCGCAATCCATATGTGGTGCGGTCATGTAAATAATCGAATTATTAGTCGTTATTCTGTTGATGGAAACTTAAATAGTATGAGGTACGTTGATTTCTTAACGGAGGTACAGCAACACAAAATGGCTTGCGAGTTTGCCAGACCTAACGGGTTTGGGTTTTTATTTTTGGAGTAATTTGGCACAATTAAGTTTTCAATGAAATTCCAAACAATCTCGAAGACACTGAAGATTGTATTACACGAGATTTTTCTGCTATCAACTCGAACCATATTCAACTCCAGTATTGTTCACATACAATCGTTTTACTGCGTGTACGACAGCTAATGTCCATAATTTTGAACACGTGTTGTAACAAAGTTATGTTACGTCATTAATTTAATCACCGTTCATTTTATCCTCGTCTCACTGTACGCCCTGCAAATGCAATATGAAACAGTTTCGAAGATTTTAGTTTTCGAGACATGGCTTTAACATTTTACAGTCCGACGTCATCGTAGTCATCGAGCAAATCTGTACACGACGTTGAGTAAGTGTGTCATTTAACATAGAGGTAATTCTTTAGCTCTGTTTGGCAACGTCAGACTTTTGAATTCATTGTACTGTTCTCGGAAGTCAGTAATTGCAGTCTTTTCGACTTCGTTCGGACTTCGTTTTTCGGCAAAGATTCAGTATTTCAGTCGGGGAGGGGGGCGTACCTAGCATGTCGTATACAATTCTCCCAAACTGCTTTATTAGAGTATACGAATTCTCTTTGCTGGATCTGAATTCGTTGAAACTCTGTTGTAGTTTTGAATTATGTACTGTACTCGAATACCTCATCAATTATTTTTTTTTTTAATCTCCACCAGAGTTCACTAAATCTATAGTTCCCCTATGATATTTAATCCGCTTTTGAATCAAAAATCTCGTACATGTTTGTTGCCAACATGTATAAGATATTTTCCTCACGAGTGAATAACTTACCCGTTGCGCTACATAATTTTCGGATAAGAAATATCGTTCAGTTGAAACATGTATCTGTGTCTGCTTCATGTGGTAAAGGCCTATGTCTCCCACCTTTTTCTAGTGTAACACACAGGATTTTTTCTTATTGGCTTTGCACGATCACACTTTTTAAGAATGACAGCCCGCATCTCGTGGTCGTGCGGTAGCGTTCTCGCTTCCCACGCCCGGGTTCCCTGGTTCGATTCCCGGCGAGGTCAGAGATTTTCTCTGCCTCGTGATGGCTGGGTGTTGTGTGATGTCCTTAGGTTAGTTAGGTTTAAGTAGGTCTAAGTTCTAGGGGACTGATGGCCATAGATGTTAAGTCCCATAGTGCTCAGAGCCATTTGAACCATTTTTTTAAGAATGACATTTTTCACACTGTCTCTTAAAGGAGACATCAGACAAATCCTTGCATGTTGCACCTGAAAATGACCACATTTTGAAAGTAGTCCGTAGTGTAAAATGAAGCGATCACACAATTGAGTTTATATCCATTTTTCTATGCTATTTATACGTGATTCTGGACAATTTTCTGTTCTCGGCATTAGGTGTATTGAACTTATAGATGGGTACAATGCTGGGGGCGTACCCGATTAAATCACATTTAAGTCATATTACGTTCACTTTTATATTGAAATTGTAGCCACCTCCTATAACGCTATTGGGCCTACAAAGGGGAAAGCATGAATGCCGCCTCAACTTCTGCACCAGGTGTAATATATACCATCCATTGTGAAGTATGAGTTGGTGGGGATGTAGAGAGTTAATCTTACTGTATAGAGAAATCTAGTTTTGTTACGACATAATCATTCTATGTTTGTGACGATGTTCCATATACTTCGAAATGCTTGTGCGTCTGTCACTGTATATAAACGATAATCGATTCATTCTCACTGAACGTGTGAGCGTGCTGCAAACGATGAACCCACCAACAGCCTTGAACGTCGTCTCGACGTGAATAGTTACATCGTTCTTGATAAATAGAAGAAATAGATTTTATCGAGTCCCGCGTTGCAACAAGCCCCACCAAGACTCCATTACCCAACATCTGCGTTCAGTCTGTCAGATGAGAGTGCCAATGAAACTTTTATGTGGCTAGACCTACAGCGTTGCTTGCCGTAAAATGTATTCACATGTGCGGGACGCCGCAAGATTAGAGGCTGGTACAACGAATACCTGTAAAGATCTGGCAGACGTATGTATATAAGTGAGCCACATATCCGTAGTTTACTCACATGTAGTCGGAACAATAGAGTCATCTACCCGTAAAAAATGTTCGTTGCTGGATGCTGATCGTCTGACCGATGTCGAAGGGCACTAAGCAAAAGTTGTTGACAAGAGAGAACAACAGGGAGGGGGATGTAAGAATATTATGTCTTCCACACTGATTATCTTTCAAAGCATTTAACCGCAATTTCTCTGGTTTGAGGAAATATACATTCTTTCTTTGGGCCTAAAGAAGTAACGTCGGCGTGTTAGACGACAAGACGACAATTAAAATGCACACAAAGCGTGGTCATTGCACTCAAAGAGATATTCGGTTGATAGGCGTAGGAAAAGAGGTATGAGCTGGCTGGCACTTTAGGAAATCGGCTTCATTTACTGAGGATGATGCCTCTGAACTTCTCGCTGAAGAGATAATTTATACTCTCCGCAACACATTTCCAAGAACATACGAATGCTTCCCGATCGAACCATTTTGAAAACTCAGGAACAGTGTAATATATGCGTGGAAGAAAATATATCATCAATGATTTAGGAAAGCACCTCGCTGTTCCAAACACTCAGTCCAGTGGTTGGAAAATAGATCTGCTGCAAAAAATTGAAATACACCCCTCCCCCCATAAAAAGTAGTTGACACTGAAAATGAATATATATTTTTGGTTAACGCTTAATGTATCATATCTCTGATCTGTTTACACCTACAGATAAACTTATATACCTTGAGCGAAATTATGTAGTGTAGTGACACATAATTATCAGCATTAAACAACAACATCGAGCGATGTTCTACTCAGCTACGGAAACTGGAACAACAGGACTTGAAATTTATAGTACAGTGCAATGAACCACAAATATTAGAGACAGAAAGCGTTGCTCAACATACTTTCAGTAAAGTCACGTCCAAAAATACAAGACAAGTTTAAATTTAAATTGCAGTAATGCTTGTGGTCATTACTGAGATGTGAATGATGTGATTTAACTGTGGAGGGATTTGACAACCAGACTGTAAACAACAGTACGTTATCTGTAGCTGATCAGATGTCGGAAAACGATAGTTGATACAAACTTATTTCATCAGCAGATCTTGGCGATTCTCAAACATGACATGTTCCCGTAATCTTCCATTACTAACACATAAATTTAATGTGGTCAAATTAACTTAAGAATAGTTATGGTATATGTCATAGTGTTCTAAACTGTTAAATCATCGTATTAATGACACTCCACCGCCATCGGCAAAAGGCACCAACCTCGGCAGCTTCGGTATTAGCTTCTAAAGATAAAACCGTTTAGCAAATTTGTCAGAAGGGTTATTAGGACGTTTCAGTTGAGGCGTCTGACCATCATCCGTACAGTATATGCAGCGTGCACTATCTGACGAATGTAAGCTGATAAATGAAAATCCCTTTTTAAACAAAACGATATCAGAATTACATCTGCGTCACTACTATACAGTTAACGCTTAAATGCTTATCAGAGAATTCCTACAACTATTTAACGTATCTACGATTCCACTCCCGAATTTCACCTAAATCTCTCCGTCCGAGCTCAGATTTCTCGTATTTTATTAGAGTGGTCATTTCTCCTTAAAAGATGTCACCACGTAAAACCCTTCTATCTTAATGATAGCCTCTTCAGATTACTTATTATGTCCGTTAAATTCTCTCCGCTGTTACACTTAAATATAAAACGAGTTTCCCTTCTTGAAATCTTTTGCACCGTCTACCGTCAATAGTATATGGTAAGGATCCCATACTGCGCAGCAGTACGTTAAAGGAGGGCGGCCAATGGTGCTGCAGGCAGTCTTCTCAGTAGATCTGTTACACCTTCTTGGAGTTCTGCCAACAAAATGCAGTTTCTGTTCGCCTTTCCCATTATGTGAAGCCGTGGTCGCACGTCTGTGGGATTAGTATGGGTGACACTTATTTATTCCGAAATGGACGCCTTGATTTCCGTCCATTACCACTACATTTGTCTGACAGTGGACGTGTTGATTCCGATTAGTCGCCGTCTTATTTTTCCTTACCGTACGTGTTGATTCCCACAAGCTACCAACAGTTCCGTAACATTTCCCTTCTCATTTTACACAGACTTATGACTGTCTTCATGCGGTATGTATGGTTAAAGTGTGTGGCCTTTTTATATTCTCATAATATAGGTACAGTACAAGCAAAGCTGTAACTGTCAAGTAAAAGTAATGAAACTGGTAGTGGGAGAAGCATGCAGTAGATGTTTTTGAATATATTCAAAACCGGATAATGCTTGAATTAGATGGCTTTTCTGTTTGTTCATTTATGTAGATTTGTATGTCCTGTGATTTTCAATTTATTTTAATTTTTTTAACAGTCTTCTTCTCGCTTCTCATTCTAACATAAGTCTGAGTTGGAACACCCTTTAATGTCTCTAACAGATGAAATATTTTCGGATGATGGGAGTAAAATCGAGTGTTCAGTTTCGTGCGGAAAGACTCACAACAGTTAGTAGTCCGTTCGAAACTATTACTAAAGTCAGTCCACTGAATACGTGGGAAGTCACCGTTTGTAGGAATATAGGTATGAAGCAAATAATCAAAAAAGGAAACAAGATCTTAATTTTTAGGTTTTTGGTTCATAAGGTCTTCGACGAAGCATTCTTCAACATGTCAGGACCATGAAAGGTAGTCCAGACAAAATTTTCAGATTCCTTTGATTTGAAATCATTTGATAATACCAATGACTGAATCTTTCACCATGATCTGTCCCCAAAATAAAATCTGCAGTCATTTATGTTTGTTTGGGGCCAAACGTCAACATGCCTGCTGAATTTACATCTCAAAATCAACGCATATAATGTACCGATTGGTGATATTTGCAATCAAGGAAAAACTTTCTTATATATTTCATTTTTTTGTTTTTGAGGATAAGACTCCAATGGCAATAATACTTTTCATGTACCCAATGACTTATAATTATTTAGTGGAACTGCTTAGGGCAAGTCTGTAAATAACGTTTGGCATGAGACACCCACAACATTCCTTTAAGGTCGTTAACAAATATAAAAATTCTCCTCTGTTTGAGTGGGAAATTTTTCTCGCCTCTGCTTCATACAGTTCTGGTCATTACTGGGCAGCTTCGGAAGTTTGCGTAAAGAATAGAATTAATAGTTTTGCTACATCGAACCAACTCCTATTAACTATCTGGAGACGCATAAATTTGGGGGGGGGGAGGGGGGGCAGGAGCTCACACAAATTTTCTTCAGCCTTTCTTTCACAATATCATTGACCTCAGCCGGTTTAATGTACCAGAGTCATCTTTTTCACGATTATGATCTGTCAGTGAACTGACAATACAGTTTCAAAAATTTAATTTCGCAAAACACATTTCTCCTCGTACGCTAGTATCTATCAACTTTATAGACGAGACACTTACGAAAGCAAAATTTATAACCATGAATGATATGATCAACAGTTTCTTGCCAGGTTCATTTGTCATTAGTTCAGTCTCCAACGCTCACACACAGTTTATTGACTACTTACGATACTGACTGACCTGACTTCACGGCGGAGGGATGGAGTAGCGAAGCGCCACCAGCCGAATGTCAAGCAGAATCAACATGGATGTTATTGTTCAGCGAACTAATCAAAAGTGGGAATCAGGTCGTTCAGTATTGGATCGCAGAGGGATGCAACATGGCAGCAGCGGTTAGTATCGCGTTACGAGACACATATAACTAGGTTTCAATGGAATCACTGGGAGTAATCGAAGGTACCATGATCGCTGTGGACCCTAACGACAGCAGCAACTTGCAGTACTGTAGCTTCGTCACAAGGTCAAAAATCATGCTATTGTGATTTGAGGAATATGATCTCATGCCTTCGTTTTGCCCACCAAGTATGGTGTCTCACAGAATCAACAGGTGCGTAACTTACACGAATTTCGTGACTTGTGCGTAGATATCTGGCGCTGTCTAGCTCCACAAACAAACCAAGTACTTTGCGAATCCATGCCATTCACAAATGCTCCTGTATTGCGTTCCATTAGTAGACTATCACGCTATGAACCAAGTGGCCATCAATGTATTTGCAAGAAAATACTGTAATCTCCCGACAATAAAATAATATAAATAATATTCACATTTAGCGTAACTACCCAACAGTGAAAATATGTACAGCATTGACATTTAGTGTAACCTAGCAACAGTTTATTATTCCGTAACCTACGAATAATAACGTGACTAATTTCTCAATAAAATTTTTGTGGCTCACTTGCAACCTTTCAGTAAATGACTGTGAATTTAAAGTGGTAAATTGTGGACATCAGCAGTGCTGCGTCATGGCCCTGAAAGATCACTCTGAATAAATAGAAAATTCTTACCTCAATAAAGTCACCGGATAACGCGTATATATCTGCCCCTATAAGAAATTTTTCTGGCACAGGTCAGTGCAATGCTGGCCGATAGATTTTTCATGTATAAAAAGAAACAACTGATTTTTCTTTACAAAAATCAGGATGACCAAGGATTGGAAAAATTAGTAAAATCTTTAAATTGAGTTGAATGACTGGTTCAAATGGTTCAAATGGCTCTGAGCACTATGGGACTTAACTGCTGTGGTCATCAGTCCCCTAGAACTCAGAACTACTTAAACCTAACTAACCTAAGGACATCACACACATCCATGCCCGAAGCATGATTCGAACCTGCGACCGTAGTGGACTCGCTGTTCCAGACTGTAGCGCCTAGAACCGCTCGGCCACTTCGGCCGGTGTTGAATGATTGTCAAAAGTTAAATTTTATAAGAAAGATTTTTATTAAAAGTTTTCCTTTTAAAAGCATTTACATGGGACTTGATATAACAATATTACATGTGCGCGAGGCTGCTTTTACCTTATACTACAACGCTCAGGCACCGCCATCGCCCCCACGACCTGCCCAGCCAACTCCACACACACGACTGCTAGCAACTACTTACTCGTACTGACACACAGTTCCTACTACTGACAACACTGCTCTCTGGTCTGAGATTCTCTTATAGCTTACATATCGCAGGCAGCGCATGAGCAATCCATCGAAATTACATCTGCTCGAGTGCGCTAGCAATTAATTCCTTAATCATGAACCTCTTACAATACAAAAACTTAGATCAAATGTGATAATGTTATCGTTTTATAATGCCATGTGTTCACGCAACGTGTGGCGGTCACGATAACATATAAGTAATATTTGGCATAGTCTTCATATAAGAGAAAATTCCCCCCCATGAAACATGGACCTTGCCGTTGGTGGGGAGGCTTGCGTGCCTCAGCGATACAGATAGCCGTACCGTAGGTACAACCACAACGGAGGGGTATCTGTCGAGAGGCCAGACAAACGTGTGGTTCCTGAAGAGGGGAAGCAGCCTTTTCAGTAGTTGCAAGGGCAACAGTCTGGATGATTGACTGATCTGGCCTTGTAACAATAACCAAAACGGCCTTGCTACGCTGGTCCTGCGAACGGCTGAAAGCAAGGGGAAACTACGGCCGTAATTTTTCCCGAGGGCATGCAGCTTTACTGTATGATTAAATGATGATGCCGTCCTCTTGGGTAAAATATTCTGGTAATAAAATAGTCCCCCGTTCGGAACTCCGGGCGGGGACTACTCAAGAGGATGTCGTTATCAGGAGAAAGAAAACTGGCGTTCTACGGATCGGAGCGTGGAATGTCAGATCCCTTAATCGGGCAGGTAGGTTAGAAAATTTAAAAAGGGAAATGGATAGGTTAAAGTTAGATATAGTGGGAATTAGTGAAGTTCGGTGGCAGGAGGAACAAGACTTCTGGTCAGGTGACTACAGGTTTATAAACACAAAGTCAAATAGGGGTAATGCAGGAGAAGGTTTAATAATGAATAGGAATATAGGAATGCGGGTAAGCTACTACAAACAGCATAGTGAACGCATTATTGTGGCCAAGATAGATACGAATCCCACACCTACTACAGTAGTACTAGTTTATATCCCAACTAGCTCTGCAGATGACGAAGAAATTGAATAAATGTATGATGAAATAAAAGAAATTATTCAGATAGTGAAGGGAGACGAAAATTTAATAGTCATGGGTGACTGGAATTCGAGAGTAGGAAAAGGGAGACAAGGAAACGTAGTAGGTGAATATGGATTGGGGCTAAGAAATGAAAGAGGTAGCCATCTGGTAGAATTTTGCACGGGGCAAAACTTAATCATAGCTAACACTGGGTTTAATAATCAAGATAGAAGGTTCTATACATGGAAGAACCCTGGATATACTAAAAGGTATCAGATAGATTATATAATGCTAAGACAGAGATTTAGGAACCAGGTAATAAATTGTAAGACATTTCCAGGGGCAGATGTGGGCTCTGACCACAATCTATTGGTTATGACCTGTAGATTAAAACTGAAGAAACTGTAAAAAGGTGGGACTTTAAGGAGATGGGACCTGGATAAACTGAAAGTGCCAGAGGTTGTACAGAGTTTCAGGGAGAGCATAAGGGAACAATTGACAGGAATGGGGGAAAGAAATACAGTAGAAGAAGAATGGGTAGCTTTGAGGGATGAAGTAGTGAAGGCAGCAGAGGATCAAGTAGGTAAAAAGACGAGGGCTAGTAGAAATCCTTGGGTAACAGAAGAAATATTGAATTTAATTGATGAAAGGAGAAAATATAAAAATGCAGTAAATGAAGCAGGCAAGAAGGATTACAAACGTTTCAAAAATGAGATCGACAGGAAGTGCGTAATGGCTAAGCAGGGATGGTTAGAGGACAAATATAAGGAGGTAGAGGCTTATCTCACTAGGGGTAAGATAGATACTGCCTACAGGAAAATTAAAGAGACCTTTGGAGATAAGAGAACCACTTGTATGAACATCAAGAGCTCAGATGGAAACGCAGTTCTAAGCAAAGAAGGGAAAGCAGAAAGGTGGAAGGAGTATATAGAGGGTCTATACAAGGGCGATGTACTTGAGAACAATATTATGAAAATGGAAGAGGATGTAGATGAAGATGAAATGGGAGATACGATACTGCTTGAAGAGTTTGACAGAGCATTGAAAGACCTGAGTCGAAACAAGGCCCCCGGAGTAGACAACATTCCATTGGAGCTACTGACAGCCATGGGAGAGCCAGTCCTGACAAACTTCTACCATCTGGTGAGCAAGATGTATGAACAGGCGGAATACCCTCAGACTTCAAGAAGAATATAATAATTCCAATCCCAAAGAAAGCAGGTGTTGACAGATGTGAAAATTACCGAACAATCAGTTTAATAAGCCACACCTGCAAAATACTAACAAGAATTATTTACAGACGAATGGAAAAACTAGTAGAAGCCGACCTCGGGGAAGATCAGTTTGGATTCCGTAAAAATACTGGAACACGTGAGGCAATACTGACCTTACGACTTATCTTAGAAGAAAGATTAAGGAAAGGCAAACCTACGTTTCTAGCATTTGTAGACTTAGAGAAAGCTTTTGACAATGTTGACTGGAATACTCTGTTTCAAATTCTGAAGATGGTAGGGGTAAAATACGCTGAGCGAAAGGCTATTTACAATTTGTACAGAAACCAGATGGCAGTTATAAGAGTTGAGGGACATGAAAGGGAAGCAGTGGTTGGGAAGAGGGTAAGGCAGGGTTGTAGCCACTCTCCGATGTTATTCAATCTGTATATTGAGCAAGCAGTAAAGGAAACAAAAGAAAAATTAGGAGTACGTATTAAAATCCATGGAGAAGAAATAAAAACTTTGAGGTTCGCCGATGACATTGTAATTCTGTCAGAGACAGCAAAGGACTTGGAAGAGCTGTTGAACGGAATGGATGGTGTCTTGAAGGGAGGATATAAGATGAACATCAACAAAAGCAAAACGAGGATAATGGAATGTAGTCGAATTAAATCGGGTGATGCTGAGGGAATTAGATTAGGAAATGAGACACTTAAAGTAGTAAAGGAGATGGGCTATTTGGGGAGCAAAATAACTGATGATGGTCGAAGTAGAGAGGATATAATATTTAGAATGGAAATAGCAAGAAAGGCGTTTCTGAAGAAGAAAAATTTGTTAACATCGAGTATAGATTTAAGTGTCAGGAAGTCGTTTCTGAAAGTATTTGTATGGAGTGTAGCCATGTATGGAAGTGAAACATGGACGATAAATAGTTTGGACAAGAAGAGAATAGAAGCTTTCGAAATGTGGTGCTACAGAAGAATGCTTAAGATTAGGTGGGTAGATCACATAACTAATGAGGAGGTATTGAATAGAATTGGGGAGATGAGATGTTTGTGGCACAACTTGACTAGAAGAAGGGATCGGTTGGTAGGACATGTCCTGAGGCATCGAGGGATCACAAATTTAGCATTGGAGGGCGGTGTGGAGGGTAAAAATGGTAGAGGGAGACCAAGAGATGAATACACTAAGCAGATTAAGAAGGATGTAGGTTGCAGTAGGTACTGGGAGATAAAGAAGCTTGCACAGGATAGAGTAGCATGGAGAGCTGCATCAAACCAGTCTCAGGACTGAAGTCCACAACAACAACAAAGAGAAAATTGTGCTCCTCAAAACCTCAATACCATAAATATTAGTTATCGTCACGTTATCGCTACACGTTCTTTTATTTGTTAGGAAGCACACAGTTTTACTCTGTTCTCTTAATGCTGTATGTTTTCACATTTATGATACCGTAATGTGACATTACAAGGTCTGTAGACACAGGCCTACAAACGGAATCGTCCTGCCGTGGCTATGTAAATGAACGAACATAAAGAAAGATAAGTAATATGGGAGATGAATATCTCCTTAAGAATTTTGTGGTTGTGGAGGCCAAAACGCCAGAAACTTGACGACCTACATCCTAAAACACCAGTGATGGGTTTTCTTAATTTTGACAAGACCTTTTGTATCGCCGACGCCTTTTGCGTCTGACTATTATCTCTTCTCCCAAGATCTTTTCTATACAGCAAAGGCACATGCTGATACAGTGAACTATTGTAGTAACTTACTTTGTCGGGCGGCCGAATTTTACGACGAAGGAATTTCCAAGCTCGTCCATAGCCATGATAAGTGCCTTAATTTAAATGGCAGCTATGTAAAAAAGTAGTATTGAAGTGTGGCTTTCATCTGTATATAATAAAAAAATTTCCCATACTTTATTTATTATTAATTCCAAAACGTAATGTATTTTGTCGTTAGCCCTCGTATCAAAGGAAGGTAGCTTGGCCTGCGGAGAACGTGTGACGGTTTCCAGGCTGATAATCAAATCTCATGAATTTTTAACGGATAAACTCTTTTCAAACACATATGCTTCTGTAAGATTTGTATGCAGAAATCTGGCTAACGGCAATGGGACGGACTAAGTGTCCGTCTCCATGCACCTTAAACTGGCTCCTCAAAACTGGTGGTTTGGGCTTCATATAACCGAACCACACCAGGAAGCCTACTAGGAGGAACAGAGAAAGTGGGAAAGAAAACGTGAAAATGGACAGGATGTTAATCAAGTAAGCTTGACCGGTGGAGCCGGCTGCGTATATTAGTATGGACACGAAAATGCCGCTGGTTGCAGTTGAAATTAATGCTGGTCGCAAATCCGGCAACTTCCTCGTCAAAGCACGCCGACAGTTGTTGCCTCTGTGGCAGCACCGGTGGCGAAATTGCAGCCGAGACAGGCGACGCCGGCGCGCCGGCGGTGGACGTTTCAGCGGCGCTCATAACTCGGCGTAACGCCGCCGCCAGGAGCCGCGGCGCCGGAATGTGGGCCGCTTTAATTACGCCTCCAGGACGGCGGGGGTGGTCGGTGGTGGCGGGGGCGGCGGGGGCGGTGGGGGGGCGGGGGTGGGAGAGTGGGCGGCTGGCACGGCCGCAAACCCGGCCCCCGGCCACTGGCGCCGACCACTCTTTTTCATTAGCAGAAAAAAAGTGGTGACCTGTTGCAACATCCAGGAGGGCTTTCGCTCAGCGTTACAAATGACGCACTGTCCTTCTCGCACACTTAGTTTACTCAGAGGCTTGTTCCCCGGCTGGAAATGATCCCCGTCTGCTCGCTAGCAGTGCTACTCACTCAAATTGCCGGGAAATTAACGCGCTACTGCAAGTGACGTGCGGGAGACATAAAACTGCTGTTCAGCGCGAGGCTAGAGTGAAAAGCAGGGGGACGTGTTTGTTGTGGAGAAAACAGAGGAAACATGGGACTGTCAGACATCCAGAAAGGACAAATCGTTAGTCCTTGTAACTGAAAGATGTCCATTATTTTCTTGTGTTTATATACCTTCGTCTCCCGAACTATCTTTCCTACAGCCAGCCGGAGTGGCCGTGCGGTGCTAGGCGCTACATCTGGATCCGAGCGACCGCTACGGTCGCAGGTTCGAATCCTGCCTCAGGCATGGATGTCTGTGATGTCCTTAGGTTAGTTAGGTTTAATTAGTTCTAAGTTCTAGGCGACTGGTGACCTCAGAAGTTAAGTCGCATAGTGCTCAGAGCCATTTGAACCATTTTATCTTTCCTACAATGATCGACTGCCGGTTATTCACGAGTATTTCATTTGCACGAGTGAGACTACCTGAGGCCCTTGAAGCGAGTATGGTTTAGGCGAATGTCTGGAGATGCCCAGCTCGTCATAAATGGCTTGCCGGTGTGGCAGAAAAACCCGGCTTTCTGCTTCACTCTATTCCAGGGTCGACCACGGCGTGCCAAGCTTCACGCGGACACTACGTGCGGACCACGTGAGGCCGAAGCTCGGCATGACTCGCTGCAACATTTCATATAACACTGCGGTGTGGAATTATTCAGTACCCACGATTTTGTTTCGTGTTGTCAGCGCTGTTTACCCTTAGCTACTTGTTCGACTTATGAAAGAAATTCGCATGTCCAGTGGCTCTTTCCACATAAAGAGACCGACTAGATATCTATCGTCAGAAGCCTTTAAAAACGAAGTGGTATCACAGAGGAGAAGCATGATAGTTCTCAGTATGTATTATGCAGTCGCATAAGCGTCAGGCACCGCAGATTTATTATGCAGTGTGTGTAGACTACACTGCAGAAATAATTTAAAGATATAGTTGACGACGAAAGAGCAAAAAGTTACAATGATCGACAGGGGAGATTTATTTTTCAGTACATCAAGAAGCACTTTCTGTTAAATTTACATGCATGTTGGACTTTTGAAATTGGTGGTACGAACTGTATGTCTTCTGAAGTCGCATACGTTGTCATACTGTCACCAGGAACAGTTTGTGATGGAATGAACAGTGTGGGAACTTTATAAATTGCTGTGCGTTGGTTGTTGGTTAAGTCAAGAGGCATGTCTGGAATGATTTGTTGATTTAAAACCCGTTATTGTCGAATTTATGAAGGAAAAAGAAAAGCAGGAACTAAAATTATAAAACCGAAATAGGTTCCGACTCTCACGTCCGTCGGCCGTCGTAATTTAGTGTATGATTATTATTATTATGACTATTACTATTATTATTTTGATTGTTGCCGACTTACGTGGTCGGCCATTTTAAAAATGATATTTCATTCAATTTTGATTTACGATTAAATGCTTTTGTGGAGTTCTCCTTTTTAACAATATTAATCTTAAATTATTTGTTACGTTAATGAATGTTAGACTCTCTGAATCTTAAAACATGAGCATATAAGTTGAACAATGGAATAAACTTTTCATATTAATTTCCTCGGCTATTCAGTTGACTTTAAAGCAAAAAAATATTTAGTTATTAATTACAATTGCGGCCCACAGACGCGCGAGAGTTTTTTCTTACCTCCGTTAACCATTGCATTGTAGTCGGAGTCCTGGCTCTGGCTCTCTGCTGTGGTACTGAAAATAGAATCTTAAAGGTACGTATTTTCTGCAACGTGGGGCGGCTGTGGAGAAAAATGTATATTATGTTAATAGAGGGCGAGTTTTTCGCTTCCGCTAAAAGTTATAAGTTAATATCGCCACGTAATGGCGTCGTTGGGTGCATCGGCCGCTGCGATTGTTGAACTGTAAATTAGTCGAATGCAGGTTAATTCAAGGAAGGCGGACGTGAAATCGGGATCACCTCTTACAAATTAAAAGTGAACAATGATATTAAATCAATATATTATCTGCTTAATTAGTAGAAATATGCTTACATTTGCCAGCACACACAAGATGTCCGTCTACATGCAATCAAGACAAGAGAAGAAGCGAAGACTACTAAAAAATTAACAAAAGAGCGTATCTTGTCGTCTCTTTAGATCATTTTGTTATATTTAATTCGCCCTCGAGACTTACACAGAGGATAAATGAGTAATGTATATTACCCAATTTTTAATGTCTCTTCTTTATAAATACTGTCTTTTAAGTCTTTTATTATTATTATTTCGCTGGGGACGCTATACGACCTCGCATTGTAGGTGAACTTGACTGCACATTACCCGCAGTAAGGAGCTGGGAGATGAGATAGAACTTATTTCTGATATGATGGGGATGCGTTTAAAAAGAAAATCGCGTTTTGGAAGAGATCGATTATGTCGTAGCTAAATATGAAAAATGAAACCAAGTGGTAAGCAATGCAACTGCATTGCCATTTCAGTGTGGCACGTTCGCGGTTTTCCTCTCATCCCCCTCTCTACAGTGTGGTGTGGTGGTGGGGAAAGTGTGCTTTCAGGCCAAGGAGCTATGACACACAAGCCAGAGCCCTACCTGTTTCGTAGACGACTAAAGAGCAAAAAATTAATATACTCGACAGGCGGGATTCACTGTTCTGTAAACCAAGAAACATTTTCTGCTAAATTTACGTGCATGGTACATGTGACGAAATTAATGGTACGAACTGTAAGTGTTCTGAAGTTGCACATATTATTACACTGTCACTACCAGCAGTTTTCGATGGAACTACTGAACACTATAAAGATTTTACAAATTATTGTGACGTTTTGTGACAATGAGCGTGGCTGCATTAACTGATACTGGAAGGAAATGAGGGAACCATACATGACGATAGCTATGGTCTTGCACTGATGAAATAATAATGATCATATACAGCACTTCTCTGTGCTTCTGTTCTGAAACACAGGGTAGTATTTTCTTCATTTGTCGTTCCTGCGAGCTACAATGGAATATTGCCTATAGTGCCTCTGTTTAGGCAAAGTTATCGAATGAGTAGCTGAGTGCTTCTCGCTGTTGCAATCAGTTCAGCCAAGATACCATTCTGCTTTGATATCGCTTTTGACTGTTGATCCGGTTGGCAAGCTGGTATGTCATTCACCAAAAGGGTTTTCGTTTAATATGTTCCCTTTTTTTCAGATTCACGTTATGGAGCATGTAGTATCCTGTCAACTTGTCTAGAATGGGGTACTGTGATATTCACTATTTTTGGCTTCATTAAAACAGAAAATAGTTAACACTTTCAGCCAGAAAGCAAATACTTGTTTATAAAGAATGATTAATGTATAATAAGATGTCGCATAGCGACGGTGTAATATTCTAAATAATGTAACTCGTTGTCTTTCGACGGCAATATAAACAGAAGAATCGATATGCGATCCTTCTCTTATTTTGTTCGCTAGAGAACAAATGAAGCCCTGAGCGCTATGCACTTTTACTGTTTTTCTTAAGTACGACGGACGCAGAGTTTTAGTGATCTGATCTAATTTTTACTAAATGTACAAAAACGTGTTCCGTCTAAGTTTGAGTGAAGTGCAAAAAGAAGAAATGTTATAACTTATCGTGACGACGCACGGGCGACTTAATAGGACAATTATTATATAAAAGAGCGCTCAATGGACATGAAACGGACATAAAAATTTAGCGTCATTGCAGTATTATGCATAAGGTACGATATATGTTTTAGTTATAATAAATATTTGTTCCCGAAATACTGAATGATTTAGCAGTGCTCATTCATATCATCTCCTCGGTATTATTTTCATTTTAATTATGCCTTTTGCCAAGGTTACAGACACCGAAATCAGCAGGAAAATGTTCGTATTAGATTGACAAAAAGAAAACTGTTTTATCGTCTTCTTGCATCAGCTTTAATATTGAATTTCTCTTTTGTGTGACGTTACAGTTGTTCTTGTGCCCTTAAGAACTTTCTGCTCCCTTAGGAAACTGTTTTGTCATAACAATAACTTCACGACCGGGTATGATCGTATCTACGATCATGAAGTAATTGAGAAAGACGATAATGCAATATCTTAATCAATAGTACGCTAGCTGTGACTACTTCAAGCCACGCGAAACTGCAAATGAATACTGTTCACTTTTCATAATGCAGTATTTTATGACAATGGTCAATCCATGTTTCTTACGCCGATTGTGATTGATAAAACAGTAAGCGAAATATCAAATTCCAACTTTTACATTGAATAACAACATCACTTTTATTTTGTTACAACACACTTGCCGCCCGAACAGGGACTTGACCAAAAAATATTTCAAATACTTGGAAAATTTTCTATGTGCTTGTGTTAATAAATGTTCTCTCGTTTCATGTACATATCATCCCTCTGAGAGAAAGACGGAAAATATGCTGATCGATAACGCAGTTTAATTAACGAGAAGAAGGAAAAGAAAAGAGACGCGAATTTGCTGAGACAACAAAGCGGTAATGAAGCCATCAAAAAGTAAGTCGGAATTTTGCATACGCAATGTAGTGCTTCAGTAGCGACGTTGCTTTTCCAAGTCGATTCACATCCTTTCTATCTCCTTCCCGCTATAGAAAATCTGCTTTATTTTATCTTTCAAAGTAAAATTTTTCGTAGTCTGATAATATAAATTATTTTTCTCCATTGTTAGAATAACTGTATTACAATTTCAACATGGTGGATATTTTGTTACATCACACTATCTGGGAGGCTGTTTCCTCGGATCGCTAAAATACAATTCATATTAATGGAGTTCATTACTCTAAGTTAAACTGCCAGTATTCAACTGTACGTATTCTACAGTGCAAGCAAAACAATCCATTCTATAAGTCACTGCTGTAGCGTTTGTATGACGGCTAGCTTTCTACTCCTCGCGCCTAGGCTGAGCACCCCTTATATTCTCTTCGTGTAGATGTCGCTCCTGTCGTGGTGTCGTCCTAGTCAGCGTACTATTGGCTTACGTCATCTAGCAGCGGTTTCTGCTGTAACGTTCCAGGCCGACGTGCCGGCGCTTGATTTTACGCCGGTTGGTTGGTTGGTTGTTTGGGGAAGGAGACCAGACAGCGTGGTCATCGGTCTCATCGGATTAGAGAAGGATGGGGAAGGAAGTCGGCCGTGCCCTTTCAGAGGAACCATCCCGGCATTTGCCTGGAGTGATTTAGGGAAATCACGGAAAACCTAAATCAGGATGGCCGGACGCGGGATTGAACCGTCGTCCTCCCAAATGCGAGTCCAGTGTCTAACCACTGCGCCACCTCGCTCGGTGTTACGCCGGAACAAAGTAGGTTATTACTGGTCATCTAACGTTAATCTGATTGTTCTGTGTAGAATCTCAGTGCTTTCTTTTGTTAGATAATAATAATAACAATCCTTAAGAAATCTCAGGTCTTTATTGTTATGTCGTTCTTTCGTCAAACTAATTACGCAAAATATTACTTCCACGAGATAGTGGCACTGAACATTCATGAGGCTTGCATTGATGGAATACGCAAAGATAATTACAGAACTGTCATCACGTTTTAAATCATTCCATAGTTCAATTTGGATCCACTTCTGGTCTGAAAAATTTATTCAGGCCTGAAGCATTTCTTAGAATTGGTAATTATTTTCAAATCACAGAAGGTAAGTTTGTGTCGAGGGTCCCAGGGGCTCTACTGTTCTGTCGTGTCTTTATTATGCTTGATGGCACAGCTCCATTACTAGATCATTGTAATCGAAAGTAGGTTATTTCAGTTACCAGGAAAATTTTCGTTGCTTTATGCATGCATGTCTTGAAAAATTATTCCTGAGACTAACTATTTCGCACAATAATGTTATTTCCTCCCTTTGCTTGGAAGGTATTCTTAATCAGGACAGTTTCTCGTTGAGCATTAATGTCAACTGCTACTTGTGAAGTTCTGTTTGAGGGTGTAGCCGCAGCATGTGTGCCAGTTACTGCGGCTCAGGTATGGGTATATAAGCACCGACATGCAGCCAAGGGGTTAGGGTGGTATTCCCGTCTCTCCAAAGTACGTGCGCAAGTGTGGAAGCATGATCTGTGCCTAGTTTATAGCAAATACGTTCAAACAAGTCGAAACAAGGCCCCGGGAGTAGACAACATTCCATTAGAACTACTGACGACCTTGGGAGAGCTAGTCCTGACAAAACTCTACCATCTGGTGAGCAAGATGTATGAGACAGGCGAAATACCCTCATACTTCAAGAAGAATATAATTATTCCAATCCTAAAAAAAGCAGGTTTTGAAAGATGTGAAAATTACCGAACTATCAGTTTAATAAGTCACAGCTGCAAAAAACTAACGCAAATTCTTTACAGACAAATGGAAAAACTAGTCGAAGCCGACCTAATGAAAGATCAGTTTGAATTCCGTAGAAATATGGGAACGCGTGAGGCAATACTGACCCTACGACTTATCTTAGAAGCTAGATTAAGGAAAGGCAAACCAAAGTTTCTAGCATTTGTACACTTTGATAAAGCTTTTGACAATGGTGACTGGAATACTCTCTTTCAAATTTTGATGGTGGCAGGGGAAGGGAACGAAAGCCTATTTACAATTTGTATAGAAATAAAATGGCAGTAATAAGACTTGAGGGGCATGAAAGGGGAGCAGTGGTTGGGAAGGGAGTTAGACAGGGTTGTAGCCTCTCCCCGATGTTATTCAATCTGTATATTGAGCAAGCAGTGAAGGAAACAAAAGAAAAATTCGGAGAAGGTATTAAAATCCATGGAGAAGAAATAAAAACTTTGAGGTTTGCCGATGACATTGTAAATCTGTCAGAGACAGCAAAGGACTTGGAAGAACAGTTGAATGGAGTGGATAGTGTCTTGAAAGGAGGATTTAAGATGAACATCAACAAAAGCAAAACGAAGATAATGGATGTAGTCGAATCAAGTCGGGTGATGGTGAGGGTATTAGATTAGGAAATGAGAGACTGAAAGTAGTAAAGGAGTTTGGCAATTTGGGGAGCAAAATAATTGATGATGGTCGAAGTAGGGAGGATAGAAAATGTAGACTGGCAATGGCTAGGAAAGCGTTTCTGAAGAAGAGAAATTTGTTAACATGTAGATTTAAGTGTCAGGAAATCGTTTCAGAAAGTATTTGTATGGAGTGTAGCCATGTATATAAGTGAAACATGGACGATAAATAGTTAAGACAAGAAGAGAATAGAAGCTTTCGAAATGTGGTGCTACAGAAGAATGCTGAAGATTAGCTGCGTAGATCATATAACTAATGAGGAGGTACTGAATAGGGTTGGGGAGAAGAGAAGTTTGTGGCATAACTTGACCAGAAGAAGGGATCGGTTGGTAGGACATGTTCTGAGGCATCAAGGGATTACCAATTTAGTATTGGCGGGCAGCGTGGATGGTAAATATCGTAGAGGGAGACCAAGAAATGAATACACTAAGCAGATTCAGAAGGATGTAGGTTGCAGTAGGTGCTGGGATATGAAGAAGCTTGCACAGGATAGAGTAGCATGGAGAGCTGCATCAAACCAGTCTCAGGACTGAAGACCACAACAACAACAACAACGTTGAAACAGTACCAACGTGCTGTTACCCTGTTTTTGTGTGCCAAATTGCAAACACTGATAGCCATCCACCGGAGAAACAAGAATGTTTACTGGACAGCATGTCTGTCGAAACCCACCGTTGTGCAATGGTGTGTCATGTTTCGTGCTGGTCGCAGTTCGATACAAGGCTTTGACCCAGCCGAGAGGCCAGCCTCATCCATTACGTCAGCTCAAGTGCGAGATACTCAAGAACCCGCCATGTAGTCGTCATCTGTCCCAGGCGATTATGGTACCTTCGGTCCTTTAAAAAAAGCTCTTCAGTCGGCGGATGGGAATATGTAGCAAGCAGTTTTGGACTTGCTGGTGCAGCAGGACACAAGTACCTTCAACCCTCACAAGTACCTTCAGCCCTCTGGGCTGTGAGGCCATCGAATGGAAAACTTATGATTTCCCCCTTTTATGTAGTAGACCTGGAAACGTGCCAGGAAGCTTGCTTTCTCGGGCAATACTCATGAATCGCCAGAGCTCACAGCTGCACGTCCTTCCGTATCGGTCTCCTACCATCCAAACATCACAGTAGTTCTCCAGTATACCTCCACTACAACCTAATGAATCGTTCCCGACACAGTCCCCTCGGCAGCGTCTTCTTCTGTAAATGCTATTCCCGCAATATATTCACGAGAACTTCCGTGAAGTTTGGAAGGTAGAAGAGAGGCGGAGGCTCAACGGAAGATGTGAGGGCGGGGAACACGGTGAGTAAGAGCACTGGCCGTAGAAGTCAGGATTGCAGGACCGTATCTCGGTCAGATATGCCAGGTCGTTTCAGAACGGCGCACGCTTCACTCCAGAGTGAAAGGTTAATTCTTATTAGTCCCTCTTTACAAGAACTTTTCAGAACCTTTCCACTGTTCAATCATTTGCACTACAGTCAACTACCGTAAATCAGACGACTTGACCGATTAGCAAACCTTGCTGTCACAAACCGTGAACAATAATCAGCTATCGCACACGCAGTATCAGACTCTGCGAAACAGAGTGTTTAAGAATTCATCCTATTTCACCAGACTACATCGTTTACCTGGCAATACGGAAAAGTGAACTCACATATCGAGCCCGAACATTTGTTATTCCCAGTTGCCAGTTTACGTTACTGCCTGGTAATCACATAGGGGTAGATCAGGATCGTAGTGTGGCTGCCCGAGTGTCTCCCACTTGAGTTTGCTCGCCGCCTGCTTAGCTGGGTGGTAGCATGCTCGCCTCCCATGCAACGGGTCCAGATTCAATTCAGGGCCGGGTTGGAGATTTGTCCGCTCGGGGACTGGGTGTTGTGTTGTCCTCATCATCATCCCATCCTCATCACCGGTGCGCAAGTCGCCCAATGTGGCGTTAAATGAAATAAGACTTGCACTTGGCGTCTGAACTTCCCCGACTGAGGTCTTCCGGCCAACGATGCCATACGCTCATTTCCATTTACTTGAGTTTGCTTAACTCCTGCGTTACGCTATTAGCGATATGGGGACGTGCCGTTATCACGATTCAGCAGGACCCTTTAGCGCACCAGTCCACAATGGTGGTTTTCGACAGACTTTCTGCACTATATACATTCTTCATTATCCTATGGTGTTTGTCCTTCGGCAGCCAATAAAAGATTAGCAGCACGTTGATCCTGTTTGGACGCATTTGGTAATAACGTCGCCATAGCTGACGTTCCCCTATTTACAGCACGCATGTGGAAACATACAAATGCCATACTAATCCCTTGGCTGCATCTCATTGCTTATATACCCGCATCGGAATCACGCTGCCTAGCATACGCCCTCAAACAGAAAATTTTTGAGCACCCCTTACATTTGTCAATATGGTTAGCTGTTACAGTCACACTCAGCATCTTCAGATTGATCTCTTTTCATGAAGTAAACAAAGCAACCAAATAAAATAGGTAACCACGAATAACACCGTCACATTAAAGTAATGAAAAATGGTAAACAGCCATGAGCCGTAAATCCCTCCAGGCCGCCAAACGCATGTGGCAGCGTGGATGGTTGAGGATAAGCACTGATTCCCTAGGGTGTCCGTGAGTCCGTTACCCTGGATCCTGACCACCTGCTACGGCGGCGTCGTGTGTCCCATCAGCAGGCGAAGAAACGGGCGAGACCCACTCAGGGCCTCCGGAGTTAGGCCGGCTACGTACCTATGCGCTTTCTCGTATTCCCCATGTCCTGTGCATCGGTGCGATAGTCGACACTAGATGTTAAATGCCTAGCACCAATGGTCTCGGCTACTCCTAAGGGGTATACTAGGACGGTACCGATGAAGTCTAGGTATCTAGGAGGTCGCAAGGGGTCACTTCCCCAACAATATAGTAGACACCTTGCAGTCTGTCAACCGAGGGCCCTCAGAGCGCTGCAGCTAGCCACACGCGAGCTCCTGGCGTCGGTGAAGTTTCCATCATCAGCATCTCCTACCCCTCGGGTGGGGCACGCCTCGGGCCAGAACTGCACAAGTTGATCAACGGGCAGGCAGCCACTAGATCTTCAGTGCGTAAGCTTTAATCTCTGTTTCCCGGAAACTCATCACGACATATAGCCTGAGACCCTAGGTTCGATTATTTACTCACTTGTTGCAGCGCTTCTGACGCTACTTATTCGTGAGGGGGTGCAGGGGGGGGGACAAGTGGGTTTATTCCACATTAACCGTCCCGCCAGCTTTTCCTGGCTCACACCATAGCTCGGCATCAAGCACAGGTTGCTAGGTGCGATAATGAACGAGTTTTCGGCAGCACGCAAGTGCTCTTAGTTACAAGATATTACTTCACTTCTGGTCACAATGCATTCCGACATTACATGTTCTATGCCCTTTGCCCATGGCCAATGTTGTAAACCCGCCTGCCCGGAGTGTGTGATGTAATGTCAGTGGTACTCTCCAGAGGAATATTTGATTAGCACATGGTGTATAGCTCGCCTCTGATGCCTGGCAACGACAGGAATAAAATTTTTATAAATTTTAACACCTCTTGCACCGAATTATTTCGGGACACAGCCACATAAACAAATGTTTTCGTCAGAGATTGTTGTGGTACTTATAAAATTTCATAACATTCGGTCGCTGTCAGCTTTGCATTGACTATATCACCCCTCATGATGTCTGGCGTGTATTTCGCCGACGTTTGTGTTTCAGTTCTTGCAGGATCAGTAACCACAAGCCGTTCATGGTGGTTTTACACAACAACGTGAACTCAGTTTGGACACAGAAATAGAGGATACAAATTACTTTTCAAGTTTAAGGTTCACTTTCTACTAAAATGGAAATGGAAACATAAGCCTCGAGGAATTAAGAATATGGGGAACACAGTATCCAAATGCCGTAGTCCAGCACAAGAGTGATTCTCCAACACTTTACTCCATATCCTGTTTCAGAAAATGAAGTTATTGGTTTCCTGGATATGTAGCAGCTCCTGTGTTTTCCACAATTGAGATTTTCCACAAGGAAAAGTTTCATTTTCCAATAGGACTTATACCTGTAAAAGTGTTGTTAATAAAATTCTCTATTTAAACTAGACTGAACTGCATGTGACTGCTTTAGTCTTTAATAAAACTTGCATCTGACTGGATATTTAACTGAACTGAACTTTATCTGACTGCATGAAAATATTATTGGAAAATTAATACTCAAAATACACATCTGAATGCATGAAAGTTTAGTGGTAAAAATAAATGAAAGTCACCTACCTGCATCTGACTGCGTCTGTGGACTTAGCTCGTGCACTCCTTCCCGTTTAGCCGATGATAAAACATATATTCAACTCAGCCGTAGTGCAATGGCATAAAATTGTCATTCTAGACAACTTTACTCATTTTGGCCCTGTTTCTTACTTAATAAAATTTCTGACCTGATCTGAATAATTTGCCAACTGTGCAATGGTAAATAGATTATTTTACTCTGATAAATGAAATTATTAGCTTTACTCATGGGAACTTTACTTTAATGTACCTTTTGGTTCAATGCAAGCACAAGATGTGGAGAACGATATAAGGTGTGAGATGAAACTCTAATTTTATCTAAAAAATATTTATTGTTCCAACTTTTAAGGCACATGTGAAAAACTAAAAAACTTCTATAGCATGGATTTACGAGAAAGTTTCACAAAACGCTTATTGCATCATCAATGGGATTTCTATCTAGCTTTAAGACATTATTTAACCAAATGAAAACCTATTTTATTAATAATTCTTTCTAGTTTCCCCAGGTATGTGCCGAGTTTCGCTCAATATATAGCTTATTATGTGCGTAGCGCCAATTCTTACTTTGAAGCTGTCACCACCCGGCTGCCACCTGCAGGCATATAGCTCCGACTCGAAACACGCCTACTGTCTCTGCGCACCTCCTCACCACTACTCAAACTTTTACCGCGTGCACCTAGCTCTGTTAGCTGTCAAAGATCTTATTACTCGAAGATGTACTACTCGTCCAAGCTTGCGGTTGGAGGCTATCGACATTTTTCACTGGCTCTATCCTGATCGAATCTCAGCACATACCTTTCATCTGTAAGCAATAGAAATTCTTAATAGTGAGCTGGCGTTACATCAGATCGCCCATAAGGGACGCACACCTTTTGCATTTGCATCATTGGTATGCAACGTCACCTTGCGGCTTTTCTTTGTGGGGGAGGGGGGAGAGAGAGAGAAGGATATTGTCATAGCTTTTTTGCATCGTCCACTCCTTTCAGAAACTATAGATGATCAGAGCCGCCAAACATCAACAGAATGGAACTCAGTAAAAGTGTGGGACTAGTTCAACTATGTTCTGTATGAAACTTCCTCACATATTAAAACAGTGTCCCTGTCAAGAACTCCTGTAAGGGACCACTGTCAAGTGCTTCCCCTTCTGATTTATCCAAGCACAAATCACGACATGCCCACATAGATTTACGTCCGCTAGTACTTCGCCCCCTACCTTATGAACTTCACAAAAGTCCCTTGAATACCTTGAGGGCATTGCTCTCCTGGGAGAAAGAAAGGTACGAAAAATTTGGGAAACACGACAGTGGTTACGCTGCAAGCAAGGCCGTTAGGCCTGGTCCAAATGTATTGCTTGGATGGTTCAGTCGGTAAAGCAAATCCCCGCAAAATGCAAGTGTCCTAGGTTCGAGACCTGGTTGAGAACAAAGTTTCCATTTGCTAGGAATTTTCACATAAGCTTACACGCTGTTGCTGAGAGAATATTCAGTCTGAAAACAATCCTCTAGGCTGCAGTTAAGTCGCTACTCCGTAATGTCTTTTCTTCCAGGACTGTTACTCTCGTAAGACATAAAGAAGGAGAAAGTCGGCGGAAGTAAAGTTCTGAGCGTGGATTTTGACTCGTTCGTGTTGTAGAGAGCACACTGAACATTTCTGAACGGTAAATGTTAACTTTGAGCGTAAACGTACTTATACAAAAGACTCCATTGTTTATGTCCCTTCATGTTATAGATAAACGGTATTTTAGCCTTATGATTTAAAAAAAAAAACAGTTTTGTAGTCCTATGTGTAAGTTACGATACACTCCAAGGTTTTCTTCATTTATGTCGATAGCACTACTTTCTGAAATCATTCCATTGCCTCCTAGACTTCATATAGGCAGTTGCGTTGTGGGCAATCCATTCTAACCGCTGGGATGGTATATCTCTGGTATATTGTCTTCATTCATGCTATTCACATGGACAAAGTACATCAGCAGTGTTCACTTTACGGTGTGTACCACTTTAACGCCCTCTTTTTCATGTTCCAATTGTACATGGTTCGTGGGAAGATCGACTGTTGGTAAGTCTCCGTGTGGGCTCGAATCTCGGTAATTATATCTTCACAGTCGTTTCGTGACGTACACGTTCGAAGAAAAAATACTTTGGTTGAATCTTCTAGGAATGTATGCTCTCGGAGTTTTAACGGGAGATCATATCGTGATGCAGAACGCCTCTCTTGCAGTGTCTGCCACAGGATTTGACGTTTCCGCGATTGCTAAACCTCGAAAGGAGCGCGCTGCTCTTCTGTGGATCTACCCAATTCTTCCAATCCAGATGTAACGATTTCAACTAGAGATCGAATAACAGTTTTGTGAGGTACTTCCTTAGCACCATATTTTGAGGATACTTCCAATGGGTCCAGTCAGGCATCCGCCTTATCCGAGGTTAATTTTAAGTGGTAGTTGCACTTCAAATCAACTCGTACTGCTAGATATTTTACGGAACTAACTGTTTCCAGTGATTGTTCTTCAGTCGTGTAATCATTTAATAACCTGTATTTCTGTGTATATATTCGCAATACGTTATATTTGTTAAAGTTGAGGGTCAACTTGCACTCCCTGCACCAAACGTCAATCCAGTGCAGGTCCTCTTGGATTTCCCTACAATTTACTAGTGCCGCGACTTCCATGTGTACAATATCATGGAACTTCTGACGTTATATACTATGTCATTTGTACATATTTTGAATAGGAATGGACTTGTAACACTCCTTTGGGGCACTCCCGTAGTTACTCTTACGTTCAAATAATTCTCTCCTTTCACAATGACGTGTTCTGTTTGTTAGAAACTCTGAAGTCCCATCACATTGTTTGACTGATATCCCACACGCTCATATTTCGTTCATTAGTGGCAGTGCAGAACTGTGTGGAACACCTTCCCGTAAATCGTACGGGCAGCCCCAATGGGATCGTTTGCTAATAGTTTTATCACCATGACACTTTTTCAAATTGACGCTAATTTTCTGTGGAGACTATTTGAGCTTCCTTGGTACAATTTTTTCTAGTATCTTCTACATCTTCATGCCACTAATCATTGCGGACTCTTCTGCCTGTGGCAGCTGTTCGTCATCCGAAGGGCAAAACCGCATCCTGAACTTTTATCCATACTCCGATCTCCTTTGACAGAACCATTGGCAGAGTAAAATGACTGGTATACTGGAAGTCTTGGGCAGCCGTTATTCAGATTATCTACTTACAAAATCTAGGTAGCAGATAAGATCGAATCTAGGACTCAGAATGGTTTAAACTTTTTACTACATCCAGACTGTGGTATCAGGTGATGGAATATAGCTCTCAAACTGACGCCTTACTGTGAATAAAAGACTGTTCTCTCGACAAATGCCATGAAATTTAGGCCCAGTTGTTAAAAATGTTACATAATGACAGTCTACGTACAGAGTCAGCATAGATATATAAAGTTGTCGTGTGGAAAGAAACAAAAAATGTCAACCAATCTTCTGTCTGAATTTTAAAGTGTATGCTTTTTCATACTAGAAGCAACATATAACGTTTTAAAACTAAGGTTAGAGAAACAAAGGACCTGCAATCAGAAATAATCTATCATTTATATTTGTCGATTGATTGCTGTGAATCTCGAAATATTGTAGATGATACATTGATGCGAACTGTCACATTGTCACAGTTAGAGAAATATAGCTAGTCTGCTGGATACGGGACAAAAGTCCAGCGGGAAGTGGAGAGAACTGGTTCCAGGAGGCAGGTAGATGTCCATGTAGCATTACTACACTGCAGGTCATTACATTTGCACAACGACAAAAACTGGTTCTTTTTGCTACACGTCGTGGTCCAAGCAAAATTTCAAAATTGATCTTACAGTTATTCACGAGATGATATACAACTTTCTTCTTTTCCGAAAGATTGTGTCATGAAGTAATACAGTAGGTAACATGCAGCAATGGGTGAGGAATGCACAGTTTCGTGTTTGCTTTCGCCTTGAAAACATAAAGAACAGAGGAAAAGGAGATTCTGTCAGCCCCTGGAAAAACTCGGAGAAGAGTGCAGAACTTAGCGTCACAATCAGACAAACGAATGATCACCTAACCTTCCTCTGGCCTCATTCAGTGAAACGTTGCACTCGCTAGAGTGGAGTCTCGTGTTCAGGAAGTGTAAACGTCTATCCACATTCCGCCTGACAATCCTCCTCCGTTCCCCATCACAACGAGAAACATGCCCTAAGGTATTTGGTTTCGAATGGATCGGACACAGTGCTCTTCACACAAGCCTTCTACCCTGTTGCAAATGATAGTTCCGGTTGTTGTGGCATCGCTGACAGCACTCTAGGGTCGGATACGACCATTTGCTGCCATATTTGATCGAATTAATCACGTGCTTGAGTCTCTCGTATAGTGCTTTTTGTTTGCCTTCCTACAATCTGTTTGCGTGAAACTTAAATGAAATGAATCAAGCCAGTGGATGTATTTACTGTCCTAAGACACATGTCATAAGTAGACATAATATTCAAATATATTTAGATATGCTACTAGTTGTCTACTTTCGCAATTATATTTACCTGGTTAGGCAAATATATATCCTAGAGCTGCTCGGCGCTAATCAAATGTGCGCTGCCTGATGCGCGTGTAAAAGTATTGAATAATATATACTAGAGAACAGAAGTAACTCATTCTGTGGGTATACAGTGTCCTTAGTCCGAAAAAAACCACATCTGTGTGCCGTTAGTGTTAGTGTCTAAACTCTTTCGTTGTGGGTAATGCACCTATGTCTCAACAGTAGGAAATAAGTACTGAACTATATTATTAGACCGACTCAGTTGTAAGACAGAAAATGATTTTTCTGATGAAACAACAGCCTTCGCTGGACTGCTGGGTTTGATGCGGCTCATTAAAAATTGACTTTTGTCGAATACCAATTAAAGATCATTAGAACGTACAGTGTATCATATATTTTCAGAATGTACAGTACTACGATCAACATTACGATCGCTTTCAATACAGAACAGAATATCCAGTTCACCCGCTAATAATAATAGCATTACAGGCTTACAGTCCTGCCGATACCTGTTTTTGCGTATTACGTCGTAATATAGCGCATGTTTTTGTGTATTGTTGCTACCAAGAAGACTGTACGATTTATCGTAATTTACATACCTGATATTTTCTGAAAGACGTAGTGCTAGGGCGAGAGATTGCCCTAACTATGGGACTGCAAAAACATGAATATGCTCCTGCAGCCACTTGTTGGATAAACTCACATTTACATTAAAGATTCTGCTCACTTCATCGGAAAACAAAATCCCTCAGGTTCAGTTCAAGAGATGAGACTACTCTTATAAACGCTCTGCTATATCAGCTTTCTTTCAGTGGGACAAAAATGCTTTGCAACAAAACACGCTTAAGTACAGCGCAATAATTTGAAGAATCAATCCTTCGAACTGTGGAAAGGAAATTCACTTGTGGATTTTGGTACGTTAGCGTCACAATCGTCATACAGTTTCGTGGAGAAAACAAACACTCTGGATTCGAAATTTTTTTGAATAATAATGAATTTAGTCGAAAAATCACAATGGAGATAAGTCAAATTTAACCTAAGTTTAAAAACAAACTGAAGATTTATGATCCAAAGTCTACAGAAAGCCCTCCCACTCGGACAGATCTCCACATAAACATTAAATCAAAATTCGGAGCAGAAAGAGGAATGATTGAAACGTTGGTGAAGTGAAATTTGTGAGGCTCGGCACTTAGTGGATGAAGTCGACCATTTAAGAAATAATTTCAGAAACAACAATTACTCTGGCAAAGAGAGAGACAGGGTACTACACCCTAAAAGCTCAAGAGGTTTTAGTGAAGCAGAAAATGTTAAAGTTTCCCTACCATGCGTAAAAACACTCACAAGTCGCAACCTCAGAGGAAGATGCGTGAATATCTGAAAACTGATAAACATATCCATATCAGGAGTATTGATACGCCCTTGAACACGTGATTAAGTGTGCTTACGATCTACTAAATGATGGAATAACAACAGGCTTAAGGACTACGAGAGGAAATGTCGACTGGGCAACATTGTGAACCTTCACATTCGATTATTGAAGTTTCAATAAGTTCATGTAAATACTATACTAGGATGCACAGAGGGGATCACAGAATTTCAGAAATATACACACACAAAATCAGAGAGAATAAAATGTGCTTAATATCAACGATTTGTCTGCGTTAGCACTAAATAAGGCAAAGAGTGATAACTGTCTTCAGTACAAGCTTCATTATACACGTGGGTGCAATTCCACAAAATTTGAGAACGTCATAAGTCAACCAATCAGAGGTTACGCATAAACTGTAGAGTATGACATTCTGGTCTTGTTAAGTTTAAAATTAGCAGTAGTCTCTGAATATGTATCCAACAATATGGGATGAAGCGTTAGCCACAGATACTGACTGTAGTCCATGGCCTAGTTCCAGATAAAACGGAAATCGCCGAAGATACAAACAGTAGTATTGTGCCCTGTCAGCATCTGAATTTAAGTTGCCCCTTATCAGTTATATATGTGCAGTTTGTGTATTCTGAACATTCGAGTAAATCATATAAGAAACTAAATAAAGTGTGAATAATGGAACATAACGTTAGGCTTCTGTCGAGTGATTGAGATACCAGGTTGTTCGCGACTTGTTTTCCCCGCTCTAGCTGTCGAGCGCAGTCCAGGCATCGTCAAATGGCTCTGAGCACTATGATACTTAACATCTGAGGTCATCAGTCCCCATAGAACTTAGAACTACTCAAACCTAACTAACCTAAGGACATCACTCTCATCATGTCCGAGGCAGGATTCGAACATGCGACCGTAGCAGCAGCGCGGTTCCAGACTAAAGCGCGTAGAAACCCTCGGTCACCGCGGCCGGCCAGGCATCGCCGATACGTGTCAGAGATATCCAGTACCCGAAAGGACGCAACATTCTGGACGACAAAGCCTTCCGTTAAAGGATGGCTTTCGTTAAGTACACTACTGACCATTAAAATTGCTATACCAACAAGAAATGCAGATGATATACGGGTATTCATTGTACTAATATATTATACTAGAACTGACATGTGATTACATTTTCACGCAATTTGGTTGCATAGATCCTGAGAAATCGGTACGCAGAACAACCACCTGTGGCCGTAATAACGGCCATGATACGCCTGGGCATTGAGTCAAACAGAGCATGGATGGCGTGTACGGGTACAGCTGCCCATGCAGCTTCAACACGATACCACAGTTCATCAAGAGTAGTGGTTGGCGTATTGTGACGAGCCAGTTTCTCGGCCACCATTGACCAGACGTTTTCAATTGGCGAGAGATCTGGAGAATGTGCTGACCAGGGCAGCAGTCGAACATTTTCTGTACCCAGAAAGGCCCGTACAGGACCTGCAACATGCGGTCGTGCATTATCCTGCTGAAATGGAAGGTTTCGCAGGGATCGAATGAACGGTACAGCCACGGGTCGTAATACATCAGAAATGTAACGTCCACTGTTCAAAGTGCAGTCAATGCGAACAAGAGGTGACCGAGACCTCTAACCAGTGCCACCCCATACCATCGCGCCGGGTGATACGCCAGTATGGCGATGACGAATACACGCTTCCAGTGTGCGTTCACCGCGATGTCGCCAAACACGGATGCGACCATCATGATGCTGTAAACAGAAGCTGGATTCATCCGAAAAACTGACGTTTGGCCATTCGTGCACCCAGGTTCGTCGCTGAGTACACCATCGCAGGTGCTCCTGTCTGTGATGCATCGTCAAGGGTAAACGCAGCCATGGTCACCGAGCTGATAGTCCATGCTGCTGCAAACGTCGTCGAACTGTTCGTGCAGATGGTTGTTGTCCTCATCTGTTGACTCAGGGATCCAGACGTGGCTGCACGATCCGTTACAGCCATGCGGATAATATGCCTATCATTTCGACTGCTAGCGATACAAGGTCGTTGGGATCCAGCACGGTGGTCCGTATTACCCTCCTGAACCCACCGATTCCATATTGCAATAACAGTCTTTGGATCTCGACCAACGCGAGCAGCAATGTCGCGATACGATAAACCGGCCTTTATCAAAGTCGGAAACGTGATGGTATGCATTTCTCCTCCTTACACGAGGCATCACAACAACGTTTCACCAGGCAACGCCGGTCAACGGTTGGAAATTTTCCTCATGTGAGCACGTTGTAGGTGTCGTCACCGGCGCCAGCCTTGTGTGAATGCTCTGAAAAGCTAATCATTTCCATATCACAGCAACTTCTTCCTGTCGGTTAAATTTCGTGCCTGTAGCACGTCATCTTCGTGGTGTAGCAATTTTGATGGCCAGCAGTGTAATAGGAAGGTGTTCGCACATCCCGCCAGTGTCAGAGGGCTGCGCCTTGGCCTTACTTCACCGAGCTGACAAGCAAACTTGCCTCAGCTAGGTTATTGCCCGCCGCCACTGTCTCGGCATACTGCCGGAGATGACACACGCAGCCCGCTAGCCACGGCTGGTACGTGGTACTGTATGGGAAACATAAGAAAAAAAGAATGCCCCAGTTTAGTAAGAATTCTTGACTCAGCGCTAGTGGAGCTCTACTAGCCGCTATTGTTATAACACAACTTGATCCGGCCATCCTGTAAAATTAATTTGTTTTCATTGTTTAAGTATCTGAAAACTTCCTTTATATTAGCCGGGTATGGTTTTAGTTTGAAGGAATCTCTTTTTCTGATTCCTCTTTCAATTTTCTATCTATCCTTGTTCAGTCTAATGAAATATGTGACAGCAGCCTATATATTTCCCATTACATTAAGCCAAGGATTATTGAAGTCACCTCTCCGAAAGGCTGTGAGTAAAGATTTCGTTGTGGCTTGTTAGGAAACTTTCTCAGAGTATGCGAATGTGTGACACAGTGATAACATGTACTAATTACTCCATTCTACAGTTTTTGCCACAAACTGCAAAAGGTCTGCTCTGCTTTATCCACTTCAGATACCTGCTTTTAACTTTGCCTAGTAGAAAATTTTTTCTTTGAATTTATTGATCATTTAACTGAACATATCTTATTTTACAAACAATACGATGAATGTTCTGTAATATTTTTTGCTTCTGTCTCAGTGTTCTATGGCGTTGCATCTTCCCTTTCCATTAGTTACTCCACGATGAGATTGTGCATTAACAATGTCTAGAAACAATTTCCAGAAATGTTTTTAGTGCCAGACATCCTATACTTGCTAAATTCACTTTTCCTGTTCATTTATTCTGTCCGAATCTTTTAAAAAGCCTGTGCTGTAATCGACCCACACAATCTACAATTTCTTATTTTCTGAAAACAACACATTGTCTGCTAAAAGACAGCTACACTTTTGCAAGTGAGAATAAGTACATCGTTGCAATCGTAACATACGAATCCTTCAGTAATAATTCAATACGCACATGCTTTCTCTCTATGATTTGCAAAGATACGTACTTGTTTCTGTATACTGAGAATGTTGTGTTCGGTTTTTACGTACGGTGGAATTACTTTTTTATGTTATATTAGTTCCACGTGGTGATGAAGCGAACGTATGATGACTTAGTTACCTTTAATACCCCAACGGCTACACGCTGTTTCGAAACCTGTGCAAAACATTCATCTTTTCAGAAATCTGAAAATATTTGACACATTTTACAAGCTCATAAAGGCGTTTCACCATTCACATAATGTTCTGGTGAAAGGCACTATCTTTACTCTTCCGAGCCCTGTTAAGACATTTTCTGGTCTCCTTAGTTCTGATTTTTTCTAAGACTTTAGCATAAATCTCACCTATAACCTGTGATCATGTGACTCCACTTGTTACAGGTATTTGCCTTGGGTGCTTGTAGACACAATGACAAGTTTCTACACTTAGCGTAGTTAGTCTGGCCATTCAATTGTTCTCAGCGCGTTGGCGTTGGCAAAAATATGACTCTCTTGTAAACAGTAGCACATGCAGCTCTTTGTTCTTGCGGCTGATAGCTGTGCTAACACGGGTCGCCCTGGTACCACAAAACGCAATATAAAAACACTTTGTTGCGTTTCCATGGCTACGACCACAGGTCAAGAACTTTTATTTAGAGGTAGTACACGGTGACACACAACGCAGGCGTACGGCTAGTGACAGTATAGAAAAACTGTACATCTTAATTCTTTATCTCCTAACACCGTGGTTTCGTGTTCGGTTTTCCCGTACCCTCAATATTTTCTAAGCAATTGTATTTCTTGACTTTTTCTTCTCCCCTCCCTCCAAATGTTTATCATGTCCTATCATTTCCCTCGACCCCCCCGCTCCCCTCTTATATCGACATTTCCGTCCATCTTAACAGTTGGCAGTTCACTGGAATGGTTATTTTCTATGCGTCACTAGGGTGCCTGCTTCTAATTTTTAAGAGTTTAATTTTGTTTCATCATATTAATTATCTTTGGTCGGCATGTAGTTCATATCAGCCCCTTTTTACTATCAGCGCAACCACTCTGGGTTTACACTAAGTTGCATTCTCAAGTCTCAAGTCAATTTACTGTGCAGTCCACTCGTATCAACATATACGTTGTATAGAACAGTATTTTTAACCACTAAGATTCATGACTGTTATCACTAACATTTCTTCGCGGCCGGCCGGAGTGGCCGAGCGGTTAAAGGCGCTACAGTCTGGAACCGCACGACCGCTACGGTCGCAGGTTCGAATCCTGCCTCGGGCATGGGTGAGTGTGATGTCCTTAGGTTAGTTAGGTTTAAGTAGTTCTAAGTTCTAGGGGACTTATGACCACAGCAGTTGAGTCCCATAGTGCTCAGAGCCATAACCTTTCTTCGCACCGCCTATTGCCATGGCTTGGAGAGGTTCTGTTTTTTTCCCTAATCCTCAGTTCACACAGATTTATTTCTTATTAATGTTGAAATTTTACGCTTTTAACCCAGAGGCTTTCACGTGCCATTTCAGGCTTTCCAATGATTGTGTTTTACAACTACAACTTCCCCTTCGTCATCAAATCAATGGCTTTCAAATGTGACGAATACAGTCCCCGCTGTTCAAGGCAAGTGAATCATTTTGCTTCTCACCTTTAGCTTAGCTATACCATAGACCGGTGGTAGATAGGTTCGCAAATAAACAGTTAAGTAACAAGAGTGTTATTACTAAATACAGATACTCTGAATTGTATCAGAGATTTTCTCTATTAATTTTTTTGTTTCTAATTTAGCCTCTGACTGACGTTTTGATGTTGTTCATAAGTGTTCTACATCCAGCATTACTCAGAACTTTGCTAGAACACCTTGGTTTTCGGTTTGGTAATAATCATTACTGCTAGCTACAAAAACACTGAAAGCATAATTGATATTACAGTTAGTAAAAAAATGGTTCAAATGGTTCTGAGCACTATACGACTTAACTTCTGAGGTCATCAGTCGCCTAGAACTTAGAACTAATTAAACCTAACTAACCTAAGGACATCACACACATCCATGCCCGAGGCAGGATTCGAACCTGCGACCGTAGCGGTCACGCGGTTCCAGACTGAAGCGCCTTTAACCGCACTGCCACACCGGCCGGCTATTACAGTTAGTAATTAGCATTTAGCTCCTATAATAGAATTTCTATATTTTAATATTTGTTGCATTTTACCAGTTTGTAACACCTCTCCCATCCTCACCCTATCAACGTTTCTGATTTAGTGTACAGAACTTCGTACTGAAGGATAAAAATCTTCGTTTCCAGTTCCACTATTCTCTTACCACCCCTGCGTAGCCCACAGCAACTCAAGGAGGCTTACCATTCAATGTCTTATTTGCTGAAGTCACTGAAATGAAAGAATAATGTAAAGTACTAAATCTCATTTCCAGTGCGATAACCTTACGGTAAAACCTTGATTCTTTACAAAACTCGATAGTTTAAAATAACATGAAACCTGACTTGCATATATAATGTACCAAAAATTGGCACTTTTCCGGAGAAAATCTACGGTCAACGTTTGTACAAAAGCTTCATAGTGTCCTTCTGGATTGCCTTCTTTCTGGATGATATGACTAGTTTGAGTTCCATCGAATCACCGTCAGACCTAAAAATGTCGGCTACAGGAACCCTTCACATTTCTGTAAGCAATATGAACGGTATTACATTGTTTCAAGTGACAGCTACAGACGCTAACAGACATGTTCACTCTTCGGTATTAAAGGACAGTCATTTTCTGTTTTTATCTTGTTTGTTCGTTTACTGAGATTGTGTGTCGATATGTTTGTTATTAGTGACCGCATGGAAGTGTTTGTATAGTTGATTGTGGTATTCCTGTTAAGAAATTAACCTATTTTGAAGTGTAAACAACCGACTAGGTTCCAGGCCCGGCTACGGATAGACGATAAAGTGACCGGCTCGCAACATCGAAACACCAATGGCAAACTGCGATTCGAAACGCCTTCAGCCATCAGTTATCCGCGACAATATCTTTCCAGAAAAACGGTCCGAGTCGAGAATTTACCTGTTGCCGTTATCAATGACTACTTGCAGGGAGTGAGTGATATAGTATCTGGTACCGATATTATAGAAATTGACATATCGTTGGTAGCAAGTCTGTCTTTTCCTTAGACAAGTTGAACATGTTGCTCGCTTACTACAGCAAGAAGGCATAATAATTAAGAGGACGTTTGAATCACTTAGGAGTTTCAAACGCTCAAGCACATGAGCTGTTTTTTATCATTTTAGTTCCTTTCACGTCTAATAGTTTAATTACCAACCGAATGTCTAAATATAACAACGCCCTTGGACACGAGGGCGAAATACTGTCAGGGTTCAAGTTACAGGAATGTACACAAGTAATGTCTTTTCGACCCACTGCACCATTTGTCCTTGAACGTTTCCGTAAGTGTCATTCAAATTGCGGATTTCATTCGAACGAAATATCTTTTTCATCTGTATATCAGTATCCTTAAAACTACTGGCCACAAAAAGATAAACTCTGAAAATCCTGTCAATGATATAAGTGTCGTAAAAACAGGAGTTCAGAAAAAAAATGGTCCAAATGGCTCTGAGCACTATGGGACTCAACTGCTGAGGTCATTAGTCCAATAGAACTTAGAACTAGTTAAACCTAACTAACCTAAGGACATCACACACATCCATGCCCGAGGCAGGATTCGAACCTGCGACCGTAGCGGTCTCGTGGTTCCAGACTGCAGCGCCAGAACCGCGCGGCCACTTCGGCCGGCGGAGTTCGGAAAGCCAGGGTTGTACGTACGTTATCGTCATCAGATCTGCAATACGTTTCACTGCATGTGATGACGGCAAAGTACTTTTCTGAAACCGGTCTTCACAATAAATGTTGTACAATAGCGATCTTAGCTGTTTGAAGTCCTACTTCCGTTTCTACATTCAGCGACATCTCCCCAACTTTGATAGTGTCAAGCAAAAACACTGATCAGCCAAGACATTATGACCATCTGCTTAATAGCCTATTTGTCCGTCTTTGGAACTAAACAGATCACTGACGCTGCGTATCAGGAACGCGATAGCCTGTTGGTATGTTTGTGGAGGTATGTAGCATTAAATGTCTACCCACAGGTCATGTAATTCACGGTGATGGCGCCAGACAGCAAACTAGATGTGTTCCATAAGATTTACATCAGACGAATTTGGTCGCCGATACAGCAAAGTCAATTCACTATGATGCTTCTCTAACCACTGTAGCACGGTTCCGTTTTCGAGATGCGGACAGTTATACTGCTGAAAGATGACATCGCCGTCAGGAAAGACGTCAAACATGAAGGGATGCAGTTGGTTCGCAGCTGCCAGTGTGTCTTCGATTACTACCAAATGTTCCACGCAAGCTCAGGAGAATGTCTCCCATAGCATAATACTGCTCTCACCAGCCTGCGTCCGTGGCGCACTGCAAGTTCGAAGACGCCGTTAATCTCAATGACGACGTTTGTGAAGACAACTATCGAACTAGTGTAGCAAAAATGTGATTCACCCGAAGAGCTGACGCATTTCCATTGGGCAACTCTCGAGTTTCCGATAGTCCCGTGACAATGCAATAGTAATTGATGATGTTTTTGGATCAACATGTGAACTCGTAGGAGTAATCTGTTGCGGAGCTCCATGTGCAACAACGTACAATGAACAGATTGTTCCGAAAAATTTGTAAATCCACCAGCATTTTGCTCTTTCGGCGGATATGAAACAGGTAATCATCTAGCCTACTTTACGGAACAGACAGGCCTCCGAACCCCATGTTGTGTGAAGAGTTGTGGACGTCCAAACACATAACGCCTAGCGCCGGTTTCACTGTCCTACGTCTTTCCGTAGATGCTCACTACAGCAGCACGTTAACACTCGACCAACTTCGCCATTTTCGAGATACTCGTTCACACGATCTGCATAATAGTGATCTGCTCCTAGTCGAAGTCACTTATCTGAATGGATTTTCGCTGGAGTAACCCCTGTCCGTGTCTGCTCGGATTACTTTTATTACCGTGTCACGTGCCTGTCACGCCAGCAGGTGACACCCAACGTCACTGTGGGCAGTGGTCATAATGTTTTGGATCATCGTTGTGTAGTATAAGTATCGTCTGCTGTTTCCCTGCACTTAAAGCCACAACATCTGTAAGTCAGACAGTGAGAGAAGCGTTTCTAAAAGCAAACACATTAGAGAGGGCAAAACACCGACATCTCTCCTTCGGCAGTTTTAATTTAGTTACCTGAAAATACGAAGCTACGTCTCTCTTCTTCTGGTCAGAAACGGCAGAATATAATACAGGGAGTTCAGGAGTTCCTGATAATCCTCTGACTTCAAATACTGATCAGCGGGATCCAGCACAAGACAATCTAAGTTACCTGATTCTTCTGTCATATCTCGGTAGAACAGTTAAATAATAAATAATTTTTTTTTAAATTTACACCCAAAATTCCAACAATAGAATCGACCACAGATATTTGTCACACTACAAATGTCTGTGATTCGCCATATGTCTCAGCTTCCACGTCAGCGTCTACCTTTCATTCTGAGATTGTAACGTACTTGCGCTTCGACTTCCGTTCCACGCAGTCCTCTGCAGGCTATAAGGGGGGTGGGGGGCATGTCACACTGTGCTGAATAACCTGACGAAGACCGTCTCAGTGGAAGAATTCAAATCGTTTTAAAGGCAAACAGAAATGTAGAAAGGCTTACCCACCGTCAAAAAATATACAAAGATCTATGACGTCTTGAGACAAATGACCGATAAAAACTTTACAAAGGTAAAAGATATTAACGTTCGAAACAGATTATAGCTTCTAACATAAAATATCAACAGAACACAAACGATTAACTGGTCGTCCTCTGACAACTGTAATATACTTTATTTAAGCACTACACAGAATCCATGACAGCTCATGAACCTTTATAATATCTTGGAGAGAAGAAGTGGGGAGAGGGGGGGGGGGTTAATTTATGCCCACATTTTGAAAATATTGTGATCTAGTCAGTTATTTTATTTTAAAAATCTGAAAGAAATATTTATTATTTTTAATGAATTCTTACCAGATTCCATAAACGTATTAAATTTTCCGGTTAAACTGAACCTATAGTTTAAATCTGACCAATAGATGTCACTTTCACAAACGTATCTCATACTCAGTATATTGGGGCCCGGATTCTATTTACACACCAGTGAGCTTTAAAAATTATACTGTGAGTAAAATTCAGCCGCAGTTAACTTCCGCTTTGAAATTTTTTGAGGTGGTCAGAGTACAGTTAGCAGAGCACATTGTTGAAAGTGCCTTGTAACTACCATGAGTGAGTTAAGCGATATTTTCAGTATCTGGACCGTGCATACCCATCATTACCTCTTTAAATCGTATTTTGTTAATGTATGTCAATAACAATTAATGATTACTGATTTTTGTAGGCTTTTTAGGGTGTGCGTGAAGTATCTCCAGCCCTCTTGGTAAAGCGCCCTTTGTTAAATGTGTAGGAATTGCTAGGGTTAACATATAATACGAACAGTAGCTATCCTGCTACTTTTCCCTCGTGAATGTTACAAAGGGAAACTTGTCTTTATTCCAGCACTTTACTCTTCTTCACTAACTGTGAAATGTGTGTTTCGACACAAGCCGAATACATACCTTCACAACAAACACGACATGGTCCTCTGTGAAGAATATGTAAAGAATTGGATTGGTGTTTTCACTCTTACTTTCCAGATGGCTGTTGTAGATAGGAAAACTAAAATATCCTCATGGACATTTGTTCACTTTCGACACCATGTGTCTCACGGCACACATCGGACACACTTTTGTTACACACTAGACATGGCCCTGTGAAGCATGCCTGACATGATAGCTCTATGCCCATTAGCCAGACGGTCTTAGGAACTGGAATCACTTGATACCGTTAGATCTGTAACTATTTTCATAGATCATGAGAAAATTATTAACAGGACCACAATAATTTACTTTAGATCGTATTAAATACATTCTGAACCTAGTGAATTCAGCACTGGTTAGTTAGGCTCTAGCAGAAGCAGCAGAAAAAGTATATCTGCTACCGTTTGCAGATACCATGTGCAAATGTGACGTGCTGAATCACTACATTTCTAAACGAGCAGGACCTTTTACATTTCAGTTATATACTTTTCCGCTAGTTCTTACATGCTTCCTAACCCGTTTGACCCCTTTTTTCCATTTTTGAAAGAAAAGTTATATTTTTTTCTACACAAGGATTTCATTTCTTTTTAAGTTTGTTACAACGCTTGCTTTCTGCATACTCTTTGCTCATACATCTAAAAGCCACCTATTGTGAGAGCATATGCCGAGCAACATTGTTGGTGCTGTGGTGGTAGCTACTTATGGAAAAATGATTTCAACGGACTGGTAAGCTAGTGTTGTCATATTTGACACTAGAAATCGATAATGTTGTTGTGGTCTTCAGTCCAGAGACTGGTTTGATGCAGCTTTCCATGCTACTTTATTCTAAGCAAGCCTCTTTACCTCCGAGTAACTACTCCAATCTGCATCCTTTTGAAACTGCTAAGTGTATTCATCTCTTGGCCTCCCTCTCGATTTGTACCCTCCAAGTTTCCTTCCAGTACTAAATATGTGATTCTTGGATGCCACAGAACATGTCCTAACAACCAATCCCTTCTTCAAGTCAAGTTGTACCACAAATTCTTCTTCTCCCCAGTTCTGCTTAGTACCTCCTGATTATTTACGTGATCTATCCATCTAATCTGCAGAATTCTTCTGTAGCACCACATTTCAAAAGCTTCTATGCTCTTCTTGTCGAAACTGTTTATCGTCCATGTTTCACTTCCATGCATGGATAAACTAAACACAAGTACTTTCAGAAACGACTTCCCGACACTTAAATCTATATTCGATGTTAATATATTTCTCTTCTTCAGAAACGCTTCCACTGCAATCGCCACTTACATTTAATATCTTCTCTACTTCGACCCTCATAAGCGATATTCTAGTTTCTAAATATGACGTGTATATACAAGAATGATAGAGTGTCTGTCTTATTTGTTCATGTCAATTATCAACAACGAGTTCTAATTCATTATAACTGAGAGTTCCATCTCTGGCACAGTGCGATTGAATGGTGGAATTGAAATAATTGTACAGCACTCGTTTTTAAGGTGATTGCAGATTAAATTATAGCCTTTTTGGAAAAAGACGCTGATTTTTCTGAGGCTGATTTGCACACAGATCCTCCTGGTGACGCGTGGCGGTCATATAAAGACACAGGTGACTAGAGTGAAGATGATACAAATCATTTAAGTGGCAAAATACATCGTAGAAACATAACTTACATAATGTTTTGTTGGAGAAACTGTTACCCAAGGGGTAAATACTACATTATTCCACGAATAGAAGATTCTTGTTGTCAAATATACTTATTAGAATATTCTAAGGTATTCATCTGTTGGTAGAAAACATTACTTATGGTTCCTAGAAAGTTGATGTTTTGCGTGACAGGTAAGGTCTACTGAGTCTAATGAACCATTATCTTCAACTTCTGGTACTGCCAATTTCAATAACATTTTTCCTGTTGAATGTTTTACATTGTGCACTATTCCTGTTACCGGAAGAAGAAAGAAGTATGAAAGAATGATGTAAATTAAGTACAAATGAAAAAAATGGTCGCTTCCCAACTTTTGTCTAAAGAAATGTCACCAGTACAGCTAACTGAACTGTTTTATTGTGACATTGTTTTGGACATGCTAACCAGTTACACAAATACTTACGCTTATCAGCATGGGGATATAACATTCACCGTATCATGTGCTGAAATACAATTATTGACCATTATTCATCTGACAGGTTACAATCTTTTACCATGATGCAGAATGTGTTGATAATGAGGGAGGATTGCCATAACCTCAGACTCAGTGCCAATGGGAAGATTTGGAAAAATTGTCAAATATTTACAATCTGTGAGAACAACAGTTTACTCAAAAATGATAGGTTTTCAAAAGTGAGACTTCCTTGGAAACTCTTGAATGATAGATGATTAAGAGCTGTCAATAACGAGAAGGTACTATGTCTTGATGAAACCGTGGTTCCGTATTATGGTGGACATGGTAAAAAGCAACAACAGCATGTAAACCAACAAGGTTTGGTTATAAGGCTTGGTGATTTTATTCAAGCCTAGGGTATTTTTGTTCAAGTTTAACCGTACTAAGGGGCTATATGTATTAATAGGAAGAAGACCCCAAGCTAGAAAAGTACAAACGATTAGGAATTATCGGCAAGGTCAGCGTTGCGACTTGAAATGTGAAACCCTACACTTGAAAGAAATACATCTATGTAAAGAACTAAAACAAAGAACCATTAATCTTGCAACAAAAACAAAAACAAATAAAAACCAGAGATGAACTGCAGATTTAAATGGTTACCTAATGACTTAAGGGTTTAGTAGGTGAAAAAAAATCAAGTAAATGGAAATCTAAAATCGAAGATTATACTTAATTAAATGACAGAATTATAATATCGAGGGCATCTCACAGTGATTGGGATCTACGCTCCTGAAGATGGATAAAAAGAAGAGACTCAAGCTTTTTCTGGAACCTTACAGAGAGAAGTAGATAAATACTCCAAAACGGACCAACTATTAATCTGCAGAGATTTAAATGCTGGATTAGGAAATAATCCAATGCCTTTAACTGTGGAGACTTTTCACAATTGACATTCTCTTTCAAATTTTGCCTCGAGTAACGGAATGAAAGTTACTAATTCTTGTTTTGGATGAGAGACATACATAAATACACATGTAGCGCGAAGGGACAGAGATAAATAATGCTTTAAGTGAGCCCTACCTAATACAGGAGAAGCGCATAAAACTGATTGAATATTTCTTTAAAATACAGAGACACAAGTGAATGTTTGGAGACCAAATGGCAAAACTTTCAGCAATGTACTGAACCGGCCGTAAATGAGATATTAGGAGAAAAGAAGAAGATTATAAGTGAGGAGCGACTTAGAATATTTATCTAAGTTATCAACAAAACCAGTTCAGGTAAAGCATCAGCTAGTCGAAAACAGAATGTAAAGAAAAAAGAAATAAAGTAAAAACCATTGTCAGGAAAACAAATGAAGAATCTTGGAATAATTTTGTAAGCAGAATTGAACACGACATCCACGGCAGAAGGTCTGTGGCTTACAAAATGATAAAATATTTTTAAAAATTGAAAAAGAGACAACAAACCTAAATAATACCTGAATATAAATGGACTACACATTATTAACAGCTCTGTTTAATGAAAAACCAAGAATTAGATGAGGACCCCCCCCCCCCCCCTCCCTTTTTGTATCCCGCCTGGAAGGCGGCGCGTAGGTCTGCTCCTGAAATCAGTTACATAGGCCGAATGTACGAAGCGAGTAGGAGTAGGTGATGTTAAGCTTTCGGTACTGCAAGTGAAGTAAAAGTGGTTTTACTATAGTCCAAAACAAAGTACACAACTGAATACTTAACTTGGTACAGATGAGCACGTGGGTGCGACGTCCTAGACCCGTCGTAACTGATACAAAGTCTCTATAGCAAGCTAAGCTGAAGCGATGTTTTCCGGCCGTCTGCACTTGATGAAATGGGGCAGAAAGTTGACGCCGCTCGTTGAGCTCCACAGCGTCGGCCAGAGGGCGCTGTGGTAGGCGCTGTTCGTCCGCTCTCGTAGTGCCAACCTACGAGCGTGCACCTACGCTGTGGCATTGGAACTATCGATGCCACACCCCTGAAATGAATAAACCTTATGGCGGCGATCTCATAACGATCCAAGAACTAAACGAGTTCCTGAGTAAAACAAAAATTTTGTAAGCAACAGCACTAGACGGTATAAACGCCGAATTACTTGAAAACGGAGGATTCTATTTAAAGCTTACACTTCTTCATTCATAATACATACGTTGACAAAGAAGCCAAATCTCAAAGTGATGGAAAGTTGCAAATGTCATATCAACGTTTAGGAAAGGTAAACGAGGTGAACACGATAATTATCGTTGTATAACATTAGCGAACACTGAGTATAAGACTTAAGCCAAGGTAATAAATCAACGTCTGCTAATTATCGCAGGAAATGTGCTTCAAAACGGTTTCAGAAAATCAAGATAATTTACTGCTAATGTTTTCACACTTAAGTAAATTATAGAAAAATAAAGTTCTATAAGGGAACATATATTGCAATTACAGACTTAGAGAAACACCTCGATCATGTAGGTAGGAAAATCTTAAGGAATACATTACACAAGAATGGATATCCTTCGCAAATAATAAACGTGAAGGAAACGCTTTATCGAGGCACAGAAATAAGAATAAAGTCTACTCATGCTGTATCAGCTGATATACCGATAAACCAAGGGGTTCGACAGAGGTATAGCTAATCACCCACACTTTTTAATGTATACACTGACGATTTGATTTGGAACATGGGAAATACAAAACCGGACTGGAGATTACCGCAGGACGAAGTTTTTAATACGACGCTTTGTGCAGACGACATTGCAATTGTACAGGATAGCGAGACTTCGAACAAAGATACGACAGTGGACTGAACCAAATTTCTGAAGAATATAATAGGAAAATATCCACTCCAGAGACAAAAGTGATGGCTTTCAAAGGGACAAAACCAATGAGGACTAAGATGATCATAGGGACCACAACCACTAAACATGTTAGTCACTGTTTGGAAGTGAAACTTGGAGAAATACTAAAAAAATAAAAATTAAAAGAGATAAAAAATAAAATAGATTTTAAACGGTAGATATGAAATTTCTAAGAAGGGGCTGTACCGGACTAGACTAAGAAACGAAGACATAAGAGCAGAGCTTGGGATATATGATATAAATATCAACATCAAGACTAATCGACAAAGCTGGATAGAACGTTTAAGGGGGGGTAGGACGTCAAACGGGCCGACTTCGAGAAGGAGAGGCACCACAGGACATTTTAATTTGCACTGTCTATACTTTTACAAATAAATTCATAAAACTTTGTGAGCATGACCAGGAAGGACTTAGGATTCACACTCATAGAAGTGGAAGTTCAAAGACACGAAAAAATAATATATTTTAAATGTGAAATTTCATGATTTTTTTTCACGTACTGTTGGCTGCATTTGTTGCTATAGGTATACTTTTCTTCATAAGGAAGAGAGATTCTCCGATGAATTTTGCACAGCTGAAACTCTAGAATTTATTCAATCTATGGAAAAATGAATGGGCTGTTACGTTTTAAACTTCGTGTTTAGAGAAAACTCGAATTTTATAGTTAATTATCTTAATTTTTACCACAGTTTTTAACAGATTTGGGAATTCTAGAGTTTCATATAACTGTAAGTATGGTTTGTATGCTGTGCGAAATTGATAGAATAATCTCTCTTACTTGTGAAGAAAAGTTTGTTTTGTTATGTTTTTGAACTTCCTCTGCTATGAGTGTGACTCCTGAATCCTTCCTGGTCATGCTGACAAAGTTTTACGAATTTATTTGTAAAAGTGTAGACAGTGGAAATGAAAAAATCCTTTGGTGCCTCTCCTGCTCCAAGTCGGCCCGTTTCACGTCCTGCCCCCCTTAAGAAGAATTTCAGAATCAAGACTACCAAAACGAGCATTAAATATTAGACCTCTGGGTAGAAAATCCATGGGAAGACAAAGAAAAAGATGGCTAAATACCTGTCGAAAGAGGGAGAAAAGAAGAAGGACATCCTAACAGATTAACACAAATCCCATTCTCTCCTAAATATAGTTAAAAACGTGTTGAAATACACACACACACACACACACACACACACACACACACATATATATATATATATATATATATATATATATATACAGTGCGAGAAAAACTTTGTGAAAGCGCAATGACGTTGTAATATTCCGAAAGACACACACTAAAGGTACCTTGCTAAGAAGATGAAACGCGCATGGGACCACATATAAATCAAAACAAAAAAATATTGCGCAGCGTGTAGAAGGTATTTTTCTTCTAAGGTAGTGCAATTTATAAACAGCTGCTGCAAAAAAATGGCCGCCGCCACGAAACTGTTCATCAACGACGACGTTAATGGAGAATACTGTAATTATCTTCAATGGTAGGTCAACTAACACTGTGATATCACAGAGATGTTTTTAGAGAAACTAAAGGCGATTTACTTTTGTGGACGTAAGTTACTGGTTAGTGAGGAAGGCTTTCTCGAACTGCTGGCTTATGTGAGTGAAGCTCAGTGCAGTTGCAGGGCGTGGGAAGGTCCAGCGGCTTGGCAGTAGTTGCCGCCCCTGCCCCCTGCCTCAGCGCCGGCCGGAGCCTTCCGCCCCTGCCGCCGATATGCATTTGAATGGCTGCGGAATATGCATGCGGCCGCCCCGGCCACACCGCAGCTGCCGACAGTGGGACAGGCCGGCCACGCAGACGTCGCCGGCGGACACGCCCAGACCCGACACCGGCCGAACCGTCTCCCTGCGCACAGTCGCAAGGGTACTGTGTTTCACTAACGCCTCTCCCAACTATGCAGCGCACCTAGAGGAATTCACTCACTCAGCAAATGAACGCGAAATTCAACGGCATAAACTGGAACATTCATAGCTGTAGACACAAACTGTAAGATCGTATGAACAATAAACTAATTAGGATTTTAACTTTTCATATTATCATCATTTAGGCAACAGTACGTCTCAGTCATCTTGATGATCTGTTCTTCCGAAGCAGATCATTGTAGTTTTCATTCTGAATTCCCTCTGGAGGAAGGATTCGCGAATTTTCTTATTAAAACTGTGTCTTTAAGCACCATTTTTAATTCCAGTTTACTTCAATACCTTCTTGTTTACTTGTGTAGTTATTTACTTGATATGAACTACATCATGGAAATATCTGTCGCTTTCTCAACCAACGGCATGTGGAGAGAAAAGAGTTGATTCTTATAAACTTAAAAGTGGTCCATTGTCTCTGACTACTATGTGACTTAACATCTGAGGTCATCAGTCCCCTGGAACTTAGGACTACTGAAACCTAACTAATCTAAGGGCATCACACACATCCATGCCGGTGGCAGGATTGGAACCTGCGACCGTAGCGGCTGCGCGGTTCCAGACTGAAGCGCCTAGAACCGTTCTATCACTGCGGCCGGCTGTTATAAACTTAATAACACATCTCTTCCAGTTCTAATTTTCATTGATTTCTGCATATAATAACATTGGTCCACAACACTTCTGTATCAAAAAATTTTAGTGGTGGTCCTAGCAAATAACCAGCGCTGCATACGAAAACGGAATTACTTTTTGCGTGCCGGACTTCGTTTTCTTGTTTCACTCTACCTTGAACCTATACGCATTTTTGGAACTGCTGCGTATTGGCTGTCACTCTAAGGCTGAAATACGATTGAAATTTGTATGAAGAACTACCATACGTGCATGATCCTCAGTTCAGAATCTACCTTCGATAAACGGACGTTGTTTGGTATAACTGTCGATAGGTTATGCCTGAACACATAGATTGACATTGTGTTTGTCGGCACATGCATCTCTGTACTAAGAGTTGTGGCAGCTGTTTGGAGTGATTGACCATCGTTCTAAGTGAAGGTTTGTGGTTTGTAAAATAATAAACTGATAGCCAAGATAGTAGGATTTTTTTTTTATTACCGGTTTCCGCGAAACTAAAGCCGCCATCATCGGATCATAGGACACATACACGTTACAACATCAAGTGTTTTGAGATTATTTTGAAAAAAAAAGAATATCTCGGACCAGTCTAAATGTGGAAATACTTCTTGTTATGTCTGTGTAGTGTTAACTCTTAAAAATATGGAGAAACGAGAGTCTGTAAATAAATGCTACGTGCTGTAAGCGACCAGCAAAATGACTGTCTCCACGCCACCACCTCCCCGCCTCCACATAAGCTGTTTGTGAGATAGTATACTTCTAGCAGGCCTGCTAGAAATTTGGAGGGAACCAAAGAACCGCACAATTGACTGTAACTTTTTTGATAAAAACCGATCGAATTAACCAGGAAAACTGTGCTATATCCTCAATTATCACCTGTTATAAATAGGACCTGTGTGTCACAGTCAAGAATATTACGATAATAACGCCTCCTGAGAATGTGACAGTGACAAATGTTGAGTTGTGTGTGAATTTATAAGGGACCAAACTGCTCAGGTCATCGGTCTCTAGTCATACACACTACTTAAACAAACTTCTGACACGAACAAGACACACACCCATGCCCAAGGGGGTCTCTAACCTCCGGCGGGAGGGGCAGTACATTCCGTGACATGGCACCTGTAACCTCGCGGCCAGTCGCGCGGCTCAGTGACAAATATGCAGAACCCAGATAAGAAGATTTGATTTTAGCCTCAGTTGTAAGTCATAACGTGGATGCTTATAATTTACTAATTTTTATTGTTTTGAGATTCGGTATTTCAATCTGTAAAAACGGAACTTTATAGGATTACTTTGTTGTCCGTCCGTCTGTCTGTCTGTTCGACCGTTAAATATACTTTATCTAATTAACGAGTACCAAGTCAAAATTTATGTCTCATACTGGGGTCTATGGTCCCTTGGCGGCATGAAACAGTGAAACTATTAAGTTAGTGTAACTACAAGATACGGTTATTTATGTCACATACCTTGAAGAGCCAAAGAAACTGGTACACCTGCCTAACATCGTGATGATAATGATGATGTTTGGTTTGTGGGGCGCTCAACTGCGTGGTGATCAGCGGCCGTACAATTATCCAATCTTTGCTCAGTCCAATTTCGCCACTTTCCTGGATGATGATGAAATGATGAGGACAACACAAACACCCAGTCATCTCGAGGCAGGTGAAAATCCCTGACCCCGCCGGGAATCGAACCCGGGACCCCGTGCTCGGGAAGCGAGAACGCTACCGCGAGACCACGAGCGGCGGACGCCTAACATCGTGTACGGCCCACGCGACCACGCTGAAGAGCCGCAACACTACGTGACATGGACTTTGCTAATGTTTGAAGAAGTGCTCGAAGGAACTGACACCATGAATCTAGCAGGGCTGTCCATAAATCCCAAAGAGTATAAGGAGGTAGAGATCTCTTCTGGACAGCACGTTGCAAGGCATCCCAGAGTTGCTCATTAATGTTTGGGGAGTTTGGTGGACGGCGGAAGGGTTTAAACTCACATAACTGTTGCTGGGCCACTCAGTAGCAATTGTGGAAGTGTGTGATGTAGCATTGTCCTCCTGGAAATGCCAAAGTCCGTCGGAATGCACAAGGGACATGAATGGATGCAGTTGTTCAGACAGGATGTTCACATACGTGTTACGTGTCCGAGGCGTATCTAGACGTATCAGAGGTCCCATATCACTCCAGCTGCACACGCTCCACATCATTACAGTACCTCCATCAGCTTGAACAGTCCCCTGCTGACATGCACAGCCGATGGATGGATGAGATTGTCTCACACCCCTACACGTTTCTCCGCTCGATACAAGATGATATAGTCCACATCGATGTTGACGAGCCAAGGAGAGGCGTAAAGCTTTGTATAGTACAGTCATCAAATGTACACGAGTGCGCCTTCGGCTCCGAAAGCCCATATCAATGATTTTTCGTTGAATGGTTCGCACGCCAAAACTTGTTGGTGACCTAGCATTGAAATCTGCAGCAATTTGTGGAAGGGTTGCACTTCTGTCACGTTGAACAATTCTCTTCAGTCGTCGTTGGTCCCATTCTTGCAAGATTTTTTTTCCTGCCGCAGCGATGTCGGACATTTGATGTTTTACCGGATTCCTGACAGTCACCGTACACTAGTGAAATGATCGTACGGGAAAATCACCACTTCTTTGGTACCTCGGAGATGCTGTATCCCATCGCTCGTGAGCCAACTATAACACTACCTTCAAACTCACTTAAATATTGACAACCACCGATTGTAGCAGCAGTAACCGATCTAACGTCTGCGGCAGGCACTTTGTAAGTAGCCCGTTTATACACTTCTGGAAATTGAAATAAGAACACCGTGAATTCATTGTCCCAGGAAGGGGAAACTTTATTGACACATTCCTGGGGTCAGATACATCACATGATCACACTGACAGAACCACAGGCACATAGACACAGGCAACAGAGCATGCACAATGTCGGCACTAGTACAGTGTATATACACCTTTCGCAGCAATGCAGGCTGCTATTCTCCCATGGAGACGATCGTAGAGATGCTGGATGTAGTCCTGTCGAACGGCTTGCCATGCCATTTCCACCTGGCGCCTCAGTTGGACCAGCGTTCGTGCTGGACGTGCAGACCGCGTGAGACGACGCTTCATCCAGTCCCAAACATGCTCAATGGGGGACAGATCCGGAGATCTTGCTGGCCAGGGTAGTTGACTTACACCTTCTAAAGCACGTTCGGTGGCACGGGATACATGCGGACGTCCATTGTCCTGTTGGAACAGCAAGTTCCCTTACCGGTCTAGGAATGGTAGAACGATGGGTTCGATGACGGTTTGGATGTACCGTGCACTATTCAGTGTCCCCTCGACGATCACCAGTGGTGTACGGCCAGTGTAGGAGATCGCTCCCCACACCATGATGTCGGGTGTTGGCCCTGTGTGCCTCGGTCGTATGCAGTCCTGATTGTGGCGCTCACCTGCACGGCGCCAAACACGCATACGACCATCATTGGCACCAAGGCAGAAGCGACTCTAATCGCTGAAGACGACACGTCTCCATTCGTCCCTCCATTCACGCCTGTCGCGACACCACTGGAGGCGGGCTGCACGATGTTGGGGCGTGAGCGGAAGACGGCCTAACGGTGTGCGGGACCGTAGCCCAGCTTCATGGAGACGGTTGCGAATGGTCCTCGCCGATACCCCAGGAGCAACAGTGTCCCTAATATGCTGGGAAGTGGCGGTGCGGTCCCCTACGGCATTGCGTAGGATCCTACGGTCTTGGCGTGCATCCGTGCGTCGCTGCGGTCCGGTCCCAGGTCGACGGGCACGTGCACCTTCCGCCGACCACTGGCGACAACATCGATGTACTGTGGAGACCTCACGCCCCACGTGTTGAGCAATTCGGCGGTACGTCCACCCGGCCTCCCGCATGCCCACTATACGCCCTCGCTCAAAGTCCGTCAACTGCACATACGGTTCACGTCCACGCTGTCGCGGCATGCTACCAGTGTTAAAGACTGCGATGGAGCTCCGTATGCCACGGCAAACTGGCTGACACTGACGGCGGCGGTGCACAAATGCTGCGCAGCTAGCGCCATTCGACGGCCAACATCGCGGTTCCAGGTGTGTCCGCTGTGCCGTGCGTGTGATCATTGCTTGTACAGCCCTCTCGCAGTGTCCGGAGCAAGTATGGTGGGTCTGACACACCGGTGTCAATGTGTTCTTTTTTCCATTTCCAGGAGTGTATGTTCGTATGTTGGCAGCACTATAGACTGCAATAAATATCGCTGACAACGCTATGTGCTCTCATTAAGAGACTCTGTGGTTGGACGGAGTAGCAGTTAGCAGTTAGCGAGGGGACGGCTTGGGCAAGTGCCCTTCGTGGAGATCCCGTGTTGATAGGACATGGATTGACAAATGCTGATGAATGTAGTTCGTAATGTTTGTTTGGCTGGTGTAATTATTGACGACTATATAATTTTTCGAACAGGATGTCACATGAATAAGGTAAAAACTTCGAAATACATTGTTCGCTCTTAAATAAATTTTAGTTTTGCTAAATATATGCCACCTAGTAATTAGAGCGAATAGTAGTTAGAATCTTTTTATTTAGCTGGCTGTAGTAGCTGTTTGCTCTATTGCTGTAATTCGCGTTATGAAGATTTTCTGTGAGGTAAGTGACATATGAAAAAGTGTGGGTTATTGTTCGGGTTTATTCCAATTCAGGGCCATTCTTTTGTGTTAGTTATTTGAAGTATTGTTGTCACATTAGAGAAGTCAGATTGGGTAATAAAAGAATAGGTTAGATTTGAATTTTGCTCATCAGGGAAAATTCTGTAGGACAGTGTTGAAATGATAAAAATAAGTAACGAGACATTAGTTCAGTTGCATTCAGTAGTTTAAATCACTTAGATAGTTTCACCAACTCTGTTACTTTAGTAGACGCAAACCAAGAAGTTTCAACTTGTTCTCTTGTATAGGCTTTGCCGACAGAAGCGCTGCATTCTGCCTGTTTACGTATCTGTGTATTTGAATACGCATGCTACACTGTATTTTGAAACTCGTAAACAGAATCATCATTTGATTTTTAATCATATCACTCGAAAATTTTTTATTGGCACTTTTTATCTGACGTCAAACTTTAAAGCAGTCAGTAATTCTGCATTCAGATTGACTAGGTCGCATCAGTAAAAGTCAAATATCAGGCAAGAAACAGTTTTGTAGCTCACATGACGCGTTTCGGACTAGATCACCGCCGATATCACCAGATTTGAACCACCTCATGTTGAAATTAAAATGTTTTTCTTTAAATGAAATGTTCGTTAGTTCTCTTCCACATGTCCTTGTAAAGGTTTCCACAAAGTTTCATTGGTCTATGATCAAGCGTTTCTCATGAAGACCCTCTCAGGTACCGGTAGTTTAATTCCAGCCATCCTATACAAGATTCTGCGCCCACTGCTGTCGTACTTAATGGTGTCGGCAGGTCAACGCTGCTGCGGAATCTCATGTTAAACAACGTGCTTCGAAAATTCGCAATATTTGTACCTGCTGTACTTACATTGCAGTATGTTGTCAGATCTGTTGTGAAACTGGTGACTACTCTGTTTTAGAGAGGGAAATCCTCAGACTTACACGTGATGAGGGGCCGACGTCCAACTCCTTGTTTGTCGCCTACTCGCGGTTTCACTGTGCTTCGACAACTTTTATCTACTGCTCACGAGAAAAGCACACGAACAATAGACTAGCTTCGCCGTTTATGACATTTTCGTCGGTGCTGTACCATAACAGTCTGCCCTTGTCAAAGTCACTAACGTCATTGTGCTGCCCAATTGGCGGACTGTTGCGGTCACTGGAATGCTTCCCCATTCCTTTCTGCTCCGTTTATATACTTTCCTTTCGATGTAGCGTGCCAAAAACGCTACCAGACGACATTCAGTCTCGCGATTGGCAGTGGCAAATCTGTAATACACTCCACAAAATATAAATAAAAAATGTTGTCACTTTTGCGGAAGCCTATAATAGTCTCCCATTGCGAAGTATAAATTTGAAATCTGTCTCAAAAGTGCCTACATCCCTCCTCTATACTTTTCGGAGTCAATATACTTTACCAACAACCGTACACTTTAAGGTATTTTATTTTATTCTGGAAACAACCAGTTTCGCCACTTCATTTTGCCTTGCTTCAGCCCCCATACGCTCTGTAATGCTGCAAAAGCGTGGCGCCCCGCAACGTCATGCTAAGACTCGAACGGTTGTGTCGTACTCTATGGATATTGTGGTGTTGCGACCCCATTGAACATGATATGACGCCTTCGGTGCGTAGTTTTAATGCATTTTTTTCCACGTGATTATCTTCACGGCACATGCACAACTGTTTTTCATTGTCAATGATAAAATCTGCTACGGCTGAAAAAATTATTTATTTGTAAAAAAGGAAAGCACTACCCGGTTTCAGAACGAATACCCCATATTCAGGTGCACTTTAAAACGCGAGTCGACAAAAGAGGCATAACTAAGGTGAAACTAGGTATTTTAACTTATTTCAACCTATTTTAACATTAGGTACGCACCCTTTGTGGACTCACATTTCAAGATGCCCCTGAAGATGGGAAATCTATCCTGAAACCGAGTAGTGCTTTGCTATTTAGAGATAAATAATTTATTACAACTGTAGCGGATTTTAACATTGTCAGTTTTTTACTCTTTTACTTCGGCTGGTATCACGAGCACTCGACGACATTTGAACGTGATAAAAAGCAGAACGGAGATTAACCTTTTTGTCTGTTACCCTTTTTTATCCATCTTGTTAGTGCCCTGCCATCCTTTGACTTCTAACTTACATGTTGAGAGAAGAATCATCCACTATGAAGTTGAACATCAACACTTTAGTAAAGAATCGGAGACTCAAACAGTTTGTGGATGTGTTAACCAGATGCAACGTACTCATACTAGCACTTCAGGAGACTATAACGCGGCGATGACAACGCATTTGAATCAGGGGGGTATAAGATGTATAAAGGAAATGCGGCCTTAAACAATACACACACAGTCACTATGCTTGGAAATGTTTTCATGGTCAAACGGAATCGATTAGGGTTCAGAACAAGTTTTCACCCTCATTTGAGATAATATCACTTCTCTCATTTAAATCAGCAAACAAAGGCTATACCATCGTAAGTATACCTGCAGCTACCAACAACGATAACAGAAAAAATTCAGACAGGGTCGAACATCTTGGCAAACAGGAGAAAATGAGACAATTGGTGAGATTTCAATGCACAGATCTGCAAGGAACAGAAATAGAAGGCAACAATAGGAAATTTTCCTGCACGCAAACGCACTAATAAGAACGGAGAAAGGTTCATTAACTTCTGCGGACAATTCGACTTATATCTAATGTCAACCTTTTTCAGAAAACTGCCAAGGCGCAAGAAGACCTGGTATTCTCTTGATACACATTTAGACTCATAACAACAGTCTCATTTGACAATAACGAAACAGAACAATAGAGAAATCATAAACATACGGGTCAGAAGAGGAGTTGACATAGGCTCGAACCACTTTTTAACAGAAATCAAAGTCAAATTACGACATCATAAAGAAAACCCTAAATTAAAAAATCCATAGAATTTACTAAAAAATAATGTGAGAAAACAGGAAGAATTTGTTAAGAAGTTTATCATAAAGACGATGGGAAAGTGGGATGAAATCAGAGGAGTAATGATAAGACACAGTGAAAGAACTAGAACCACAACTAAGAGGAAGGCTGGTGGAGAAAATATGTGACAATGCAACAGAGCACAGACTAATAGCTTGGGAAAAATGAAACTCCGGCAATAAGGAAATAGACTTTAACACAGCCACTGGGATCAGAAAACAGGCATAAAATTTATTTGATAACAGAAACGAAAATATGCCAAAAACTATTGTAGGAAATATACAAAAATTTCAGGCAGAACAACACTAGCGACTTCTATAGAGTTTTCAAAGAAGAAATAACAGGGTATGAGCCGATGAGCCATTACTTCATGGATTCAGTAGGCAAACTGATTACTAACAACAAAGACAACTGTGAATTATTAGCAAAGTATTTTAAACATCATCTAAAGGGGGAGGAACCATCACAACGACTAATTTTCAGACATCCTCAAAAAGAAAACCCACCTTCAGAGCCACCGTCACTGCATCAAACTGAACAATACACAGGGCAGCTGAAAAACAACAGAGCGCCTGATGAAGACGGGATACAAGCTGAGATGTGGAAACTGGGAAGGAAGGGGGCAACTGAAACCATCTGTGAAGTAATTAGAGATTGCTGCGAGGAAGGAAGAATACCGGACGAATGGAAGTCTGCCACAACCCATCCTTTACTTGAGAAGGGTGACAGAACGGACACCAACAATTACCGATGCAGGACTCTACTTCCAATCACCTACTAAATTATATCCAAAGCTCTACTGAATAAGACAGAAGATCAAGCAGAACACATGGTTGGTGAGTACCAAGCGGGGAACAGAAAAATGTAAATCGAGCCTAGAGCACATTTCTAACTTGAAAACTATCCTCCGGATCAGAACAATGCGGAACCTTAAAACAGTGGTTACGTCCATTGTTTTCAAAAAAGCTTACGATTCTGTAGAGAGACAGACAGTATTCCCAAAAGTGAAAGAAGCAGTTATCGGTAAAACCACCAGACACTTTGTCGAACACTCACTCATAGAGCCGGCCGCTGTGGCCGAGCGGTTCTAGGCGCTTCAGTCCGGAACCGCGCTGCTGCTACGGTCGCAGGTTCGAATTCTGCCTCGGGCATGGACGTGTGTGATGTCCTTAGGTTAGTTAGGTTTAAGTAGTTCTAAGTCTAGGACTGATGACCTCAGATGTTAAGATGCTTAGAGTCATTTGAACCACTTGAGAGAGAGAGATAGAGAGGAAAGGAGGGAGTAGATTTCTTTGGTGTTATTATTTGGATACGAAATTATTATACCAGAGTTCATCTGAATTAAGGAAATGTCCATGTCCTCAAACCTTTTCATGACTAAATAACAGCATTTTCCTAACCTTACTCTCTATCTGTTTCTCTGGCAAGTTAATTACAGTACTTGTTTCATCTGTAACATTGTTCACATATTCAATGAATAGAGGCACGATACCAGTCATGGTTGTTTCGAATTAAACAGTTTCTGGAAGTAAGCGGTAACAGAAACTTCTATTATAATTGACTGTTGGCACTAAATACGATAATAAGTACTGTTCTCCAGTAGTAGTCATATACAAATGCTTCCATCGGATTGCCAGAGTATATATCGTGATTCATTACTTGTATCCAGTCATCCGCTGTACAGTGGAAACGCCTTTTGCACCAGCTGAAGCCATGCTTAGTACTGACTGCAGAAATGTGTGGCTAATGGAGGGCAGGTCGACCTTCGGTACCCTATTTTCCTTACCTTCCTGCGCACAGTCTTTGTGCTAGCTCAACTCCCGAGTTATTCCTTCTGCTAATCTCATGCCACGAACAACGCTCGGTTGTCCCCATCCGCATGGTCTTTGTTAAGCAATGGTTGTTCATTTCGTTATCACATTACAATCACATCTCCAGCTATCGATTCGGTCAACTACAGGAGGATTGAAATGTCCCTGGTGATTTGTTACTCACGTGTCACCCGGTCACTAGTCCACATTTGAAATTACTGAACTTTCCTGATTGATCTATTCTGCCGATATTGCTTCTCTGTTGGCAACACAAAATACCCCGACTTGTTTTATACTGGCGTGTCTGCCTTTTGTAATACCTAGTAGTCAGTTCCGCGTTATACTGGTTTACCCTGTTACTTATGAACAGATTGTTTGCGTATGTTTTATTTTTGAGACGAATGGAAATACTTTCCATTAAAAGACTAAGTCTATACAGTAACTGTTCGCACTGTAACCATTCTTAGTTCCTAGTATGACTACCAATAAAGATTTATTTATATGCACGAAGATCAAGGTTTTATATGCTTCAGGCATCATAGTATTAAATACGTATGAGTAACTTATTATTGGCCGTGCTAATTAAAATTAACAATTCTGCTTTACTACATCTGGCGCATATCTTAAGGAAACGCAAAGAATACAAACTATACAGTTCCAGTACACTCGGTACCAACAAGCAGTACCCCTTTATTTGCTTCTTAAAAGAAATAGTTGCCCAGATGACTAGATAATCTCAGGTTATTTACATCTCCATATCACGCGAAACTTCTCATTAAAAAGTTAGATTCAGAAATTTCGGAAATGCCATACTGCAAACAATATCTGCGCAGTAACTTGTAAGTAATATTAATGCTACTTAAAATCCGTCTTGATTGCAAATTTTTTTTTTTTTATGATTCATATGGCCGGTATCGGTTCATTCAGAACCATCTTCAGATCTGATATTTCAGTTACAGGAGTAAGATATGCGCCAGATGTAGTAAAGCAGAATTGTTAATTTTAATTAGCACGTCCAATAATAAATTACTCATACGTATTTAATACTATGATGCCTGAAGCATATAAAAACTTGATCTTCGTGCATATAATTAAATCTTTATTGGTAGTCATACTAGGAACTAAGAATGGTTACAGTGCGAACAGTTACTGTTTAGACTTAGTCTTTTAATGGAAAGTATTTTTATGTGACGTAGCATGTGAAAGTTGCTGGATTTGGACGGGTTACTCCTGTAACTGAAATATCAGATCTGAAGATGGTTCTGAATGAACCGAAACCGGTCATATGAATAAAAAAAAATTTTGCAATCAAGACGGATTATAAGTAACATTATAAAATCACTGGTTGCTGTTATCCCATAAGACATTATGTCCGTTTTTGCAAAGTAATATTAATGCAACTTTGGAAGGTTTATGCTCAACTGTGACTTCTACCAAGATGCGAAGTATTCCACTACTTACTTCCACATTTTATTTCACCTGCAACTCTTGTCCCTGACCATATAGTGTATCACTATCTTTGAAGTAAATAGGTTATCCCCGAGCTACAGGTAGTCATAATCTGGGCTACTATATAGGACACACTATATAACACAAATGAGTACTGTCGTGTTTTCCTCTCAAAGTTCTTAACTACTTGCACTGTCACCACTTACGGATAGGACTGATCTGCCATAGGTAAAAGGACAGCACCTTCAAAACATATGACCCAGTATGTATGTAACTGTAATAACTGTGATGGGAGACGAAGGCGTGTGTATAGTACGAAGGTAGCAGTAGCTATGCAGACTTTAAGAACCTTTCTCAGGATATATTGGAGAGATGTAATAAATCAGTTGTGGAACAGAAGACAACGACAACAACAAGATGTGCGAAACTGACGAGTCATTTACGAAAGAATGATCAGCTTACGTTGCAAAAATGGTGACTAAATGTGGGACTGTCGTAATCCCAAATTACTCGTATAATTCCATACAAGTAATTAGTGGATGATGGCTCAAGTGGTTCATATGGCCTTAAGCACTTTGGGACTTAACATCTGAAGTCATCAATCCCCTAGACTTAGAACTACTTATACCTAACCAACCTAAGGACATCACACACAACCATGCCCGAGGCAGGATTCGAACCTGCGACCGTAGCAGCCGCTCGCTTCCGGACCGAACCGCCTAGTGGATGATAATACATGTGCTAAGAACCCACAGAATAACTTCCATAGTGCTGGAGGCACTTTAATGTTTAAAAACTGCAGAAGAAGATATATATTGCAGTATGTCCAAGACGCTGTGTGTTAGGACTACTCTTAGCTGAAACGGTTGAAAGAGGAGTCACAAACCACCTCCCCCCTACCCCCCACCCCCAATAAAAAGGAAAGCACCACCTTTCTTGTAATAGACGTGCTATCAGGACGGACCCATCACCGTCTTATCCTCTGCTAATGGCATCATCGAAATGCGGTATGCAGGGACGCAGGGAGTAGTGGATAGCTGTCCCGGCCGTTGTCCGGTTGGCAGGCCTCATTATGCTAACAGCTTCTCAGCTGTCATCACAACGTTAAGTGTATCCCGTTCCAGTCCTTAGAACAAGAAATATTTCCTGCTAGTACTAGGAATTGAACCCTGGTTTCGTACATGGCACTCAGCTTCGTTGACTACCAGCTAAGGAAGGACACCCGCCCCCTCCCCTCTGTAAAGGGACTTCCTCCTCTAACATTAGTTTTATTTACTTCAAACCAGCCTTGAGGACCTGATGCGAGATTTTCAGCTTCAAGTAACAGACCCATAGACAAGAAGAACTGGAGCCATGTCAACACGAAAAGCTAAGTAAACTTGAAAGGTTATTGTAATCTTCGCTCCTCTCAAATCTTCATAAAAAACCTATTAATTACTTGGACTGGACGTTGTTTAATGTGGACAATAGATGGAAGAAGGAAGGAGGGGGATATTACACTGCCCAAATGCTTATGAATTGAGATTCACAGCGTAAAGTAACGCCTTGGATTTTCTTTACAACAATTAGCAGTAACATAAGGGGAAACAGGTTTAGAGCTAAAACATGTGTTAATAGCCGCAAAATGTAATACTATAACTAATATTTCAGAATTTCCTTATTGTGTTTGTGCTGCAGGGAAAAAACTGATTTCCACTTATCTGCACTTTGTTTTTTGTCATGTTGCATTATACTCCGATTACTCAAGCTCAAGTTTTGGTAAAGGCAACACTTATTTTAATTAGTGGTGCTCAGTTTTTGTAGACATGACTATGGTGAAACACAGAAAGATTCAAGTGCCTGTAGCACCTAAGCTGGTGACACCTTTCCTTGAAAGAAGATTCCTCTGATCTCACAGATTATTTTCTACATTTAAATCAAGTTGTATTTGACTTACTTCCATCAGACGACATAATTTAATACTGACATTGTATGAAAAAATTAAGCAACGTCACCGTTATAGCGGCTAAAACAGTGCTAAAAACTGTCTGTAAATAACAACCAGTAGAGTGTAAACTAAAAGCAGCAGATATTCCTAGTCGATTTAGTGCAAATGACGGTAGTATTATCTGACAGCTGTGATTATATCCATGTGGTTGCCAGAGGTGTACCGCAGTCGACATTTTCTGCAAAGCTGAAGGCACAATACATTGTTAATGATTCTATACTTACTTTACTCATAAAAGCCTATGTAGAAAAATTATCGATCAATAAATATTATCCTACTGCGCCACATAAGCAGTAATCACACACGTCGTGGGTTTAAGGTAGAGGAGATACGTGTCACCCTATACCTCCATTATTTAGCGTGGTTCCCAGGTATAGTAACATACAGGAACTGTAATAGCTTCACCCTTGTGAAACTGGTCATTAGTGGAGCAATTTATTATTCAAAATTCGTGTTCGATTTTCCATGCGCTATACTGAAGTTTATATAGAAAAAGTTAAATGGAAATCTGCCATTTCTGCCCCTTTGCACAAACTCGATAACAAAATTTGTATGTGAACGAAAACCAAGCGAAGGAGAATATCACGCCTTAGCTCCACATATGAGGTAACATTTTCTTTACTCCTATTAGATCATAATAAACTGCTGGGAGGTGAAATATTATTTCCCGTGGAAGTCAAATGAAAAATTCCTGATAGGTTTCGACCTGAGTTTAATGAACTACGTTCATGGAACCCCGATGTTTTATTTATAAGTAAATACGTACGTCACTCATCCGAACATATTTCTTTCCGTTCACAAAAATGACCGGTCCGGAGAAACATTATACACGTCCTTTAGCGGCTGTGCGCAGGGACAGCCTCTCGGGCTGCCTTTCACGTCTTCCGCCCACACGCCATTTCGACAACCGGGAACAAGGACATAAGATGTCTGGGGCCGAGCCTAATTGCAACTTCACTCAACGAGAGTGCTGAGGCTGCGACAGACGTCACAGCGACTCCAGGCTTTAGTGATGCGTGGGCAGGCGGACCCTCCTAGGAAAGGGTCGCATCACTGACTACTGATAGCACGACAGTCTGCACTTCAAAATGCTACCCCGCGCATTCATGCAATGCAGGCTTAGCATGGCCGCCGCTAGGCAGCGCTGGGAAGACAAGCAGTGTGCAGATCTGTTGCTAATACATGACTGTTAACTGAATGATGTGTCATTAGCGTCCCAGCTCTCCGCGGAATTTGACCATGATACCTCCACTCGTTTCTCCTATACTCGCGTAGCAGGCCACATCTGGAGGGACCCTACAAATTTAGTATTCAGAAGTGGTTCTGGTACGCTGCTTTGCCAGAATGACCTGCAGTCCTTCACCAGCCATGCACGTTGGGCTCCAGAGGTGAAAAGTCGGCTATCGACAACGTAGAGGTGCCATAACTGCACATCAGCAGCTATCAACTTCTGTCACTATGCAGTGATCAATATTTGTTGGCCTCTTTTCGGACCACGTTGAATAGAATGTATCTCCATATGAACTTGAAAGTGACATCCTATAAGCCACAGGAACCGGCAGACCTCTCACAGTTCCAGGGTAACATTAGAGAAGAGTATTTATGGCCGACGAGATGCCATTATTGCAGAGTATCAGGGCACGAACTACCGTGTGCTACGGCAGTGAAAGTAAAGCGTGAAACTTGTACAATATTTTGGGCAAGAAGTGCAGCAGTGCATTGAGTCCTGCTGGGCTACGATACGTAAGTAGAGGGACAACCTATGTGCCAGCGCACTCTGCATTGTTGCCAAATTTATCATGATGGCGGCGATAACGTCATCCAAGATGGCGGATTTTGGCGGGAGAATAGTCCAATTGTGCTACGTCCACAAACCTACCGCAAGAAAAAATGGCGGGAAGTTTGAATTTTGGCGGGAAAATAGGCCAATTGTGCTATGTCCACTAACCTAAGCCTCCAGAAGAAAAAATGGCGGGAAGTTTGAATTCCAGCAGGATAATGCATGAAAAAAACTGTACTTGTCTTTATTATTATTGATCATCATTTACTAACATTCATTATCATTCATTGTCATTTATTATCATTCATTATCATTTATTAATATAGGCCTACCTCGACTAGAAAATTGCGCCAAATTCAAATTCCAACACGATATTGTCTCGAGAACTGTACTTCTCTTTATTATTATCATTTATTATTTATTCAAGATGTCCGATTTTCTCAGTGGGAAAGCCATTTTCGTTACATCCATAACAAAAATCTATCACAAGTTCAAATCCCAACACCATAATTGATCACACGTAAGAGCTTTCTCTGTCACTTATCTCTTTTCACTGGTAGCCTACATAATCGCGTCAAATAATAAACTGCACTTTTAGTAAGGTAAGTCATGTCCTTTGATTTTGCAGGGGGGGAAGTGACTGAAGACTTTATTTAAATTAGTACGGTCATCACTTGTTGTCCAACACAGTGAGCACACACATCTTTGATATTGCAGTGTAGTCAACACGACGTCCGCACTCCAACTGAATTACACTCCTGGAAATTGAAATAAGAACACCGTGAATTCATTGTCCCAGGAAGGGGAAACTTTATTGACACATTCCTGGGGTCAGATACATCACATGATCACACTGACAGAACCACAGGCACATAGGCACAGGCAACAGAGCATGCAGAATGTCGGCACTAGTACAGTGTATATCCACCATTCGCAGCAATGCAGGCTGCTATTCTCCCATGGAGACGATCGTAGAGATGCTGGATGTAGTCCTGTGGAACGGCTTGCCATGCCATTTCCACCTGGCGCCTCAGTTGGACCAGCGTTCGTGCTGGACGTGCAGACCGCGTGAGACGACGCTTCATCCAGTCCCAAACATGCTCAATGGGGGACAGATCCGGAGATCTTGCTGGCCAGGATAGTTGACTTACACCTTCTAGAGCACGTTGGGTGGCACGGGATACATGCGGACGTGCATTGTCCTGTTGGAACAGCAAGTTCCCTTGCCGGTCTAGGAATGGTAGAACGATGGGTTCGATGACGGTTTGGATGTACCGTGCACTATTCAGTGTCCCCTCGACGATCACCAGTGGTGTACGGCCAGTGTAGGAGATCGCTCCCCACACCATGATGCCGGGTGTTGGCCCTGTGTGCCTCGGTCGTAAGCAGTCCTGATTGTGGCGCTCACCTGCACGGCGCCAAACACGCATACAACCATCATTGGCACCAAGGCAGAAGCGACTCTCATCGCTGAAGACGACACGTCTCCATTCGTCCCTCCATTCACGCCTGTCGCGACACCACTGGAGGCGGGCTGCACGATGTTGGGGCGTGAGCGGAAGACCGCCTAACGGTGTGCGGGACCGTAGCCCAGCTTCATGGAGACGGTCGCTGCGGTCCGGTCCCAGGTCGACGGACACGTGCACCTTCCGCCGACCACGGGCGACAACATCGATGTACTGTGGAGACCTCACGCCCCACGTGTTGAGCAATTCGGCGGTACGTCCACCCGGCCTCCCGCATGCCCACTATACGCCCTCGCTCAAAGTCCGTCAACTGCACATACGGTTCACATCCACGCTGTCGCGGCATGCTACCAGTGTTAAAGACTGCGATGGAGCTCCGTATGCCACGGCAAACTGGCTGACACTGACGGCGGCGGTGCACAAATGCTGCGCAGCTAGCGCCATTCGACGGCCAACACCGCAGTTCCTGGTGTGTCCGCTGTGCCGTGCGTGTGATCATTGCTTGTACAGCCCTCTCGCAGTGTCCGGAGCAAGTATGGTGGGTCTGAGACACCAGTGTCAATGTGTTCTTTTTTCCATTTCCAGGAGTGTAGTTCAAATCCTCGCCACTGCCTGGCCCGCGCGCGGAGACACTGCTGACGCCTCTCTAGTGAGGCTGCCAGCCACGCGCGCTGGAGGCGAGCCCAGCGATCGCCTCCACGTCGTAAACATGTTTTTGCTGGACACACTGGAACTTTCCGAGTTTGACGTCACAGTGACCCCTTGTCCACTCAACATGTGTATTCATCGTCTCCGCACGTTTCCCGCCAAAATTGTTTCCCTCGGAGACGAATCACACAACAGTCGGCTGTTCCCTGCTACACTTTTGGCGCCAAAGTTGTTTTCCTGGGCACGTTCAAACCTGTCGATGCCGACCGCTCACTGTCCACCACGTGTCCCTGTGCGAGCGAGAACACAGTGCTACACTTTTGGCGGCAAAGTTTGCTTGACAGTGGAATCCGCCAAGACTATATAACAGCACGTTTGGACCGCACAAGAACGCTCGCTAATTGACTCTCTCGCGCGCGCGTAATAACTGTACAATCGCTGCACCGCCGCCCCGCTTATGTCACACACCCTCCATACCCGCGACGGTCCTAGTCTTCTGTAAATATCTAAGTACTTAATTCCATTTCGATTTTAATCATATTAAATAATTCCATTTACAATTTCATATACGTATGCAAAGGTGTTCAACTACCAAATTTCAACTACTTTTCGAGGACCAGACAGCCACCTCTTCCTAGGAACCAGCGCTGAGTTAGAATTCTGGCAGTAAAGAAAGGGCATTTGTACCAACCTCCTAGGAACCAGTGCCATGTTAGAAATCTGTCAGTAAACAAAGCTCACTTGAACTGCTGCCACAAAGCTAAGAAAATTGTTGCAAACGAAGCTCATCACCACTAAACTACGCCACCAGCACTGAACGTCTTCCTACAAGTTTCGGCTAAAAGGACTCCCCCTGCACTAGGCCCATGGATGGAGGAACCAATTTACTTTATTTAGGAATTGAGTGTATGTAGCACACCGACATGTTCCACACCATACAGACCAGCAAAACACTCCTACATAATTCATTTATAATGCTCTAGACATACGCTTGCTAATTGTAAACAGTTAAAAATAACTCACAGCACAGCCTACAGACATGCGAACCGCTCGTAAATAATGCAAAGCATTTAGGTCCAAATAGCCGAACAACTGCTAATTTTCCGCTATAATTTCAGTGCATAGGCTGATAGAACGAGTGTACTTTATTTATTTGGGGCATATGTTTTTGAAACTTTTGCATCTCATAGGTTTCGTTATTTAAGGCTGACATAAGGCATCAGTCCGGAACCGCGCGACTGCTACGGTCGTAGGTTCGAATCCTGCCTCTGGCATGGATGTATGTGATGTCCTTAGGTTAGTTAGGTTTACGTCGTTCTAAGTTCTAGGGGATTGATGACCACAGAAGTCCCATAGTGCTCAGAGCCATTTGACATAAGGCAGTTTCTGAACCCCAGTAGTGCACTACACCGTAACCTGCAGAAAAAATGTCGGGAATTTTGAATTTTGGCGGGAAAATAGACCAACTGAGCTACATCCACTAACCTAAGCCTCCAGAAAAAATGGGCGGGAAGTTTGAATTTCAACAGGATAATGCATGCAAAACCGTACATGTCTTTATTATTATTCATTATTATTGATTATCATTTATTGTCATTCATTATCATTCATTATTATTTATTATTACTAGCCTACGTCCACTAACATAGAAAATCGCGCCATGTTCAAATTCACACTCCATAATCTCTGGGAAACCGTACTTCTATTTATTATTATTACCATTTACTATTATTTACTAGCATTTATTATTATTTATTCAAGATGGTCGATTTTTGCTGCAAGAAAGCCAATTCCCTTACTTCCATAACAAAAAATCCCTCAGAAATTCAATTTCAAACACGATAATCTGTCACACTTACGAAAAAAAAAAAAAGAGACCAACTGGGCCATGTGCATTAAACTAAGTCCACCTCATCCTACGAAGTGTGAACCTTTCATTGTCACTTATTGTTTCACTCCTAAGCTATGAAAATCGTGTCAAATAATAATAAAGTGCGCGTAAGTCACCTCCTGTGAATTCGTGGGAAAAGGACTGAAGTCCTTATTTCAAACAGTACCGTAATCACTTGTTCTCCAATAGAGTTAGTACACATTCAAGATGTCGCAGTCCAGGCGCCATGAGGCCCCCAGTCCGACTGAGTTAGTTCATACGGTCGCCACCGACCCGCACCGGACCGCGCGCCACCGGAAAGCGAGTGGTCGCCTCACGTGACGGCCGCCCGTATGCGTCAGTGCCCGCTGCCGGTCCAGCGGCCGCCCACGTCATAGCCTACTGCCGCCGGCTCGCTTCGCAGGCCCGCGTTGGTCCAGCGATGTAAACATGTTTTCGTGGACACTGGAGGCGGACTCCAGTTGGCGCCAAAGCTGTTCGCAGCACAGGTTGGAACCTGCCGATGCAGCCAACATAACGGTCGGTCGGTTGATCCAGTACCTGGTTGACAAAGAATTCCCTGCCGCACGTTTGGCGCCAAAGTTTGCTCGAGAGTGAAATCCTCCATGACGTCACAACAAGTGGTCCAGCACATACGCTCGCAACGACGTCCCTCGCTAACTTTATTGATCAATCCACTCTCATTATTCAATCCACATTCTGCACTTACTTAATCGAAGATCATCGCGAAAACACTCGCCCGTACACGTGAGGCTTCGCGCGCGCCGAGCTTAATACCTCAGCAAGTGAATGTAACAAAGTTCCCATGACTACTTCATTAAATTGATCAATTAATTAACGTCTCTGATGCGGAAAACTTCCACGTCCACCTAGACCGGGAATCAATTTTCACCAGTGCCACCCCCACCTGGGCTTGGAATGAAATAGTTAAAGTCCCTACCGACCACCACGGCCCCTTACCGACCCATGTTCGTCGGCTAACATGTACTAATGTGTATTGCCATTTACTAACATGCACCAACCTACATTAACGTATATCACATTTTTTCTATACAAATAAGCCAAGTTTGCATTCTGATGGTCAGTTCGCGTTTCGCTACTAACACAAGAAAATTGTGGCAAACGAAGCCATTAACCCAAGTCACCTGTGATGATTCAAAATCGTCTGCTTTGCCTCTCTGACACACCACGAGCGCGAGACTGCCCACGTCACTGCCTGGACCTTTATACTCGCGTCGGACATACCCCTCTGCAAATATTCTAGCTAAACTATGGCCCGAATACCGTTGTTCAATCCATACGGTCTAGGACATGGCCAGAGCACATCCTCAGTACCTAAGCCGAGAACATCGCTCACCCCACCTGTAGTTAATCGCTGAGAGGCGGAGATATGCTGCAATCACATCCCTCGCGCTCTCGTAGCTACTTGCCTCAGCAATTCGATCTAACAAAACCTCTTTTCTTCCTTGCCTTCTGTCCACACTCAGACTGCAACAACACAACAAAATTTTTCGAAGTACAGCATCCTGTAAACCACTGAGTAACTAGAAACAAACAGAGCAAGAAATGATATTTGCACTCTCGAATATCTAAGTCGTTGATGTCATCATACTTAGAGTTAAATGTAGATGTGTGTGCTGACTGTACTGGAGAACAAGTGATGACCGTACTGCTCGAAATAAAGCCTTCAGTCCCTTCCCCCTGCAAAATCAAAGGACGTGACTTACCTTACTATAAGTGCAGTTTATTATTTGACGGGATTATGATAGGCTACCAGTGAAAAAAGATAAGTGACGGAGAAAGCTCATTCGTGTGATCAATTATGGTGTAGGGGTTTGAACTTGTGATAGATTTTTGTTATGGATGTAACGAAAATGGCTTCCTCACCGAGAAAATCGGACATCTTGAATAAATAATAAATGATAATAATAAACAGAAGTACAGTTTTCGAGATAATATCGTGTTGGAATTTGAATATGGCGCAATTTTCTAGTCGAGGTAGGCCTATATTAATAAATGATGTTGTTGTTGTTGTCTTCAGTCCTGAGACTGGTTTGATGCAGCTCTCCATGCTACTCTATCCTGTGCAAGCTTCTTCGTCTCCCAGTACATACTGCAACCTACATCCTTCTGAATCTGCTTAGTGTATTCATCTCTTGGTCTCCCCCTACGGTTTTTACCCTCCACGCTGCCTTCCAATACTAAATTGGTGATCCCTTGATGCTTCAGAACATGTCCTACCAACCGATCCCTTCTTCTGGTCAAGTTGTGCCACAAACTTCTCTTCTCCCCAATCCTATTCAATACTTCCTCATTAGTTATGTGATCTACCCATCTAATCTTCAGCATTCTTCTGTAGCACCACATTTCAAAAGCTTCTATTCTCTTCTTGTCCAAACTATTTACCGTCCATGTTTCACTTCTATACATGGCTACACTCCATACAAATACTTTCAGAAATGACTTCCTGACACTTAAATCTATACTCGATGTTAACAAATTTCTCTTCTTCAGAAACGCTTTCCTTGCCATTGCCAGTCTACATTTTATGTCCTCTCTACTTCGACCATCATCAGTTATTTTGCTCCCCAAATAGCAAAACTCCTTTACTACTTTAAGTGTCTCATTTCCTAATCTAATACCCTCAGCATCACCCGACTTAATTCGACTACATTCCATTATCCTCGTTTAGCTTTTGTTGATGTTCATCTTATATCCTCCCTTCAAGACACCATCCATTCCGTTCAACTGCTCTTCCAAGCCCTTTGCTGTCTCTGACAGAATTACAATGTCATCGGCAAACCTCAAAGTTTTTATTTCTTCTCCATGGATTTTAATACCTACTCCAAATTTCTCTTTTGTTTCCTTTACTGCTTGCTCAATATACTGATTGAATAACATTTGGGAGAGGTTGCAACCCTGTCCTACTCCCTTCCCAACCGCTGCTTCCCTCTCATGCCCCTCGACTCTTATAACTGCCATCTGGTTTCATTACAAATTGTAAATAGCCTTTCGCTCCCTGTATTTTACCCCTGCCACCTTTAGAATTTGAAAGAGAGTATTCCAGTCAACATTGTCAAAAGCTTTCTCTAAGTCTACAAATGCTAGAAACGTAGGTTTGCCTTTCCTTAATCTTTCTTCTAAGATAAGTCGTAAGGTCAGTATTGCCCCACGTGTTCCAGTATTTCTACGGAATCCAAACTGATCTTCCCCGAGGTCGGCTTCTACTAGTTTTTCCATTCGTCTGTAAAGAATTCGTGTTAGTATTTTGCAGCTGTGGCTTATTAAACTTATTGTTCGATAATTTTCACATCTGTCAACACCTGCTTTCTTTGGTATTGGAATGATTATATTCTTCTTGAAGTCTGAAGTATTTCGCCTGTTTTATACATCTTGCTCACCAGATGGTAGAGTTTTGTCAGGACTGGCTCTCCCAAGGCCGTCAGTAGTTCTACTGGAATGTTGTCTACTCCGGGGGCCTTGTTTCGACTCAGGTCTTTCAGTGCTCTGTCAAACTCTTCACGCAGTATCGTATCTCCCATTTCATCTTCATCTACATCCACTTCCACTTCCATAATATTGTCCTCAAGTACATCGCCCTTGTACAGACCCTCTATATACTGCTTCCACCTTTCTGCTTTTCCTTCTTTGCTTAGAACTGGGTTTCCATCTGAGCTCTTGATGTTCATGCAAGTGGTTCTCTTATCTCCAAAGGTCTCTTTAATTTTCCTGTAGGCAGTATCTATCTTACCCCTAGTGAGATAAGCCTCTACATCCTTACATTTGTCCTCTAGCCATCCCTGCTTAGCCATTCTGCACTTCCTGTCAATCTCATTTTTGAGACGTTTGTATTCCTTTTTGCCTGCTTCATTTACTGCATTTTTATATTTTCTCCTTTCATCAATTAAATTCAATATATCTTCTGTTACCCAAGGATTTCTACTAGCCTTCGTCTTTTTACCTACTTGATCCTCTGCTGCCTTCACTACTTCATCCCTCAAAGCTACCCATTCTTCTTCTACTGTAGTCCTTTCCCCCATTCCTGTCAATTGTTCCTTTATGCTTTCCCTGAAACTCTCTACAACCTCTGGTTCTTTCAGTTTATCCAGGTCCCATCTCCTTAAATTCACCCCTTTTTGCAGTTTCTTCAGTTTTAATCTACAGGTCATAACCAATAGATTGTGGTCAGAGTCCACATCTGCCCCTGGAAATGTCTTACAATTTAAAACCTGGTTCCTAAATCTCTGTCTTACCATTATGAAAATGAATGATAATAACTGACAATGAATGATAATGAATGTTAATAAATGATAATCAATAATAATAATGACACATACGGTCTTTTGCATGCATTATCCTGTTGGAATTCAAACTTCCTGCCATTTTTTCTTCTGGTGGCTTAGGTTAGTGGACATAGCACTATTGGACTATTTTCCCGCCAAAATCAAAATTCCCGCCATTTTTTCTGAAGGTTATGTTAGTGGACGTAGCACAGTTGGCCTATTTTCCCGCCAAAAGCCGCCATCTTGGATGACGTCATGCGATGTTACCAAGTCTACATGCCGCCATCTTGGATGACGTCATCGCCGCCATCTTGATAAATTTGGCAACAATGCAGAGTGCGCTGGCACATAGGTAGTCCCTCTACTTACATAGTGTGACGTTCCGCGTATTTAGGTGAACTAATCGGCTCCATAGAAATGATATGAGTTGAGATGAGCTTGTTTGTGAAGCTATGTGGCCCCAGGGCCAAGGGCGTGCTGCGGCCGATTTAGCTAAGCGACCAGTATTGGCCTGCCAGATGCAAAGACAAACTGTGTTGCCAGAATCGGGGAGAATCACACATGGGGGAGTTGGACAGTGGCCGCTCGCTTAGCAGAATGCAACATGCACCAGCAAAGGCGAACTTTGAGATAATTTGAGACATAGCTAATATACAGCTCTTAGAAGTTCGACTACAAAGCACAGCCAAACAATAAAGCAAATCTGAATACATCTACGATATCAGAAAAATGAGACACAACCAATGAGACAAGAATAATTTCAATATCCTATTGCTATAGAAATTAATGTTGTACTGTGCCAAAATATTTTCACAATGAACCTCAGAATTAACATTTCTTCAATACTTCATGCGGTTTGAACGAAGGATATCCCAGGTGATAGCACTGCACTATAGCTATCATCCCTGAAATCTGCATATCTGTTTCTATTTTATTTCTTAATTTCGTCAGAACATCTTGTTCCACACAATAACACAGCAATGAATGCAGCATAAATTCATATCTTATCATACTTATAAAGTTGTTTAAGGAACATTTTAATCTTTTGCCAGTTTCTTCTTTAACAATTGATTACAACTGCTAATACAAAATCATTGTCATTTAAGAATTCGTTACTCGCGTGTCTTATCTGACATCACTACTGTAAAAAGTGCCAATAGGCGCTACTAGCAAGCAGGCTTAAATAATTGGTTAAACAATATTAAACGACAATCAGCTGTCATTTACTGTGCGAGCAGTTGCACAATTCTGACTTATTTTTTCATGAATAAGCCTTTATAAATTTTTTAGTTGTGCAGGGTCTGAATATGACCATTTGTTTATGACTTTTGTTTACATAAGTATGGTTATAAAAAATTGTTTAGTATGGGATAGGGTGAAGTTGAGTCAAATCATGTTTGAGTCAAATCATCTCTGTAGGACTTAAGAATGAAGTACTTTTTGTAGGAACAACCATCAGCAAATGGGAAAGGAGCAGCAGTTCAGTAAAGTGGAGAGAGAGACATTTTTCGAGTGACTCACCCAGCGCAGCGTTAAAAATGGCTTCTCGTTTAGATCGTCAAGGAGATATTTTTACGTTGTGGCTGAAGAATGCAGACCTGCCCGTGGCGACGAGTGGATTTTTTTAACGTATAGGTGATAGGATTTAGGCAGTGAACGGCCGCTACCATACTTTATAAGCGAGTACTTGGAGCATAAAAACCTACCAGTGGTATAACGAGACATTCGGTCGTGTGGGCAGTGAACGGCATCTTGAATAACAGTTTTGATATTGCATTACGGAATGGGGAACACACAGAGTAAGAGTTGCTTCTGTTCGTATGTTAAGTGTATTGTAAGTCGAAATTATGATCTCTAAATTACACTCCTGGAAATGGAAAAAGAACACATTGACACCGGTGTCTCAGACCCACCATACTTGCTCCGGACACTGCGAGAGGGCTGTACAAGCAATGATCACACGCACGGCACAGCGGACACACCAGGAACAGCGGTGTTGGCCGTCGAATGGCGCTAGCTGCGCAGCATTTGTGCACCGCCGCCGTCAGTGTCAGCCAGTTTGCCGTGGCATACGGAGCTCCATCGCAGTCTTTAACACTGGTAGCATGCCGCGACAGCGTGGACGTGAACCGTATGTGCAGTTGACGGACTTTGAGCGAGGGCGTATAGTGGGCATGCGGGAGGCCGGGTGGACGTACCGCCGAATTGCTCAACACGTGGGGCGTGAGGTCTCCACAGTACATCGATGTTGTCGCCAGTGGTCGGCGGAAGGTGCACGTGCCCGTCGACCTGGGCCCGGACCGCAGCGACGCACGGATGCACGCCAAGACCGTAGGATCCTACGCAGTGCCGTAGGGGACCGCACCGCCACTTCCCAGCAAATTAGGGACACTGTTGCTCCTGGGGTATCGGCGAGGACCATTCGCAACCGTCTCCATGAAGCTGGGCTACGGTCCCGCACACCGTTAGGCCGTCTTCCGCTCACGCCCCAACATCGTGCAGCCCGCCTCCAGTGGTGTCGCGACAGGCGTGAATGGAGGGACGAATGGAGACGTGTCGTCTTCAGCGATGAGAGTCGCTTCTGCCTTGGTGCCAATGATGGTCGTATGCGTGTTTGGCGCCGTGCAGGTGAGCGCCACAATCAGGACTGCATACGACCGAGGCACACAGGGCCAACACCCGGCATCATGGTGTGGGGAGCGATCTCCTACACTGGCCGTACACCACTGGTGATCGTCGAGGGGACACTGAATAGTGCACGGTACATCCAAACCGTCATCAAACCCATCGTTCTACCATTCCTAGACCGGCAAGGGAACTTGCTGTTCCAACAGAACAATGCACGTCCGCATGTATCCCGTGCCACCCAACGTGCTCTAGAAGGTGTAAGTCAACTACCCTGGCCAGCAAGATCTCCGGATCTGTCCCCCATTGAGCATGTTTGGGACTGGATGAAGCGTCGTCTCACGCGGTCTGCACGTCCAGCACGAACGCTGGTCCAACTGAGGCGCCAGGTGGAAATGGCATGGCAAGTCGTTCCACAGGACTACATCCAGCATCTCTACGATCGTCTCCATGGGAGAATAGCAGCCTGCATTGCTGCGAAAGGTGGATATACACTGTACTAGTGCCGACATTGTGCATGCTCTGTTGCCTGTGTCTATGTGCCTGTGGTTCTGTCAGTGTGATCATGTGATGTATCCGACCCCAGGAATGTGTCAATAAAGTTTCCCCTTCCTGGGACAATGAATTCACGGTGTTCTTATTTCAATTTCCAGGAGTGTATTTGACCTGGCGAACATTTCGTGTATTGTGATCACGAAATGGTCTTAGTTCTCGCAAGTCCTTGATGACTACGTAGCTTGGGGATTCTGCTAACGTTCTCCTAAAGCTCTCTGCGCAACTTCACTACATTTGGTTATTTTCTGTCTGTATATTAAACGGATATCATAGAACCACTTGACGTTCAGTTGAGACACAATTATACGACTACAAACATTTCAGCATAATTCTCTGTCATCTACATCAGTTATAAACGTTAGATTAGAACATTTTATTAAGTTATTAATTTCTATTTTATTTTATTTTTTTGTATATTTATTAGCTCGCTATGCCAGACAATGCACTTACTATTTGGCTTCAAGATCACAGCTACAGATTATTGTTTGCAATGAGTTAGCTGCTGCGCATGAAAGAAGACGTTCGCGGCTCGACCCTATGACTACATCGAGCTATTTCTCTTAAACACAGCCGTGCGTAGCTCAAGTACGAGGAACATTCGGAAGGTAAGGTCCGATTGGTAGCGAAATGGAAACCACAGTGAAAATCTATAGCGTTTTATTTGCAACAGTTAGCCACACCCTCCAGCAACGTCTCTACGTACTTACCTCTCCGTCTGAGACAATTGTCCTACCGTTGTACCCACTTTCCAATACTCTCCTCACAGAAGGCAGCCGCCTGCACCTTTTCGCCGATTCTCCACGCCGATATGCAATTCATTGTCTGTGCCAAGACGTTGACTTCATAGCCAGCAGTTCATGGTAGCAGACACGATAATGAGACGGAGCAAAGTCTGGGCCGTATGGAGGGCGATCAAACACTTCCCATCAAAAACGCTGCAAGGGCGTCCTCATTTCCCCTGCAGAATGCTGCCGAGAATTGTCATGAAGAAAGAAATACATGACAGTTATGATGTGTGGGCTGCATCAAATAAGGCGAAAACTCTCATGGGCACTCATACTTGGCGTGAAACGCTGGTTTCTAGGCATCTGTACGTGCACACTGTGCGCTCAGCACTGAAAAGACAGGCGTAACACGATCATCGGGCGTATTAGAGACACTGTCCAATACACCTATGCAAATATTGTCAGATTTTCACTGTGGTTCCCGTTTCTCGACCGATCGGAACTTACTTTCGGAATACGCGAGCAGCATCATGTAAAGTCGAAACTGGTTTGATCGTATGGGCTGCTGTTTAGAGAGCAATTACTCAACATATAACCTTTAGGTAACGTCGCATTATGGAAGATAAATATAGTTGTTTTTTCTTATTGACAGTGGGTCAAGATAACTGGGTTACCTCTTGTTCTGTGTTAAAAGTCTAAATGGAGGTTATACAACGACCAAAATCGCGTGCAGCGACTCTGAGTGAAATCGTTAAAGTTTTGAAACGTCAGACAGCCGCATTACTCCAGGATATAACAGAACGAAAGCCAGCTAACGAAGAAATGAGGAGAGAGCTGGCAGCATTACGTGCAGCGACTACTTCGACCCGTATTATAGTTTTTGAGAGCTGTAGCATCGCGCTATAGTACCTGAATAGTGTAAAGTCGCGTAGTCTCCTTCTGCCGTCGAGCAGTGTGTCAGCAGTGCGCAAGTAGCAGCATTACTGCATTTACTAGGCAATCTTGTATTTCAATAACCGTTTAAATTTTGTGTCGATTTGTTTGTGCTCTCTGTAGATTAGTTCAGACGTTCTTTGCGCAACAGTTTTTAGCATGGATAGGGACTGCGACAGCTGTGTTGGGATGCGGGCTGAGTTGGCATTCCTTCGCTCCCAGCTTCAGGCAGTGGTGGCTTCGGTCACACAGCTTGAGGCTGTTGCCAATGGGCATCACTGTGGGGGTCCAGATTGGGGTTTGTTGGGGAAGGCCAGCTCGTCCCACGCATCCTCCGATCGGACTACGGCTGTGGCTTCCCGGGATACTGTCCACATTGAGGCTGACCCCTCACCTGTGGTAGAGTTGGAGGTCGTTTAGAGGTGTGGAAGGGGGCGAAAGACATTCCGGAGGGCTGAACGGAAGGCCTCTCCAGTTTCTCTGACAAACCGGATTCAGGCACTGTCTCCGGCTGATACTGATCTTCGGCCGGACATGGCTGCTTGTCCTGTTGCAGAGGTTGCCCCTTAGTCTGCAAGATCTGGGTGGTCGCATAGGGTGGGCTTACTGGTAGTTGGGAGCTCCAACGTCGGGCGCGTAATGGGGCCCCTTAGGGATATGGCAGCAAGAGTGGGGAGGAAAACTAACGTGCACTCCGTGTGCACACCGGGTGGAGTCATTCCAGATGTGGGAAGGGTCCTTGCGGATGACATGAAGGGTACAGGGTGCACCCATCTGCAGAAGGTCGCTCATGTCGCACCAACGATGTGTGTCGCTATGGATCAGAGGAAATCCTCTCTGGCTTCCGGCAGCTATCTGATTCGGTGAAGACTGCCAGTCTCGCTAGCGGGGTGAAAGCAGAGTTAACCATCTGCAGCATCGTTGACAGGACTGACTGCGGAACTTTGGTACAAAGCCGAGTGGAGGGTCTGAATCAGAGGTTGAGACGGTTCTGCGACCGTGTGGGCTGCTGATTCCTCGACTTGCGCCATAGGGTGGTGGGGTATCGGGTTCCGCTGGATAGGTCAGGAGTCAACTATACCCAACAGGCAGCTACACGGGTATGAGGGGTAGTGTGGCATGGGCTGGGAGGTTTTTTTAGGTTAGATGGCCTCGGGCAAGTACAGAAAGGGCAACAGCCTCAAAGGGTGCGGGGCAAAGTCAGGACATGCGGGGACCAAGCATCAATCGGTATCGTAATTGTAAACTGTCGAAGCTGCCTTGGTAAAGTACCGGAAACTCAAGCGTTGATAGAAAGCACCGAAGCTGAAATCGTTATAGGTACGGAAGGCTGGCTGAAGCGAGATAAATTCTGCCGAACTTTTTACAAAGACACAGATGGTGTTTAGAAAGGATGGATAGCATGCAACCGGTGGTGGCGTGTTTGTCGCTGTTTTTAGTAGTGTATCCTGTAGGGAAATAAAAGTCGATAGTTCCTGTGAATTATTATGGGTGGAGGTTATACTCAACAACCGAGCTAGGTTAATAATTGGCTTCTTTTACCGACCTCACAACTCAGCAGCATTACTGGCAGAACAACTGAGAGAAAATGTGGAATACATTACACATAAATTTCCTCAGGATGTTATAGTCTTAGGTAGAGATTTCAATTTACCAGATATATACTGGGACACTCAGATGTTTAGGACGTGTGGTAGGGACAGAGCATCGAGAGACATTATACAGAGTGCACTATCCGAAAATTATCTCGAACAATACGGAGGCTTTCCGTCAGTCGTTCTTCCCGCGAACCATACGTGACTGGAACAGGAAAGGGAGGTAATGACAGTGGCACGTAATGCGCCCTCCGCCACATACCGTTGGGTGGCTTGCGGAGTATAAATGTAGATGTAGATGCAGATGAATCGCACGGAGGGGATACCAATACCTGTTCCATCCATCTACCCTAAGGCAGTTTCATTACGCCTTTTCTGGGAAAGCATCCGGGGATGTATTGGCCATTCTGGATGATGTGAGGGAAACAGTTCGGTTAGAGGTTAGGTCCAATGACCAATACAGTGAGACCCTTAGTAAAATACAGATATTTGACCAGCTGGCCGAAGGGCTTATCCAACGCTATCCCAAGCAAAATTGTTACAGGTTGCCCAGAGGGGATTAACACAGAAACACATCGGGTTAGTAGAGGCATTCTCTGACAGAATTCGTAAGGCAAATTCGCAGACTTAATAAACTGACGCACAATGCAGAGTCGGATAGAGTATTCTTGTTGGAATTAGAGAACAGTGCCTTAGACCTATTAGAAAGGAATAGTTCAGTGTATATGCCACGACGAGTGACGGTGGGGATCCTATCCATTTCTCCTCAGGTATTAGAATTGCCACACAGCTGGAGGAGACAGATATTTGGACTTAGAAACGGAGCTACGGTACTGTCTTCCCCTCTGAGATTAAATGTTGTAGATGTATAAGAGCGTACCTCGAGAAGGAGCAATGTCGCCAGACACAGTACATTTTATGTATTGAGATTGTACATGACGTGCGTGATTGCAAAAGAAAACCACCAGCCAAAAAACATGGAGACTGATCTGTAGATCCTCAGAGAAAGCAACAGTCAAAAACTCGCAATAGAGGAGAACTGCCACATACAAAAAGCATTACTATAGGGAAAGAGAGTCCTGAATGAAAATAAAACACTGTGCAACAAAACGCTGTTTGCAACACTCAATAAACTATACGCAAATGACTCCCCACACAAAAAAACATAGAAAATCTTCTGTTTACTGAGTTCTCAACCCACCTCTCTTTACCTCTCTCTCTCTCTCTCTCTCTCTCTCTCACTCACGCATACACACACACACACACACACACACACACACACACACACACACACACACATATATATATATATATATATATATATATATATATATATATATATATATATATATATATATATTCAATATCAGTGCCATAACAAACAAAAGACTCACGATGAACAAGTGAGCAACGACAATAACGTGACACCTCTCATTCAGTGTGTTATCAGTAGTGCCTGTGCAGATTACGTTTCGTCACATTTTGTGTAAGTGGATTTGAGGTGAAGTAGTGAGTGGAAGTTTGTGATAAACTGAGTGAAAGCAATGCACTATACAGCACCTGATTGAGAACCGCCCAGGGACACGAAACAGGACGGAAAATGTAAGTACAGAAGTGTACATAACCTCTAACCTCGAAATATCCCTACACAAATACGTAATCATTTTCTTCATGGTTAGTTTTGAGATGACATGCTGTAAAATATAGACGATAACGAGCACTTAAATCATGTATAATAATACAGTTCACTTAGCGATGTAATTTTAAGGCGAATGTCCAAGCAAAACGAGGCAAATTGCAAATATTGTATTTCTTAGGCCTACAGCAGTTAAATTATTACAAATGTGATATTGCTAGAAAACTGTCGCCTTCCTTCCACTCATTGCCAGAGTTAGCGCATACCATCTGGATCACAGTCAGCGGTGTAATGTCAGCTCTGCTACTTGCAGCATGCTGTGGTCAATATAACGAAATGTCTACGGCCGCTGCCAACTGAGAATCCACTGTGGAGGCAATTTGAATTCCTCGAGCTGTACTCCTACCGTTCTAACAGTGACGGAGTGAAGACGAGACCTGAGTCGATGTTCGGTGAATGAAGAACCAATCTGCCCGTCTGCTAGCTGTTCAGATTGGGAACAGGCCGCCTGTACTGCCACTCTTGAACTGTACAAGTATCAGATTACTGGCTGCATGTTTGGACCGCCTCTTGCGCTGTCCTCCGTGTCGATGTTGGGTCTTATGCTTACACATCATCTCGAAAATTGACAGCATGGGGCACGCATCTTTCTGGGGTCGAACCTAAGAGCAGCTTCATCAGCGAGAGTGCTGAAACTCTGACAGACGTCCACAGCCATGCTGGACTGTAGCGATGCTGGACTGTAGCGATGAGCCAGCCGCCACACCCTCCTACAAGAGGCCACAGGACTGACCCCTGACAACATCAGAAGCCGCGTGCGAAAATTTTTCGCCGGGGGCTGATGCGAACAACAGTTCGTTGGAAGTGTTCTATCTGATATTCCGTAACAGAAGATATTCTTAGTGCCACCAAGCGAGGTGGCGCAATAGGAAGGCGGGAAGACGGCAATTCATATGTCCGTGAGCCTATGCGGATTGCCCTAAACCATTTAAGTTCAGTGACATGCTATTTCCTTTCACGTCGTTACCCAATCTGTACATCCTCTTCGTCTGTAATGACCTTCTTGTCGATGAGACTTTGAGACGTTAATCATTGATCTTCGTGTCATTCCTTCGTCATTACATTGAATACTAGTTCAGAAACAGATACCGCTAGTCTGAATATGTTGCCCTGACCGAGAGACATGCTTGTATTAGGTAAGAGACGAGACAGAATACTATGCACATTCCGGAATGTATAAAGGTTTGAGGCCTCTCTTTGATATTGTTCTTCAGCAGCTAACACGTCAGCACAGTCTGCAATATTATCTTCCCCCGCATCGTAATCGTAAACAACACGATAGCGAGCTGGCTGTATCGCGTCAAATACCTTTTGCTGTGAATCACGATCCAAATTAATTGCCATATATATTTGGGTTATTTACGACAAGTTTATTTTCTCTCCTCCGCTGTAACAGCTCGGCGCCAGGAGTCTGTCCGTAGTGCAGTACCGCGGCTCGGTTCGCGCTGCGACTGAAGGCTGTTATTAATGTCGGCAGTGATTTAGGGCGCGGCCAACGCCCTGCGCGGTCCGCATCTCCAGAAATAAATTTACTAACCGGTAATTAATTGCCTGTTATTAAGATTCCTAATTTACTGTCGCTTGTTGATGAAACTGCACCGTTGCATAATTACGAGTGCAAAGGACGGAAGCAGAAACAGTTGCACTCACAGCATAGGTTTCTGGTGTCGTTATCAGCTGTGAATAATGCTGATATACGGTCATTGCTTATTACCTGGCTTTGGAGCTGTGGTTCTGTCCCCCTATATTTGAACCAAAATAATAGTTCGGTACAGTATGAGAGCTCGTCGCACAACACAAATTTATGGCTGGCTGTGGTTCCGCAAAGAATAAAGATCGTGAAATACAAGTCCGCGAATAAACTCCGGGTCCCACATACTGATGTGAAACATCCAGCCAAGTTTAAATACGAAACTCGATATAGGCTCACAGCGTGCATAGTCCGGTAGAGGGCAGCTGGCGCTTATGTTGTAAGCATGTAGCCTGAGTATAACACCGGTTCGTTGTCGCTGTGCGGGCAGCTTTAGCCTGAAGACCAAGGGATCACGCCACGAGATATGACGGAGGAGATAGGGTATTTGGCTTGCCGCACTGTGATCAGTTCCTGCTTTGGGAGCGAGTAGATACTATCGCTATCCGAGTAGCTGTCTACAGCACGTGGTTTGTCAGAAGGGTAGGTTATATGGAAGCTATCAGGAAACATTTTTGTCACGTGCTAAGCGCCAAGTATATATAACATGACATTGGTAGTGGCCCCGGTCTGGTAATAAACCAATAAAATACGTGAAAGAAGTAAAGGATCACTTTTGCGAAATCCCATAATAGCCTCCAGTTACGAGGCATAAGTTTGAAATTTCGCTCAATGATACCTACAAACTTCTTCTGTAAAGGTGAAAAAGGGTGGCGCCTAACGATATCACCCTCTGGCTCGGCGACGCGTCAGACAGCAAACTGTCGTCACATGAGATGAAAAAGCCACAGTTAAAAAGTTCTTGTGAACTGTAAGGTGGGTTACTGATATCACATTGGCTCCAAATGTCATCACAGTTCTGTCCAGCGCCACCGCTGAAGTGTCAGGTGACGAGAAGGTCGTGACGGCCCTTTTAGCCACTTTTCACCCATTCTTCTTATGTCTCTGTGATGGAGATCAGAACAGCGACACCCAGCCTTGAAATCACGCTTTTTTCTTATGATTGGCCGAGAACAACATATCAGTGACTATGGTGCTCAGAATGGATACATAATGGTCTCAAGAGGTGGCACGAAGAGTGTTAATGAAACCACCCCCAACCTTACGGGTGTTGGTGGCCACACATTCAGCGGTTCACAGCCTGATGAGCAACAGGAAGATGTTCTTAAAAATCTTTGACAGTGCTGAAACCCTCGACATTTCAAACCTTCTCTAAGGTGACTGAAGGATTGCATTCACACTGAATATGATTGTACCCATTTGGAGTGTAGTGGACTACAATTTTGGCTCTTGGGTACAGGTTGGAACCATGTGAGACCTCCAAAAACCATTCGATAAAATTTAAATGTGGTCCGAAGCATCAAAACGTAGTTCTGTTTTTTAAGCCTTCTTATTTTCCACCCTCTTGTAGGTGTGAAATGTGAAATATTGGCATGTGCCTCAATGAAGCGACAACGAATCCCTCTATGACTTCTGAGTTTGGCAAAGCCTTCTGTGCCATGCCTGTAAATCTTTGAACAAGTTGCAAATACACGTGTCAGGAAGTTCGGCAACAATTCAGGATGGCGGCAGCTCTGGCGCCTGAAGCTAGGCAAAGCCAGCGAACGTGTGTCTAACATTTTGCCAGACCAACAGGCGCCAGAGCAGCCGCCACGCTCAAAACAATGTTGCGTGGCCGACACCGAGGGTGTTGTCGCACTGAGAGGTCTCAGATGGACCATCTGCTGCTTTATTTAGCCAAATGCTGATGTTGCATTCCCACGTGATCACGTCTCAGGAGTCTCGAAAGCAGAAGGGTTGAAAAAGCATATATATCCATTGAGTCTTCGAATTACGCGCAAATTCCATTCAATGGTTCTAAACAGTCAATAGTGGTTCCAAACTGTAATTTACAGCAAAAATTACGGATGCGTTTCGCTCCAAAAAGCCAGATCACGTTTAATGAGAATGCAGCCTCACAATGTTATATTTTGAATCATCAATCTGCTGCGGCCCGCTACGAATCCTTCCCGCGTGTAGCACTTGCAATCTGCGGCCTCCATCATTGGTTGAATGTATTCCAATTCCTATCGTCCTCTACAGTTTTTGCCCTCTACAGCTCCCTCTATTACCGTGGAAGTTTTTCCCCGATACTCAAACACATGTATTACATCCTGCCCCTTCTTCCTTTCAGTGTCTTCCATATATTTCTTCACTGGCCGATTCTGCGTAGAACCTTCTTATTTCTTATCTGTCTACTTAACTTTAAACGTCAGATGCTTAGATTCCCACAATGCAAGTTTTACAGCCAAACTTTGCTGTTCTCCAAACGTACATTCTCAGAAATTGTTTCCTCAAATTAAGGCTTATGTTTGATATTAGTATACTTCCCTTGGCCAGGAAAGTACTTCTTGGCTGTACTCGTCTGTTTCCTACGTCCTCCTTGTTCTGTCCGTCTTGGATTCTTCTGTTGCCTAAGTAGCTCAATTCCTTAACTTCAACCGCTTCGTGACCACCAGCCATATGTCATGTTTCTCGCTGATCTAATTTCTGCTACTATTCATTGCTTTCTTCTTTCTACGGTTTACTCTCAATTCATTTTCTGTACCCAGTAGATTGTTCATTCCATTCGACTGATCCCGTAATTCTTCACTTTCACTGGTAATATAACTGTCAATAGGAGATCTTATCACGGATATGCTTTCATCTTGAATTTTAATCCCACTCTTGAAACTTTATTTCCGTTATTGATTCTTCAATCTATAGACAGAATAGTAGGGGCGAAAGACTACATCCTTCTCTCACAAACTTTTTAATGCGAGCACTTCATCCTTGTCCTTTCACTCTTTTTGTCCCACTTTTTTTTTTTTTTTTTTGCATCTTGTGTATCATAGGTTTTTCCCTACAGTTTACATCAATTTTACACAGAATTTCGAACAATTTGCACCATTTGACATTGTCGAACCCTTTTCCCTGATTGATTTTTCTTTGGTCTTGCTTCCTTTATCAGCCGCAACGTCATAACTACCTCTCTCTGATGTCTTTATCTTTTCTAAAGCCAATCTGATCGTTATTTAACAGACCCTCAATTTTCGGTACCATTATACTATATATTATTCTTGTGAGTAACTTGGCTCCATGAGCACTTAAGCTGATAGTGTGATAACTAAACTGCCTACTGAGTTATTTCTTATAGCTTGATCTATAGCCTCAGAGAACTTCAAGCATATCTTTTCATTCCTTAGTGCTTCCGCATACCATTTCTTTCGGCAATAATTCTTCGTGACTCGTTTCTTAACCTTCAGCGTACTCATCATCACCACCAAATTTTGATTGCCCCTGTGAACACCTTACAATCCAATCTCTGATTCCGGAATCTCTGACTGACCATGATGAAATCTAACTGAAATCACCCCGAATCACCCGGCCTTTTCTAAACTGTAATTCATTACAGAATTCAATTATCCTTTCTCCTTTCTCATTCGTAACACCAGGCGCATATTCTCCTGTAACCCTTTCTTCTACTCCTCCCCCTGCAACGGCATTCCAATGCCCCATAACTGTTAGATCTTCATCTCCCTTTACGCAGTGAATTACTGGTTCAGTATCCTCATATACTTTCCCGGTCTCTTCATCTTCGGATTGCGACGTTGGCATATATATGTGAATTGATACCATCGGAGTTAGCTTGCTGTCGATTCTGATGAGAATATCCCTGCCACTAAACCGTTCAGTCACTCACCGTCTGCGCTATCTTCCTATTTATGACGAATCCTACTCCCGTTATACAATTTCCTGCTACCACTGGTATTAACCTATACTCACCTGACCAGAAAGTCTTGTTTTCTTTCTGTTTCACTTGACTGACGCTCACCATATCTACATTGACTCGTAGAACTCCATCCTTTCGTTGGTCATTCAGTTATTTTCTCATGTTCACCTCCACGTTGGCAGTCTCCTCCCTGAGATCTGAATGAGGGCTAATCTGGAATCTTTTGCCAATGGAGAAATCACCATGACTTTTTCAGTTACATGCCACATTCCGGTGGTTACATGTTATGTGTCTTTAATGCAGTGGTTTGCATAGCTTTCCACCTTCAAGGGCAATTTTCTCACCACAAATGCAAAAGAGTGACCTGAACCTCTGTCCACTCCTCTGACCTCTTTGACAAGGCCGTTGGCTTAATGCGGGTGCCGCCACTGTTGATGAGGCTTACTCTAAAGGAGCTACGACGATTGTTAAGAGGTAGTGGAGCGAAGTGACAGGGTTCGCTACCTGAGGACCGACCATGAAGTCCCCATCACCCGTGCCAACTGCTGTGTCCAGTTAGGGAATGTGTAGCTGTGTTGGGAAAGTAGAGGAGCTCCAAGCGCTAATAGAATGCACCGATTCTCAACTCGCTATAGGCACTGAAAGCTGGCCAAAGCCGGAGATAAATTTAGCAGAAGTTTTTGCGAAAGGACACGCTGAACATAGTTGGCGGTGGCGGGTTTGTTGCTGTCAGAAGTAGTTTATCTTGTAGCGAAATTGAAGCAGTTAGTTCCTGCGAGTTAGTATGGGCAGAAGTCACTCTTGGCACCCGGAATAAAATTTTGGCAATTATACATGGTTAAATCCGCAGGCACGCACAATACATCATCCGAAATTGTTTTAAACGCATTCATTGTTTTAAACGCGAATAGTCTATAAGCCAACGCAAATAGAAGACGGTTGTGAAATCACACTTGGCCTCTTAGCAACAAATGATCCAGAGCTAATAATAAGCAACAAAACGGATACAGGGATTAGTGAGCAAAGCGTGGTCGTAGCGAGAATGAGTATTGTAAGCCACAAATCCTCCAAACATAAACGAAAAATATACCTTTTCATAAAAGCAGATAACAATTCATTTAATGCCTTGCTGAGACAATCACCGTTATTTCCAATTTAACAAAGTAAGTGTATAGCAGACGTGGCTTGAATTCAAAGAAGTAGTGTCGACAGCAATAGAGATATTTATACCAAATAAATTAGTACACAAAACGGGTCAGAAAACTGTTGCAGAAACAACGAAAAAACATGCCAAATTTAAGCAAATGCAAAATCTCCAAGGCAGGCTACCTTTTACAGAAGCTCGAAATTTAGTGCATACATCAATGCGATATGCTTATAATAGTTTCCACAACAAAACATTATTTCGAAACCTGGCAGAAAATCCAGAGAGAATCTGGTCGTATGAAAAGTATGCTAGCGGCAATACAGTCAATGTCTTCTCAGCGCGATAGCAGTGGAAATACTATCTATGACAGTGCAGCGAAAGCAGAGATCTTAAACACAGCCTTTCGAAATTCCTTTTTCAAAGAAGACGAAATAAATATTCCAGAAACCGAATTAAGAACAGCTGCCAACATGAGTAACTTAAAAGTAGCTATCCTCGGAGTAGTGAAGCAGCTTAAATCTTTTACTAAAAGCATGTCTTCTGGTCCATAGTGTATACTGATTAGGTTGCTTTCAGAGAATGCTGTTTCAATAGTTCCATACTTAACGATCATATACAACCGCTCGCTCGACAGAAGATCCATACTCAACGACTAGAAAGTTGCACAGGTAACACCAATAACCAAGAAGGTAGTAGGAGTAATCCACTAAATTACCGGCCCATACCATTAACGTCGATAAGAAGCAGGATTTTGCAACATATATTGTGTTCGAACATCATGAATTATCTCGAAGAGAACAGTCTAGTGACACAGAGTCAACACGGATTTAGAAAACATTGTTCTTGTGAAACACAACTAGCTCTTTACATGCACGAAGTGTAGAGTGCTATTGACAAAGAATTTGAAATTGATTCCGTACTTCTACATTTCCAAAAGGCTTTTGACACTACCACACAAGCGTCTTATAGTGAAATTGCATACTTATGGAATATCGTCTCAGTTACGTGACTGGATTCGTGATTTCCATTCAGAGATGTTCCAGTTTGTAGTAACTGACAAAGTCATCGAGCCAAATACAAGTGACTTCTGGCGTTCCCTAAGGCAGTGTCATAGGCCCTCTGATGTTCCTTATCTACATAAACGATTTAGAGACAATGTGAGCGGCCGTCTCAGGTGGTTAGCAGATCATGCTGTCGTCTATTGTCTAATAAACTCATCAGAATATCAAAACAAACTGCAAAACGATTTAGAACTAATATGTGAATGGTGCGAAAATTGGTAGTTGATCCTAAATAGTGAAAATTGTTGGATCCTCCACATTCCAGGCTAAAAGGAATCCGTCAAACTTCGGTTAAACGATAGATCAGTCTCATCTAAAGGCTGTAACTTCAACTAATTACCTAGGAATTACAATTAACAACAATTTCAATTGGAAAGAATGGACAGGAAAAGTTGTGGGGAAGGCAAACCAAAAGCTGCGTTTTATTGGCAGAATACTTAGAAAATGTAACAGATCAACCAAAGAGAGTGCCTACACAACGATTGTCCTTCCTGTTTTGGAATGCTGCTGCGCTGTCTGCGGACATTACCAGATAGCATTATCGGAGGACATCGAGAAAGTTCAAAGAAGGGCAGCACGTTTTTTACCATCGCGAAAAAGGGGAAAGAGTGCCACGGACATTATACAGGATTTGGAATGGGCACCATTGAAGCAAAGGCTGTTTTTCGTTGCGGCGGAATCTTCTCACGAAATTTCAATCACCAGCCTTCTCCTTAGAATACGAAAATACTTTGTTGACGCTGACCTGCATAGGGTGAAAGTATAATCGTAATAAAACATGGGAAATCAGAACTCGCACGGAAAGATATAGGCGTTCGTTTCTTCCGCGCACTATACGAGAGTGGAATAACGGAGAATTATTACGAAGGTGTTTCCATGAACCCTCAGCCAAGCACTTAAGTATGATTTGCAGAGTATCCATGAAGATGTAGATGCAAATAGAATATTTTTTAATTTATTTCCTGTTCTTTTGAATGTTTATTAATATTATCAATACATATCTAATTTCTTTCTTTGTCCCGGATGTGTCTCATAAGGGTATGCTTCCCTAACAATAAAGGTCCGCAAACATTGTAAACGTGACAGGAGACGTAAACGAAAAAGGAGGAATAAAGGAGAAAACAAAGAAGATAAGTTGGGAGATGTAGTGCAGACATCTTCGAGCGCATCTCCTGCTCATTGGAAAGGACTTGGCTATTACACGGTACCGCTCCAGAAGAAGAGTCTCAGGCACGTGGAATGAGGGCGGGGAGGGGAGGGGGGGTCAGGGGGGTGGTAAATTACACTGTGTAAGTACATAGCAATTTGACGGCGGTAATATGGCGTTCGTTCCAGAGCTGTGTGAGCATCTAAAACGTGGTGCCAAAAGTCGATCTTGGATTGCGCCCCGACGCTGAAGAGGTATGAAATTGTCAGGACCATGAATCGTGTTATAGACTGGTGCTTAGGAAGTGGAAAATGTGTGCCCTCATTCTCTTAGACAATTGTGGTAATTAAGAGAGGATTATTGACTACTACGAATTATTTAACTATTGGTATCACCGTTCAAAGATACAAAGATCATATAAAATTCGATCGCTGCTGACTGAATGTAGGAGCAGAATTTGACTGTGTGACTGTTCAGTTTAATAACATGAGATATTTTAGCTTCCAGAGAGACATATAACGGAAAAGAAGGGTATGTACTACAATCTAGAACTATTCAAACTCTCCTTCTCTACCATTCTCCCTCCCTCCCTCGCTACGCCCTCTCCCTCCCTCCCTCTCTCTCTCTCTCTCTCTCAATTTCTCTCCCTCCCCCTCTTTGTCTGTCTCTCTCTCTCTCTCTCTCTCTCTCTCTCTTTCTCTTCCCCACGTCTCTCTCTATTTCTCTCTTTCCCTTACCCTCCTGGTAAACCACTTCATATTACGTTCTTCATTTTCTCACTATACCGGTCTTCGTTTCATTATCTCTAGGACAATATTTTTTACCTTATTGGCCATTTACACGTTAATTCCATCTGAAATAAAAATTAACCCTCTGCTCAAATGTTTCTTAATATATAAATTGTGAAAATTTCTTGCATGCTAGGTGCTTCTGATATGTTTGTTGAATAGTCCGACGTGTTAAACACATAGCTGGTTTCGATGAGGGCCCTGCGCATACCGTTGATACTCATGGCACCGAGCACCCCGTATCCATATCACCGAAGACAGGCCGTAGGGCACCCTGCGGCCAAGGTAACGATGTCGGTGTGAAAACTCATTCCATTTCAAAATGGAGCCTAAAGTGGAACAACGTTTCAACATAAAGTTTTGCTTAAAATTATGGAAAATGGCGGCGATACAACATGGAATGTTATTGGAAGACTTCAGTGTTGAAGGGATGAGTAGAAGGTTTGTGTATGAGTGGTTTAAAAGCTTACAGACGGTAATGAAGATCTCGACGATGAGTCTCGATCGGGTAGACCGTCAACAAGCACAAACCCAAACTACATAGACGAAGGTGAGGTGGTGGTGGTATGTAAGGGGCCTTCAACAGGACATCATCGTCAGCGCTCGAACGAAGGCACCGGTGGCTTGCTGATTATCGGCGACCGTGTTTGAGAATGACAGTGTAAGATGTGCAGATAAGCAGAGAGTGTAAGCACTATGGTTCACGAACGTGTAAAAGCGTGTAAAATTTTTTCCGTGCTGGAAACACTTAGAGATTTCGTTGACAAGTCCCACCAGATTCTTCTGCAAACCGTCATTACAGGAGATGAGATCTAATGTAACCAATACCATTCAGCGACTAAGCGACAGTCAGTGGCATGGGTTCTTATTTCTCCCCACCTCCCAAAAAACGTCGGCAGGTTAAATCCGAGATTAAAGACTATGTTGATTGCCTTTTTCGAAAACAAGTCCTTGAATCATCTGAATATCTCTCCGAGGGTCATACTATCAATACGTAAGCATGTGAAGGAGTATTAAAACGGCTGCTGAAACGTTTCTGGTGGGCACGGGCAGAAATGTACCGCAGAGGACAGGGAAATTTCCTCCACCACAATGCCTGTCCCCGCACTGCGATCTGCGTTCTCAGTTTCTTCGTTTAGTGCAAAGTGACTGTTTTTCAGCACGCTCCTTATTTTACGGATTTCTAGCCGGGCAACATTTTTCATTCCCCACATTTAATTAGCTCTGAAAGGCCTACATTATGCAGATGTTGAGTGAATTTGGTGCTTCTAGTGATTCCACAAGAAGCGTTTGCTGACATTTTCTGACTACTTTACAACCGAAGTGAGAAGTCCATTGTAGCTGGTTGTGATTACTTTGAACGCCATTAAAAGTATTTTTTTTTGTAACTCTTGTTATCTTTATTTCCTGAGGCAACTCACCAAACTTTTCAGAACATGGTATTATAGACAGTATACCAAATGATTGAAAACAATGATACACTTAGATTTAGGGAAACTGATGACAATAACACGAGTAGATCAGCTTGTATTAGCGCTGAATCTACAACGTACTAGGAGAGCAATATCATGGTATGTTGTGTTGGGTGATTCTGGTACCACTAACTGATCTCGCAAACCCCTTTCCGCTTGCGAACGTCGCTTGGGAAGAGTGATTGACGGTAAGCCTGTGTATTGGCTCTAATTACTCGAATTTTCTCGTCTTGGTCATTACGCGACATGTATATTTCTTTCTGGAAAGCGCATTTCCTAACTTTCGATAGTAAACCTCTCCATGATCTACAGGATGCTCCATGCATTTCTTGCAACGTCTGTTAACGGACGTCTTTGAGCATCTCGATGACGCTTTCGTGCCTACTAAACAATCCTGTGCCGACATGCTCCCCTCTTTCGTTTTATCTTCTCTCTCTCTTGTATCAATCGTGCCTGTTTAAGACCTACATCTACATCTACATCTATATCTACACGGATACTCTGCAACTCAAATTTAAGTGCCTGGCAGAGGGTTCACCGCACCACCTTCATAATTCTCTATTATTCCCGTCTCGTATAGCGCGCAGAAAGAATAAACACCTATATCTTTCCGTACGAGCTCTTATTTCCCTTATTTTATCGTGGTGATCGTTTCTCCCTATCTAGGTCGGTGTCAACAAAATACTTTCGCATTCGAAGGAGTAAGTTGGTAATTGGAATTTCGTGAGAAGATTCAGTCGCAACGAAAAACGCCTTTCTTTTAATGATTTCCAGCCTAAATCCTGTATCATTTCTGTGACACTCTCTCCCATATTTCGCGATAATACAAAGCGTGCGGCCTTTCTTTTAACTTTTTCGATGTACTCCGTCAATCCTATAAGGTAACGTCCCACACCGCGCAGCAGTATTCTAAAAGGGGACAGACAAGCCTAGTGTATGCAGTCTCCTTTGTAGGTCTTGTAGGTCGGTTTCATTTTATAAGTGTCCTGCCAATAAAAAAAAAAGAAACACGCAGCCTTTGGTTAGCCTTCCTCACACCATTTTCTATGCGTTCGTTCCAATTTAAGTTGTTCGTAATTGTAATACCTAGGTATTGAGTTGAATTTGCGGCTTTTAGATTTGACCGATTTATCGTGTAACCCAAGTTTAACGAGTTCCTTTTAGCACTCATGTGGATGCCCACACACTTTTCTGTATTTAGGGTCAACTGCCACTTTTCGCGCCATTCAGATATGTTTTCTAAATCGTCTGCAAACAACCTATAATGGCTGCTCAGATTGTCTCCCAACTCTTTATTTAGATAACGAACAGCAAAGGGCCTATAACACTACCTTGGAGAACGCCAGAAATCACTTCTGTGTTACGCGAAGACTTTCCGTCAGTTACCACGAACTGTGACATGTCTGACAGGAAATCGCAAATCCTGTTACATAACTGAGACGATATTCCATGAGCAGGCAATTTCACTACTAGCCGCTTGTGTGGTACAGTGTCAAAAGCTATCCGGAAATTCAGGAATACGGAATCGATCTGAAATCCCTTGTCAATAGCACTCAGCACTTCATGTGAATAAAGAGCTAGTTGTGTTTCAAAGGAACGATGTTTTATAAACACATGTTGACTGTGTGTCAATAGACCGTTTCCTTCGAGGTAATTCATAATGTTGGAACACAATATATGTTCTAAAATCCTGCTATATATCGACGTCAACGATATGGGAATGTAATTTAGTGGATTACTCATACAGCTTTTTTGAATATTGGTGTGACCCGTACAACTTTCCAGTCTTTGGGTACGGATCTTTCGTCGAGCGAACGGTTGTATATGATTGTAAAGTATCGAGCTAATGCATCAACATAGTCCGGAAGGGACCTAACTGGTATACAGTCTGGACTAAAAGACTTGCTTTTATTAAGTGATTTGAGTTGCTTCACTACTCCGAGATCATTTACTTCTATGTTACTCATGTTGGCAGCTGTTCGCGATTCGAATTCTGGAATATTTACTTCGTCTTCTTTTGTGAAGGCATTTCGGAAGGCTGTGTTTAGTAACTCTACTTTGGCAGCACCGTCTCCGATAGTATCTCCATTGTTATCGCGCAGAGAAGGCATTGATTGTTTCTTGCCGCTAGCATATTTCACATACGACCAAAATGTCCTTGGATTTTCTGCCAGGTTTCGAGACAATGTTTCGTTGTGGAAACTGTTACAGGCATCAGGCATTAAACTCCGTGCTAAATTTGGAGCTTCTGTAAAGGATCGCCAATCTTGGGGATTTTGCGTCTGCTTAAATTTGGCATGTTTGTTTCGTTGTTTCTGCAACAGTGTTATAACCCGTATTGTGTACCAAGGAGGATCAGCTCCGTCGTTTGAAGTTTATTTGGTATAAGTCTCTCAATTGCTGCCAATACTATTTCTTTGAACTGAAGCCACATCTGGTGTACACTTATTTTACTAATTTGGAATGAGTGGAGATTGTCTCTCAGGAAAACCTCCAGTGAATTTTTATGGTTCACAATGGTTCAAATGGCTCTGAGCACTATGGGACTAAACTGCTGTTGTCATCAGTCCCCTAGAAGTTAGAACTACGTAAACCTAACTAACCTAAGGACATCACATGCACCCATGCCCGAGGCAGGATTCGAACCTGCGACCTTAGCAACAGCGCGACTCCGGACTGGAGCGCCTAGAACCGCACGGCCACCGCGGCCGGAAGTAAATTTTTATCAGCTTTTTTGAATATATATATTTTTAGCTTATTTTTCGAGGATTTCTGGATTACAACATTCAGTCTCGCTACGACAACCCTGTGTTCACTAATCCCTATATCGGTTTTGATGCTCGTTATTAACTCAGGATTATTTGTTGCTAAGACGTCAAGTGTGTTTACGCAACGGTTTACAATTCGCGTGGTCTCCTGAACTAACTGCTCGAAATTATTCTCAGAGAATGCGTTTAGCACAATTTCGGATGATATTTTATGCGTACCTCCGGAATTAAACATGTATTTTCGCCAACATATTGAGGGTATATTAAAGTCACCACCAAGTATTATCGTATGAGTCGAGTAAGTGTTTGAAATGAAACTCAAGTTTTCTTTGAACCTTTCAGCAACTGTATCATCTGAACTGGGAGGTCTGTAAAAGGATCCAGTTATTATTTTCTTGCGGTTGCCAACAATGACCTCTGCCCACACTAATTCACAGGAAGTATCTACTTCTATTTCGCGACAAGTTAAACTAATTCTGACAGCAACAAACACGACACCTGCCAACCGTTTTTAGCCTATCTTTTCGGAACATCGTTAGGTTCTTCGCAGAAAGTTTGGCTGAGCTTGTATCCGGCTTTAGCCAGCTTTCAGTGATCCCAGACTGACGAACAATACTCAAGAATCGGTACGACAAGCACCTCATAAGCAAGTTTCTTCGTGGATGAGCTACCTTTCCTTAAAATTCTTCCTACGAATCTCATTCTGGCATCTGCTTTTTAGCACTGTTTGTTCTATGTGGTCGTCCCACTTAAGGTCGCTCTGCATAGTCTCTCCTGGATATTATACGGTATATACTGTTTACAGCAGTTTCTCACCAATAGTTTGCGCAATATGTTACAATTATTTACGTTCGTAGTCAACTGCCAGAGACTGCCTCATTTATCAATACACCGTAAGACAATCGACGATCTTCTAGCGCTGCTAGTTTCTTACAGACAAGCACATCATCCGCGAGCAGTCGTAAAGAGCATCCGACGGTTTCTGCTAGATCATTTATGTGTTTTGTAAAAGGCAGCGGTCCTGTCACACTTGCTTTGGATACACTGGAAATCAGCCACATACCTCTCGATTTTGTTCTGTTAAGAACGACGTTTCCAGTTCTGTCTGTAAGCAAGCCTTGTATCCAGTCGTAACTCCCACTAATCGAGAAGCTCTTTTTTTTACTAAATGTGAGTATAGGACAGTATCAAGTGCCATCCTGAAGTCAAGGAACATGGCGTCAATCTGCGCGCCGTTGTCTACACAGCTATGAATGTCATGGAGGAAAAGAGCGAGCTGAGTACCACAGGATCTCTATTTGCGGAATTAAAGCTGATTTTATAAAGGAGATTTTTGTTCTCCAGAAACGTCGTAATACTTGAGTATAAAACACAGTCCATAATTCCATAACAGGTTGACGTCAACGATATACGTCTGTAAGTGTGTTCATCTTCCTTACGACCCTTCTTGAAAACAGGAAAGGCCTATATCCTTTTTTCCAGTAGCTAGGCACTCTTCGTGGCTCCGGCGAGATACGATAAACTGCTGCCACAAGCGGAGAGAGTTCTTTCGCATAATCTTTGTAAGAGCTTACAACTATCTCATCTGGTCATGATACTACTTCCCTATAGTAGATGCTTTCCTGTTCCGTGATCGGTAATCTCAGTATCTGCCATTCCGACGTTCGTATAATGATGGTGGAAAGGTGGAACCGTGATACAGTCTTCGTGGTCAAAGAACTTCGGTATACCGTTATAAAAGACCGTTATCACTACAATGACAGTAACTGACGTTTTACACTTGGGAACTAAGTGGTAGATTCGGCTTCACTGTTTTCAGAGAGTTAAATCTTCAAAGAGCAGTCTACTTTGGTTTGGAATTGTAAATTTATTTGTCTGTCACAACAATGTAGGTAAAATATATAGGCAGCAAATATGCATCATATTAAGTGATATTACAGTATATAAATACACTGATAAAGAGTTACAGATAACCACACTACTTATCTCGCTAAGTAATAAGCGAAATAACGCTGCATCCGTCTGGTGCGCCATTTCGACAAGTAGCTGCAGACGGCAATGCTCTAGAGCCTGGCGGGTTGCAAATCGATTTCTGGAAGGCGTTACGTTACCTTCAGAGAGTGAACTTGGCGCAATGGCAGATTTTTTTTTTTTTTTTTTGCAACAAAAAACACTTCTCAGTTAATCAAAAACTACACTATAAGACCAAAATCACGACGCACGACGATGGAATTAATCGAATGCGACGGAAATAAGTAGATGTGATGTGTACGTAAAGGCAAAGTAATGATTCAAATTTCAGGAATATTGGATAATTTATGCAACAGTAATAACGTCACAAGTTGAGAAAGTCAAAAACGCGATGGTACATTTATGCCACTCATGCAATCAGTGATTAGGTTGGCATTCATAGATCTGCTGGATGTCCTGAGTAAATTTGCTGAATTCTGTCTAAATAGCTTGTTAGATCGTCAAAATCCCGAGCTAGTGGGAGGTCTATGCCCACAATGTTCCAAACTTCCTCAACTGAGGAGAGATCCGACGACCTTGTTGGCTACTTTACGGTTTGGCAAGCGTAGAGGCAACCAGTAGAAACTGTCGCTGTGTGCGGGCGAGCACTATCTCGCTGAAATGTAAGCCGAGGATGGCTTGGCATCACTGCTGGTTGTTGGACCGTATGGTGGGTAGCAGTCATGTTGGTATACCGCCGCTGTCCTGAGCGTTTTCCAATGAGTGTTCGCTGGTCATCCGTGCTCATTTCGAACCGCGTCGCGTCACTGTAGACAATTATCCCCCAGTGAATGACATCCTAGGCCAATGGCAATCGGCGCAAAGGGCCTCATGAGCTCAGTCCTCTTCTGCAAGAGACCTGGTAGTGGTTCTTGAGGTTGATAAAGCATCCGATGAAATCCGCGCTCTGAGTGACTCCCTGACGATTTCTCTGTCCCTACGTTCTGTGGTCTTTCTAGGTCGACCGGCAGCTTTATGCCCTGTTAGGACGTGGTTCACCCATTCCTGCCAACGCTGTCGAATATTGGCATCGCTCATATTCAGATGTAGAGCGATTCGCCGATTACTCCAACTGGCTTCTTTGGGTCCTACTACATCTCCCTTCTCAAATGATGACATCACGTATATTGTTCAGGCGCCAGTCTGCGAGGAGTAGTTACTGTTTAGTACACGGAATTAAACTGACAAAGACTTTACACCCTGGTAACAACTTATCCACTTGTCCCCTTTTTGTAATCCCAGCCAGCTGCTCGGTATTTTTTTTTAAAATCACTCGCATTTCATCATATTCCGCTCCCCGCGGTAATCAGTTCCGTGCAAGCCCGTTCGTCTCTTCATTACCACTAAAACTCACATCCATCTTAACCTGTTTACAGTATTCAACCATTAATCTCCAGTTCTTAGTTCCCGCCCTTCCTCACATTACTATATTAACGGATGTGTCCCATAAAAAGTTGTGCAGTAAATTTCTTTTATGGCCTTTTCTGTACAATACCTCCGCACTAGATTCCCGACCACTCCATCTAAACTTCAGCATTCTTCGACAGCACCACGTTTGCAATGTCTCTATTCGTATTAGGTATGTGCTACCCACAGCCTACGTTCCACTTCTCTAGAGGATTCCAGTGAACGATACCTAATATTTAAAACTATTTTTGTTCTCAGAAAATTGCTAGTCCACTTTTTATATCATCTCTGTTTCAGCCATCGTCCTCGTATTTTACTGCCTACACAGCTAAACTCATTAACAACTTTATTGCATCGTTCCCTGGTGTCATTCTACTTGTACCAACATCATCTCCCACAGTGTGCTCCCTGCCGCCGTTGGATAAGCAGCTGCAGCAGCAGGTCGTATACTCCTAGCTCACTCATTTGTTACATAGTTTAATTCTTAATTTCTGTGCGTGTTTTTGGTACTTGCATTGTTTAATTCACAAATTTCGGGCGTATTATAGTATTTGAGAGTTGTAGCATCGCGTTTTAGTACCTGAATAGTGTAAATTCGCGTAGTCGTCTGTCATCTGTTTTTGTTTTGAACGGCCAGTGTCGGTTGGTCACAGTCAGTGTGCTCCCTGCCGCCGTTGGATAAGCCGCTGCAGCAGCAAGTCGTATACTCCTAGCTCACTCATTTGTTACATAGTTTAATTCTTAATTTCTTTGCGTGTTTTTGGTACTTGCATTGTTTAATTCATAAATTTCGGGCGTATTATAGTATTTGAGAGTTGTAGCATCGCGTTTTAGTACCTGAATAGTGTAAATTCGCGTAGCCGTCTGTCATCTTTTTTTTGTTTTGAACGGCCAGTGTCGGTTGGTCACAGTCAGTGTGCTCCCTGCCGCCGATGGATAAGCAGCTGCAGCAGCAAGTCGTATACTCCTAGCTCACTCATTTGTTACATAGTTTAATTCTGAATTTCTTTGCGTGTTTTTGGCACTTGCATTGTTTAATTCATAAATTTCGGGCGTATTATAGAATTTGAGATTTGTAGCATCGCGTTTTAGTACTCGAATAGTGTTAAATCGCGTAGTCTCCTTCCGCCGCCGAGCAGTGTTCAGCTGTGCACAAGCGGCAGCATTACTGCATTTACTAGGCAATCTTGTATTTTAATAACCGTTTCAATTTTGTGTCGTTTTGTTTGCGCTCTCTGTAGATTAGTTCATACGTTCTTTGCACAACAGTTTTTAGCATGGATAGGGACTGCAACTGCTGTGTTCGGATGCAGGCTGAGTTGGCATCCCTTCGCTCCCAGCTTCAGGCAGTGTTGGCTTCGGTCACACAGCTTGAGACTGTTGCCAATGGGCATCACTGTGGGGGTCCGGATGGGGGTTTGTCGGGGACGGCCAGCTCGTCCCACGCATCCCCCGATCGGACTACGACTGTGGTTGCCCGGGATACTGCCCGCATTGAGGCTGATCCCTCACCTGTGGTAGAGTCGGAGGTCGTCTCAAGGTGTGGCATGGGGCGAAAGACATTCCGGAGGGCTGAACGGAAGGCCTCTCCAGTTTGTCTGACGAACCGGTTTCAGGCTCTGTCTCAGGCTGATACTGATCTTCGGCCTGACATGGCTGCTTGTCCTGTTCCAGATGTTGCCGCTCAGTCTGCAAGTTCCGGGCAGTTGCAGAGGGTGGGCTTACTGGTAGTTGGGAGCTCCAACGTCAGGCGCGTAATGGGGCCCCTTAGGGATATGGCAGCAAGGGAGGGGAAGAAAACCAAAGTGCACTCCATGTGCATACCGGTGGGAGTCATTCCAGATGTGGAAAGGGTCCTTCCGGTTGCCATGAAGGGTACAGGGTGCACCCATCTGCAGGTGGTCGCTCATGTCGGCACCAATGATGTGTGTCGCTATGGATCGGAGGAAATCCTCTCTGGCTTCCGGCGGCTATCTGATTTGGTGAAGACTGCCAGTCTCGCTAGCGGGATGAAAGCAGAGCTCACCATCTGCAGCATCGTCGACAGGACTGACTGCGGACCTTTGGTACAGAGCCGAGTGGAGGGTCTGAATCAGAGGCTGAGACGGTTCTGCGACCACGTGGGCTGCAGATTCCTCGACTTGCGCCATAGGGTGGTGGGGTTTCGGGTTCCGCTGGATAGGTCAGGAGTCCACTACACGCAACAAGCGGCTACACGGGTAGCAGGGGTTGTGTGGCGTGGGCTGGGCGGTTTTTTAGGTTAGATGGCCTCGGGCAAGTGCAGAAAGGGCAACAGCCTCAACGGGTGCGGGGCAAAGTCAGGACATGCGGGGACCAAGCAGCAATCGGTATTGTAATTGTAGACTGTCGAAGCTGCGTTGGTAAAGTACCGGAACTTCAAGCGCTGATAGAAAGCACCGAAGCTGAAATCGTTATAGGTACAGAAAGCTGGCTGAAGCCAGAGATAAATTCTGCCGAAATTTTTACAAAGGGACAAACGGTGCTTAGAAAAGATAGATTGATTGCAACCGGTGGTGGAGTGTTCGTCGCTGTTAGTAGTAGTTTATCCTGTAGTGAAGTAGAAGTGGATAGTTCCTGTGAATTATTATGGGTGGAGGTTGCACTCAACAACCGAGCTAGGTTAATAATTGGCTCCTTTTACCGACCCCCCCACTCAGCAGCATTAGTGGCAGAACAACTGAGAGAAAATTTGGAATACATTTCACATAAATTTTCTCAGCATGTTATGGTCTTAGGTGGAGATTTCAATTTACCAGATATAGACTGGGACACTCAGATGTTTAGGACAGGTGGTCGGGACAGAGCATCGAGTGACATTATACTGAGTGCACTATCCGAAAATTACCTCGAGCAATTAAACAGAGAACCGACTCGTGGAGATAACATCTTGGACCTACTGATAACAAACAGACCTGAACTTTTCGACTCTGTAAGTGCAGAACAGGGAATCAGTGATCATAAGGCCGTTGCAGCATCCCTGAATATGGAAGTTAATAGGAATATAAAAAAAGGGAGGAAGGTTTATCTGTTTAGCAAGAGTAATAGAAGGCAGATATCAGACTACCTAACAGATCAAAACGAAAATTTCTGTTCCGACACTGACAATGTTGAGTGTTTATGGAAAAAGTTCAAGGCAATCGTAAAATGCGTTTTAGACAGGTACGTGCCGAGTAAAACTGTGAGGGACGGGAAAAACCCACCGTGGTACAACAACAAAGTTAGAAAACTACTGCGAAAGCAAAGAGAGCTTCACTCCAAGTTTAAACGCAGCCAAAACCTTTCAGACAAACAGAAGCTAAGCGATGTCAAAGTTAGCGTAAGGAGGGCTATGCGTGAAGCGTTCAGTGAATTCAAAAGTAAAATACTAGGTACCGACTTGACAGAAAATCCTAGGAAGTTCTGGTCTTACGTTAAATCAGTAAGTGGCTCGAAACAGCATGTCCAGACACTCCGGGATGATGATGGCATTGAAACAGAGGATGACAAGCGTAAAGCTGAAATACTAAACACCTTTTTCCAAAGCTGTTTCACAGAGGAAGACCGCACTGCAGTTCCTTCTCTAAATCCTCGCACCAACGAAAAAATGGCTGACATCGAAATAAGTGTCCAAGGAATAGAAAAGCAACTGGAATCACTCAACAGAGGAAAGTCCACTGGACCTGACGGGATACCAATTCGATTCTACACAGAGTACGCGAAAGAACTTGCCCCCCTTTTAACAGCCGTGTACCGCAAGTCTCTAGAGGAACAGAAGGTTCCAAATGATTGGAAAAGAGCACAGGTAGTCCCAGTCTTCAAGAAGGGTCGTCGAGCAGATGCGCAGAACTATAGACCTATATCTCTGACGTCGATCTGTTGTAGAATTTTAGAACATGTCTTTTGCTCGAGTATCATGTCGTTTTTGGAAACTCAGAATCTACTATGTAGGAATCAACATGGATTCCGGAAACAGCGATCGTGTGATACCCAACTCGCTTTATTTGTTCATGAGACCCAGAAAATATTAGATACAGGCTCCCAGGTAGATGCTATTTTTCTTGACTTCCGGAAGGCGTTCGATACAGTTCCGCACTGTCGCCTGATAAACAAAGTAAGAGCCTACGGAATATCAGACCAGCTGTGTGGCTGGATTGACGATTTTTTAGCGAACAGAACACAGCATGTTGTTATCAACGGAGAGACGTCAACAGACATTAAAGTAACCTCTGGCGTGCCACAGGGGAGTGTTATGGGACCATTGCTTTTCACAATATATATAAATGACCTAGTAGATAGTGTCGGAAGTTCCATGCGGCTTTTCGCGGATGATGCTGTAGTATACAGAGAAGTTGCAGCATTAGAAAATTGTAGCGAAATACAGGAAGATCTGCAGCGGATAGGCACTTGGTGCAGGGAGTGGCAACTGACCCTTAACATAGACAAATGTAATGTATTGCGAATACATAGAAAGAAGGATCCTTTATTGTATGATTATATGATAGCGGAACAAACACTGGTAGCAGTTACTTCTGTAAAATACCTGGGAGTATGCGTCCGGAACGATTTGAAGTGGAATGATCATATAAAATTAATTGTCGGTAAGGCGGGTACCAGGTTGAGATTCATTGGGAGAGTCCTTAGAAAATGTAGTCCATCAGCAAAGGAGGTGGCTTACAAAACACTCGTTCGACCTATACTTGAGTATTGCTCATCAGTGTGGGATCCGTACCAGATCGGGTTGACGGAGGAGATAGAGAAGATCCAAAGAAGAGCGGCGCGTTTCGTCACAGGGTTATTTGGTAACCGTGATAGCGTTACGGAGATGTTTAACAAACTCAAGTGGCAGACTCTGCAAGAGAGGCGCTCTGCATCGCGGTGTAGCTTGCTCGCCAGGTTTCGAGAGGGTGCGTTTCTGGATGAGGTATCGAATATATTGCTTCCCCCTACTTATACCTCCCGAGGAGATCACGAATGTAAAATTAGAGAGATTAGAGCGCGCACAGAGGCTTTCAGACAGTCGTTCTTCCCGCGAAGCATACGCGACTGGAACAGGAAAGGGGGATAATGACAGTGGCACGTAAAGTGCGCTCCGCCGCACACCGTTGGGTGGCTTGCGGAGTATAAATGTAGATGTAGATGTAGACATCTGATTTAATCCGACTATATTACTTTGCCTTCCTTCTGTTTCTGTTACTGGTCATCATCTCTTTTACAAACATTTATTTCGACTGTTCGTCCAAGTCGCTTGCCATCTCTGTCAGATTTACAACGTCACTGGCAAACTTAAAAATTTGTAATTTTTCTGGCTTTTCCCTCCTCGCTTCTCCCTTCCGTTGACGTCTTGCTTAATGTGCAGGTTATATAACATTGGCCAGAGGCTACAACTCTGTCTCACTCCTCTTTCCAAAATTGCTTCCTATTCACGTGCAAATGTGCAGTCTCGCTCTCTGTATTTTATCCCTGCCATCAAAAGAATTTCAAGTGGGTATTCCGTTCAACATGTCAGAAGCTTTCCCTGAATCTACTTATACTATAAATGTTAGTTTGCGATTCTTCAACTTACAGCATTTGTCATCAGGTCAGTGCTGCCGCACGTTTATGTGAAATTATTTTCGCTGAGGTCAGCTTCTACTTCTTTCATTAGTTGATTAATGTTCATATCTGTCAACAAATTTCTTCTTTGAAACAATAATTATTTTTCTCAAAGTGTGGGAACATTTAGCGTTCCTTCCATTGCTAGAGTGTAAAAAATATTGATGTACTTAATCCCAAGAACTTCACATTACATGAAACCAATGAATGTGTATTCAAAACATAACAAACGCAAGTAATTTCTTAGACTGGGTAAGGGCTAATGAACACCTGCGAAGTGCCTGTACCTTTCCCGGTGTTTCTCATCCGTAGATTTTAACTTCCTTCAGAATTCTCCTTCCCTTTACCAACACTTTATACTCTGCAGAGCTCCATGAGATCCAGAAGGTACTGAAGCAGACGAAACGTCTGCAGGGCAAACAGTTTCTCATTTGATTCGATTGACTTAGTGCCCTGTCATCGCAGCGCCACGTATACCCATCAGAGAAATTGGTGCAGTTCACACAGGACTAACTGTTCTTCCTGCAGCGGCGCAGCCAGAAAATGTCATTTTGCTGGGCACCAGGGCAACTGGGAATTTAGAGTTGTAAACAGATCCATGCGGTAATGGATGGAGAACTGGCAGGCGTTGACGACCAGTAAGCTACGGCAAGTGAAACTCGTAATTGTGGACATGGACATCCTAAATGCTGGTCGTTCCAGAGCGGTGAAGTGGCCCTGACCCATCTCCGCTTTGGGTACTGTCGTCCCACAAATGGCTTTTTACTCCGGGTAGCGGACCCCACTGTGTGTGATACATGCAGCGAGCAAATCAGTGTACACCATATATCAACTCTGGCCAAAGCTTTTAGGCTGAAGATTTTAATGTGCAGCGAAGCGGTTGGTTCACACCAATTTCTTCGAGCGATTAGCGAGCCGCAGATATGTGCTGTCTGTTTTTAATACTTTCCACAAACTTTTTCTCTTTTTTAAGTTGTGTTAGGTTTGATAATGCAATTTTTGTTACTTTACGTGTGAGTGTGTTTGTTCCAGTTTTTCTAGATTTTGTCACTTTTTGTTCGCAGTTCGATCTTAGCCATTTTATGATATTGTCGACAATCGTCTCATTGTACTTTAATGCGGGTCCTAAAGACCCTGCTGTCATACACCCTCAAAACCTTATTATTATCATCATCATCATCGTCTGACTCCTTTCCCTGGAATTCATCAAACCTCATCTTTTATCTTGCAAATAAAGTATGATATCCCTATTATTTGGCATTTCTTAATACTCCTAATTATAATGCAGACAAAAGTCTCCAAATAAAGGAAAAAAGCCATTGACTTAACAAATGCCGCTTGCTAGCATGAATCTAAGTCTTCTTGTGCCACCGGACATTCAATATTCCACCTACCCAGTCAAGTCACTCTAAGAAGCGAATACTACACTATCTCCGGAATCCACACTATACCAGTTTGTCTCTTAAACCCATCCAACGCCATCATTACGGGGAATTTATTCAATTGTTGCCAGCTAACAGGAAGATTACTCAGTCACCTATTTTAATTAACTTATTGTTCAATAGTGTATAGACGTAGTAGAAGAAATTCGTTACTATTTTTGGATGAGGAAGCCTCAATGACTTAATTTGGTATAGCCAACAAAAACCTCGCAACCTCACGAAACTTAACTAAAACTTCGCTCTAGATCAATATCCATCGTACACATATGCCAGCTTCTTAGAAAAGTGTCACCAATTTTATCAAATTTAAGAATAATCAGAGTTTTTTTCTTAATATGCAGGGTGTCCACCTAGCTGTGAGACTACGCACCTTTCTGAAATGAAAAAAAAGAGAAAGGAAAATGGAACATGCAATGGGCCAGGGATGCAGCTATGTTGGGGGCTCAGATACAGGAATGCAGTGGCCATGAAAGTAAACAAACACATAGTAACATTTATTTAAATAACAATCTATTTCTTATATCGAAATGAAAACTAGAGACTGTTTGCTACCAAGACTTGGACCTCTTTTCTAAAAATACAATTATTAGTGGCCTATAGACCGGAGAAATTTCATTTTTTTCCGTTACATTCAACACGTATAATGCACTCACAAATAACCAGTAACGTCACATCTGATGAAACTGCGTCACGTCAACGATGTTCGAAGTGAACATTTTTTGCATGATTACATATGCGGACATGGTGAACAAGTTGTAGTTTGTCCACCGACACTGCCGCACCTGTAGCGAGAATAGGTTGTTCCATAGTCTCTGACGTTTATGAGAGTTTGTGATACACACTCTCTTTCACTGTGCCCCATGCAAGGAAGTCTAACGTCGTGAAGTCGGGGAATCGGACTGACCAGCTCACATGACCCACCCCCACTCCCTCCCGCCCTCCCCCCCCCCATCCTCTTGTTTCCAATCACTGCATCCCCAACTTCCTTGGATATAAGAAATATGTGAGTTGTTTTCGGCCGGCCGGTGTGTCCGAGCGGTTCTACGTGTTTCAGTCTGGAACCGCGAGACCGCTGCGGTCGCAGGTTCGAATCCTGCCTCGGGCATGGTTGTGTGTGGTGTCCTTAGGTTAGTTAGGTTTAAGTATTTCTAATTTCTAGGGGACTGATGACCTCAGATGTTAAGTCCCATAGCGCTCAGAGTCATTTGTAGTAGTTTTCGGGGCATCCACCATGCAGGAATCACATTGACAGAAGTGTTTCCCATCCTCCTCCATGGCAAGGGGTAGAATGCCTTGAAGAAATGATGCAGATCACTGTCCGTTTAAGGTTTGCTGAAAATAATTGGTACCTATACAGGAACCATTGATACCACTCCAACACTGACACCACACTGGCATTTATGAGCAACTACTCAAAGCCAGGGGGGATTTTTCACCTACTAGTAGTGCATATGCAGCAGATTCTTCCGACCGTAATCCGTGAACGAAGCTCCAGCCGTAAACAACGTATTGTAAGTAGGCTGTTTATGTTTTCTTATTGGCAACGTTACGTAGCGCTCTGTATGAAAATCACTGTCTGTGCTGTGTGCAGTCTGTGGCTAGTTTGCATTGTTGTCTGCCATTGTAGTGTTGGGCAGCTGGATGTGAACAGCACGTAGTGTTGCGCAGTTGGAGGTGAGCCGCCAGCAGTGGTGGATGTGGGGAGAGAAATGGCGGAGTTCTGAAATTTGTAATACTGGATATTATGAACTGCTGTGTATATTATGGTTTTTCAACACTATTAAGGTAAATACATTGTTTGTTCTCTATCAAAATCTTTCATTTGCTAACTATGCCTATCATAGTTAGTGCCTTCAGTAGTTTGAATCTTTTATTTAGCTGGCAGTAGTGGCACTCGCTGTATTGCAGTAGTTCGAGTAACGAAGATTTTTGTGAGGTAAGTGATTTGTGAAACGTATAGGTTAATGTTAGTCAGGGCCATTCTTTTTTAGGGATTTCTGAAAGTCAGATTGCGTTGCGCTAAAAATATTGTGTGTCAGTTTAAGCACAGTCTTGTATAATTGTTCAAAGGGGACGTTTCAGTATCACAATACGTTAAACGTGGTACAGTGTATTTCCCTGTTTGACACAGCAACATTGCAGCACGCCGTTCAAGAGACACTAGCAGATTGAACAGTCTAGGCAGAACGTGCGTTCTGATATTGGTCTGCTTACCCCAGGCTGCAGGACAGTGTAAGCAACCCTTGCGCATTACGTCAGAAACTGTGATACCATTGTCGTTCCTCAAAGTCTAAGTACGTGAGTTATTCGGAAAGTAAGGAACGATCAGTCGCGAAATGGAAACCGCAGTAAAAATCCGATGAAGTTTTGCACAGGTGTGTTGGGCACTGTCTCTAGAATGCTCGTCGATGGCGTTGCGTCGTTCGTTTTAGTTCTGAGCACACAAGGAGCACATAACGATACCTAGAACAATAGTCTCTCCCACCGAGTACAAGGGTCTCGTGCGAAATTTCGCCTGAAGCTATGCAGCCAACATTACATAACTTTCGTGCATTTTCTTCTTGAAGACAATTCTCCAGCCGCATTCTGCAGGGCAATGAAGATGCTTCTGCATTGTTTTCAATTGGAAATGTTTGATAACCCTCACTATAGCCAGCAATTGTCTCCCTCTGAGTTTCATCTCTGCTCACATGAACCGCTGGCTATGAAGACAACGAGCTGTAGGCCAGCGTAGAGTTGGCAGAAAACACTGGCGGCTGTCATCTATAACGAGGGTATTGGAAAGTTGGTAAACGCTACGACAAATGTCTAAGTCGGATCGGCAACTATGGTGAAAAACATACACGTGCCATTTAAATAAACGAAACTGTGTTGAAAGCGATGTTTTAATACTTTTATAGATTGTGCATTCCAGCTCATTGATTTGGCCACTGGCATAGGTACATCCCTAACCAATTAAATTTTTCACATTTTTTTACGTTTCTAAACAGAGTAAATAGGGCTAATTTGGATAATTTCAGACATTTTAATATTTTTCTTGAAAACCATACAAGTGCTTGCGAGTATGAACACATAGTTTCCTACATACATGTATAAGGAAGGTGTAAAAGTTTTATAAAATGAAAATATCCATAATGTAACTCACAATTCAGGTATCTGATTTACCCGCAAAATTCTGTGAATTGAAAAATGTGGGACAGTTTGGATGTTTTGCGGTAGCAATTTGAATGATACTAAATAAACTGAAAATGTTATGTTAGCTTAACTTCATATGTAGATTATTACCATCAAATAATAGTCATATCTAATTTTGAGCATAAAAGATACAACAAATATCAATTTTTTTCTAATATTCGAATGTTTAAACGTAGTGACCACACTTATACTGCTTTGTTCCTTCTGTCTAAACACAATACCCGTTGTGAAAAGTTTGCAACTTTGACACTGAATCCAAACCTCCTTTTTGGAATAAAGTTCAGAATTTTAGATTATGTTGCAAAATCCACAGTTATAGTCATCTTCACACTTGCAGATCGTCATTGACCTCACCTATCATTAGCTGTTTTATTCGCATCTTCCTGCTTTTGCTCAGTTCTGGATCACTGTTTCTTCTCTTGTCCAAGTGCCTCTCTGTCTGTTTTGACTCTTTGACGGCTTTCATTTAATATTTTTCTTTAACTGTTTTAATATTTTCAGAAGATGTATTGTGATACGCCTTAGGTGTGAAACGTTTTTTTGGAGGCATCTTTTGTGGGCTTGGAAGTGCCACTTTTGCGGGTGAAGTGCCTTGTGTGCTGGGAGCTGTAGACTAGTTTGTCTGTTGTAGTTCTTCACAAATAATATCCTCAGCAGAATGATGATACATCTCTAATGGGGCGAGCCTTATATTTATACCTTGTGGTCTAAGCAGATAAATTCAGGTGTATGAAAAACTGTTGACCGCTGGTCCGTTTGACGCCGTGCTTTTCCAGGCTCCGTAAAAGGTAATCCGAACTGGAAATTAGTGACAGCAGACCCATGATTCCGATGCATCCACTGCTATCCTCTTACTGGTAGTAAGTCTTTAGAGCCTTAAAAATGCAGCGGTCAAACGTCTGAAGGAGAGGGGTCCAATGGGAAGCTACGCTAAACGTTTCAACCCGATGGTTCTAACAAAATTCAGTGGTTTATATGAACGAATAGGAAGTGTAAATTTTCCTGGAATATGGTGTTTTGCTAAGTCTTCAAAAAATTTAATGCATATTTCTTCATTGGCATAGCCACCGTCGCTCATTCAGAGATGTGAAAAGTTAGGTAGATTATTTTGCAGGCCGGGCTTCTGTCACACTTCTTTGATTATCTCTAGCGGGAGAGTGTAAGTGTTAGTTGTGTTACAATATGGTACAATAGTAACATATTTTTCGCCGCGTTCAGCATTTGTAACGTGGACTATTCCCGTTTTCCCTTATTCTGCTGCTATTCTAGGAATCTTATTGAGAGGAAGCCCAATCTCTTCCACATTGTAGACACAGCTAGGACCCTTATGCTAGTCGATTTCAGTCATAATCATTAATAAAATAGGATCTGACTTCCTCTATGTTAAATCCTGTTGCTCTAGCTTTAGACAGACCTTCCCATTCTCTTAAATACAGATGGTCTCTCGTACAAAAACTTAGTGTCATTTATTGCCTAATGCATTTGTTAGTGACTATGATTCTGGCAACTAAATGTTAGAACGTTTAGGATAGGGATATGCAAGAACATACATTTCCCTCTAAGGTAATCTGAAACGCTCTGATTCCGAATATTTCGACCCTTCTTCTACAGGTTTATCCAGATGTGCTCCAAATACTGGTGGGCGCCGAATATTGCCACTCGGGTTTGGTGTGTGAGGCGTCAGATCGTTCATTCCCAACATTTCCCTTCTTTTGGACTGAACTCTTCTCTATAAGCTAGTGTAAGGAACGGAATACAATTCCGTGGCACCCAGAACTGACATATCGATTTGTATAACGTATTTACTAGCATGTTCCAAGCTCCCCTTTATCCATTTGAATCTACGTTGCTTGTTTCTGTAATTCCTTACCATCTGAAATTAAAAATAAACAAAGGCTGAGTTGTAAATAATCATTTGTAAATTGCTACTAGGTTTTAAAATTTTGTTTAAACTTTCCGCATATCACTGTCCAGTTTTCCCTGCAATTTTTCCCGCGACAAACTACCCTAATTTCCCCGCTGGTCGACAAATGATGATTCATTCACAGTCTCAAGCTCAAATACCAAAATGCGCCAGAAGTCGGGCTACCAACTGCCGAGGCACCCGTGAACCGCAAAAAAGGTATGGGCAGTCCACTACATTACACCTTGCTCTGCAAAAACTTAAGTAAATGAAGATGAACATTATAAACTTCTAAGGAATACGGAAATTGCTACATATCTTTCACTATAAAAATACTTCCAGAGACGCACAGTTAGCTTCGAGGATCTGATGTATCGAAAGAGGTTTCACAAACATAATTTACATCTCAGTGACTCGCATCTTATGTCTCCATGTTGCCAACTTCTTATCACTGTTCATATTACTGCACTATTCATATTACCCCACCTTACTGTATATGGGTCGCAGTATTAGGTGTGACGCGTCGTATATACTAAAAAGTCTCCCATTCAAGGAAACTGCGGTAGGTGGTTTTAAAAGTACACAATCGCCCTTCAATGATAATTAAATTTAACGAAACTCGAATACATGTTCAGTTACGGAATCGAAAAAGTCAAAACTGGTTAATATAAAATATTCAACAGAATTAAGAAAAGAGAATCGAACATTCAAGTTAATGTGTACTGGCGGCCATTCAAACATCTTTCTCAGGACGTATTTACTTCGTTACTGTTTTCTTCGTACAGACTTTCAGAGATGTTTGTTTGCTATTTTTCACATGAAGAATTAGGCATAGTGCTATGTAGGCTGGTGAATAATACTGAAAATAAATATTTGAAGCGTAAATGCGTGAATTTTTTTGTGCCGAGAGCTACATTAATACCAGCAAAACTTTCACAAGAGCCTGTTTGCATTTCATACCAGTGTCAGTGAGCTGTGTTTCCACCTGTAAACGAAAGGTGCTCTTCAGTCTTATTTTCCTTGAACTCCTGTATCCACTGTCGCATTTCCGTCAGTCTTAGGAAACTATTTCAGTAATTCTTTCTTTCATAATAATTTTTAATTAGTGTTACTTGAAACATTTAAGTAAAAATTTTAATTGAAAAGAAGTAAATTGACTAAGAGCATAAAGTTATAAGAGAATAAAGCTGTAATATCGTAGTTTGTTTTTGCCTACATGTGTACATAACCATCATTTTTAGCTCATTACTATTCCGATTTTTTTTCAGATTCCTGTAATGTGACTGCTATTATTGTTGGCTCTGAGCACTATGGGACTTAACTTCTGAGGTCATCAGTCACCTAGAACTTAGAACTACTTAAACCTAACTAACCTAAGGACACCACCCACAAACATGCCCGAGGCAGGATTCGAACCTGCGACCGCAGCGGTCTCTCGGTTCCAGACTGGAGCGCCTACAACCGCACGGCCACTCCGGCCGGCTGCTTTATTATTGTTGTTGCGACGGGTAGTATTGTTGTGTATAGTGAAGTAATGAAAATATAGCAAGTTATCTTAAAAAGTGTACCGATCATTTTACAAAAGTATTACAAAATCGGCGTAATTTTCATCATCCAAAGATATAGTTTCAGAGACTGAAAGATAGATGCATTTCCGATCAGAACTGAAGACTTTTGACATTTGACGTTAAATGAAATTATCAAGTGAAAAGTAAAAGGTGAAATTAACAGGGTATTAGAGTAACATATGCAGGACTTAACACTATTGGTACCGAGACTCAAGTGTTAGTATAAAATTTCAATACTGGAGACTGTTGGAGTCTCTGGTCGGACATAAGCTTTCTGTCAGCTGGAACATTTTGATAACTGGTTAATGAATATTTATTGCCCTAACTAAAGAACAAAAAAATATGACAGACAGTAAACTTAGCAAATCTACAGTTAAAGATCAGAGACAATGGTATAGGACACATAATTACGTCGACACAAGCTGTTCTGTAGCCTGTGTAATAAACAGTACATTAGTGTCGCACACAGTGACTATAAACTATTTAATATATACTGTATGTATAATATTTGATTTAAACGAGTTGCGTCTTTGTGAAGCGAGGTGTTGGTTCATAGTACGTGTTCTTGTAGGTGAACAGAGGGTAGTAATAGAACTGAAGCTTCGTCGCAATGTTGTCCAGGTAAAACAAGAGCTAGCATACTCCGGACACACTATGCACGATTTACGTCGAGATCTGCACACACGACGACGCCACAGCCCGAGAGAACCACATATTAAAATACGTGCACTCAAGACAAGACTACGTAAATCTAGCACCAGCTTCACTGTGCTGTTCTTGAGGCAGCATCTACGTCTGCCAGTTCGTCTTTATACCTCAACAATAATTATGCTATTTTCCCAAACCGTATACCACAGGGCTCATATATAAATGTTTACCAGTTATTTCAAAACAATGCATTAACTTCAATAAACAGCTGTAAATATTACGAATTAAAGTACCCCGCCTTGGTTCCTGTATGTATGTTGAGGCTCATCTGAGGAAGTATGAGAAGCGTTCAATACGTAATGCAATACTTTTTATCTCGGCCAATTTCGGTTGAAAAAATGCGGAATTTTGTTGTGGCACATCGTGGAATATTCCCGCGTCAGCCTCTATAGTTTCATGAAGTTTCGACAGGTGGCAGCGCTATACATAGCCTTCAAAATGGTGTCTGTAAGGGAGGTGCGTTCCAAGAAGGGAGCTGTCATCGAGTTACTTTTGGAGGAAACCAGAACATCACTGGTAGCCATGGGTACTTGCAGAATGTCTACGGAGACCTGTCAGTGAAGAAAAGGATGCGAAGTCGTTTGGCGAGGCGTCTGTCTTCATCGCAATAAGGTCGCGCAAACCCGTCCGATCTCGAGCTTGAAATCCGACCACACTGCAATGTTGGAACGGTGGACACTCTCATTCGAGATGATATGGATCACAAATAAACACCTCACTACATAAATGGACATCTCTGTAGTGTTGAGACGCTCGTCCACCAGGGAGGGTAATCAAAGGTGTGTGTCAGCTGGATTTCTGGCAGCCTAACAGAAGACCGTAAAGAGCAGCGAAGGACCATGTGTACGGAATTGCCTGCGCGTTATGAGGTTTTGGTCAAACATGGTTACTGGCGATAAAACATGGGTCACTCTCTTTGATGTCCTCCCTCATGGTGCAACTATCGACTCTGACGTGTACTGTGCTACCCTCCGAAAATGGAAGGAACAACTTCAGCGTGCTCGTCGCCCAAAAAATGTAAACGAACATCTCCTTCTCTACGGAAACGCAAGGCTTCGCACAACTGCGCACGCGACAGTAGGTCACAAAACATCACTGGATTGTTCTTCCTCATCCACCCTACAGCCCGAATTTCGTACCGTCCAATCTGTTTGGCGCAATGAAACGGTATGTGCATGATTGGGAGGTCTCCTCTATGACCGGTTTACTCAGAGTCCAGCTTTTATCTTCGGATCTTCCGGAAATAGTATTGCTATTATATATGACAGCTATAATCTGTTGACTCCGGTCATTAAGGAAATAAAAATTTTTCTACACGCCGTCCAGGCAGCAAAAATTTCTAATCATTACCAAATGTCAGATCGGTCCCTGCAACACGTGTGACTTATATGCGTGTTGTTATCTGTCCTACACTATGTGATCTAAAGTATCCGGACACTCCTAAAATCATACGTTTCTCATATTAGATGCACTGTACTCCCACCTACTGCCAGGTACTCCATATCAGCAACCTCAGTAGACATTAAACATCGTGAGAGAGCACAATGGGGCACTCAGCGGAACTCTCGGACTTCGAACGTGGTCAAGCGACTGGATGTCACATTAGTCACACATCTGTACGTGAGGTTTCCACACTCCTAAACATCTCTAGGTCCACTATTTCTGATGTGATAGTGAAGAGGAAACGTGAAGGGACAATTACAGCACAAAAGCGTACAGGCCGACCTCGTCTGACTGCCGACAGTTGAAGAGGGTCGTAATGTGTAATAGGCAGACATCTACCCAGACCATCACACTGGAATTACATACTGCTTCAGGATCCACTGCAAGTACTATGACAGTTAGGCAGGAGGTGAGAAAAGTTGGATTTTATGGTCGAGCGGCTGCTCATAAGCCACACATCACGCCGTTAAGTGCTGAACGACACCTTGCTTGGTGTAAGGTGCGTAAACATTGGACCAATGAACAGTGGAAAAATGTTGTGTGGATTGACGAATCACGGTACATAATGTGGCTATCAGATGGCATGGTGTGGGTATGGCGAATGCCCGGTGAACGTCCTCTGCTAGCGTGTGTAGTGCCAACAGCAAAATTCGGAGGCGGTAATCTTATGGTGTGGTTCTGTTTTTCATGGAGGAGGCTTGCACCTCTTCTTGTGTTGCGGCCACTAACACAGCAAAGGCCTACTTTGAAGTTTTAAGCACCTTCTTGTTTCCCACTGTTGAAGAGCAATTCAGGGATGGTGACTGCAACTTTCAACACGATCGAGAACCTGCTCATAATGCACGGTCTGCGGTGAAGTGGTTACACGACAATAACATCCCTGTAATTGACTCTTCTGTTGAGAGACTTGACCTGAATACTGCAGAACACTTCTGAGATGTTTTGGAAAGCTGACTTGGTGCCAGGCCTCACCGTCCGACATCGATACCTCTCCTCGGTGCAGCAGTCCGTTAAGAATGAGCTGCCATTCCTCGAGAAACCTCTCAGCGCCTGATTGAACACATGCCTGGGAGAGTGGAAGCTGTTAACAGGGCTAAGGATGGGCCAACACCATACTGAATTCAAGCATTACAGATGGAGGGAGCCCCGAACTAGTAAATCATTTTCAGCCAGGAGTCCAGCTACTTTTGATATGTGTATGTTTAATTGACATTTGGAGTGTAATATTGTGGCAATGATGGAACGTTCTAGCTGGTCATGTACAGAGGAGGCGCTATGTGACGGGAAAAGCAGTAAAGTGAACAGTCGCCGGAACTACAGGCTGCAGTGTAGCTTGGCCAGAATCTACGGCAGGCCTGTTGTCCCAGAAATTAAGCACTTGTGTGGAGACCGGAAGGCCGTCAGGCGAATCCCTATCACACCACAAACCTCTAAGTAATGTGCAGATTCGACAGAAATGATACACGGTTCGGACTCCAAGTTAAACTGTCGGTCCTCTCGGCCTAGCTGGATAAATGCGGCAGATTAAACACACACACACACACACACACACGCACGCACACACACATACACACACACACACACACACACACACACACACACGCACACACACGCACACACACATGAACACTCACTCACTCACTCACTCACACACACCCACACACACCCACACACCCACACACACAAGTCGCGAAAGTGGCATCCAATTGGAAAACTTTCACCGGGCCATAGAACTACACGAAATCCTTATCACCAGTACCCATAAATCTATGTATAGCTCCATCTTCTTTACATGTTATAAAGTCTCCCATTGCGTTTTGTGTGTGTGTGTGTGCGAATTTCCGGAATTCGTTTACGAACTGTGATGCAGTTTTAACTAAGACAGACTACTTCACGAGGAAGGTTTGTGTAGGAAATTTACTACCGCTTCACCAGCCGTCCGGCCGTAACTACTTAGTGCCACCCGTGCGAAGCGGGCGAGATCGTTAGCGCATATTAAAACTATTCTTTTTAAAGCGTTTTTCTGACATAATCTCCGAACATATCGGGAGGTTGTAATTAAAGCGCAGATCCAGTCTGGGATGTAATTATCGTATGGTTGTGAGAGGGAGATATACTAGTGCATAAATGCGGAACCAACCGACTCTGTAAAGAAAATTAGTTCCAATTTTGGCCACCAGGTGAAAGTCTGGCGCTGTGCACTGTTTATACGACGGTATGACATCAGCACCGTCATTTGACAAGCACTAGCCTCAGCGAGAAGTATGACTATAGAGAAGAGACACCGTGCGCTCTTAGCGAAACAGTTTTATCTGATCGGCTGCAGTTGCAGTGTTCCTTCGATAGAGTGTCACCGACGGAAGTTTCACAGGAGAGGCCCGACATCACTAAACGGTTTAAAAATATGATAGCGAAATTCGAAAATACGGTGTGGTATAGCACTATGAAGAGGAAAGCGTCCTGTCCCGGTGGAAGTTACTGGCGAGATTACTGTTAACGTATCTGACCATACAGCACGCGCCTTTGGTAGTACTAATGCAGCGGCAGTGTCACGACAATTGTCTATCCATAGTTAGTACAGATGGTTTTGGGGTTAATTTTAGAGTGGTATCCGTACAGGATCCAGACGGTGCAGCATCTGAAACCTGAAGATTCGCAAACTCGTTCCAAATTTGCTCTTTGTTTTCCGGCACAGACCGAAGTTGATGACATTTCGCCAGGCAATGTAGTATGGCATAACGAGGTACACTTCACGAACTTCCAGGATGCTCGCGTAATTTGAGGGCAACAACATACGTTAATCAACGGAAAAGCAGGCAAAATCACAACTTTTCAGTTGTATTGATGAGGCACATTTTACACCACAGCGTGCAATGAATACACAGAACTGCCGAAATCGGGGTACCTTAAAGAGCGTGTTGCGCACGAAAAGCCACTGCACTCGCCGTATGTGTCTGTGTAGTGTGGATTCACAAGCATCTTCATTCTCGGTCCATTTTTCTTTGAACAGACTACATCACATCGTGACATATGTACGTTATGGAAACCTCCTTGTACATCATGTGATTCCTGCTTTGAAAGAGTGTAAGTGTGTGTAAGACGGGACAACATTTCATGAATCTTACCCAGTTAAAATTCTGCTTAATGCAACTTCCCACGAGCGCGTTATCTCCTAACGCCCTGAAAAATCACATGAGTGAGTGCATGTGACTCTTGGCGCTGGGGATATCAAAAAGAGCCAATTTTCCATGGATATAGGCTACGCGGTTTGTACTTAATTTCAAGTCCAGTATGCAGGAACTAGTTGCTCGGATCCCAGCTGAACTGCTGCGAGAAAATGTTGGTCTCGTCGTTTTATGGATGCAGCATCCCATCGACTTCTCTACTAAACTGTGTAAGTGGTGTTTAATAATAAAATCTAAATTATTCCTTTTTCACTTTTTCAACCTTTTCAACCATTTAATATTTTTCTGCCTATCTCCAGTTCTAATCCTTGCATCTGCAGCGCTAGATTTGGAGCCTGTGCCCTTAATTCGAATTAATTTTTTCCCCATGTAAATCGGTTCCGCCTTAACGCATTAGCGTATCTAAAAGCTTCGTTGCCATTCGACAATTAGAGCCCACATTGGCGCTTTGTCAGTAGTCACAGTTTAATTATAACTACGCGGTATTTATCTCGACTGTAGCCTTGTACGAAAGTGAAATGAGGGCCATAAATACTACAGAGAAGAAAAGAATAGAACCTTTGAAATATGGTGACTCAGAAGAATGTTGAAGATTATATGAATAGTTAGAATAACAAGCGAGGTGGTACTAATCAGAATGGAGGAGAAATGAAATTTATGGCACAACTTGACTAAAAGAAGGGATTGGTTCATAGGACCCATCCAGAGACGTCAGAGAATTGTTGATTTGGTAATGTTAGGAAGTGCAAAGGGTAAAATTGTAGAGAGAGGCCAAGGATTAAATACAGTAACAGTGTTCAAATAGATGTAGGTTGTGGTAGGTATATAGAGATGAAGATGCTTGCACAGGATAGACTGGCGTGAAGAGCAGGGTCCTGTAACTCGCCATATCACAACAAAAGAAAAACAATTATTATGTGGCAATATGGTATTGTCTTATAATTTACATGTTAACGCTGTCAGTACATATGTAGAAAAGAGCGACCGTATTCTAGATACTACATTTTTACTGTAATACATTTTGATACCTATAACACAGTTCACTATAGTGTACAATATAATACAATGAGTGTACCGTTTCTTATTGATTTTGGTTAGTTTTTACAGCCAATAGGGCTTTGTAGATTTCGTGACGTGCTGTTTCTACGAGATTCTCAGTCTGTATCAAGCACTAGTTACTGACATAAGAGTGTAGAACACTAGTTAATTTGTGTTCCAAAACTGACGACGTTGTGCGATAAGACAAGTACATCGTGACAGCGGAAATGTAGTTGCTGTTGATATGTAACACCTTGCTGATTTCTGTATCACGCTTGTATTTATAGGGCTATATACTGTATACGCACAGTGATAAAAAGTCGTGTCCTAATCTTATAATTGTTGATACGTGGTATTCACTATGACAAAATGTGGAAGAGAGTTGTACGTAAAGCCAGTAAAATAAGATGATCTTTTGCTCGGTGATTCAGTGTAGTGACTGAGTTTACAATCACATGAAGGTACGCGCACTAGAGTCCAGTGTAAGCAGAAGTTTGATATGACTTTTGCGCAGCGTTTTTGAATGTTTCACCTTCAAAACATTGAAGTGGTGTATAACATACTATAGCTATTTGGATCACATTGTTAATTCTTCTGCCACAGATTGTTAAACAAGAAAACTCTATATGTATTTTAAGACTAGTTATGTAACGTACGGACAGTAAGCCATACTCCCTCGGTAGTGCGTTATTTTGTGCCTCCAAACAGAAGGTTTTTTACCACGGAGCATGTGATATCTCCAAATTAACTTAGTTTCGTAATGTCTTAAAGATTTAATCTGTCTTGAAACTGCATATATGTGTTAGTTTTCAATAGCTTCAATTTCAAAATGTTTTTAACTTGTAATAGGTTTGACAGCATACTTATTAATTTGATTTAACTTACTTATTATTAGTGCATAGTAGAGTAATAATGTAACAGAGGTAATAATAAATACAGTATTGACAAGATTTTCTCGAATGAAGCGCTTTTCTGTTTCAACACGTTTCAATCAAATATTCTTTTCTTGTTTCTTGACCGTGTTGTACCTTGGAATATGTTTTTACATTTGGAAAAACCTTAACACTCCTGAGACTTTCTTGATTGCAGAAATAGGCAGCAGCACATAAAAAGTGAATGCCATAATCTAAAACTGGAATAAGAAGCTGGCTACAGGCGGAAGTCCGATAGGACACTCTCCTCTGCTTATTTGGGTTTGTTGATTATCATAAAGCAAGTTCTTAACATAATTATGTACTGTGTTGACGTGCTGCTGGATGATTACCTCATAGTTCAATATAGTTAATGAATGAAAATAAAATTTTGTAGCGGCTTGTGTCGTTTGCTGAAGACAAATGTCCTTTTGAAAGCTGTGAAGGACGATTTTAAGATTTAACGATAGCGCTATGGGTATCAGGCAGTGTGCTGGGGTTGTTAACTACTTAATGGTTCAAATGGCTCTGAGCACTATGGGACTTAACATCTGTGGTCATCAGTCCCCTAGAACTTAGAACTACTTAAACCTAACTAACCTAAGGACATCACACACATCCATGCCCGAGGCAGGATTCGAACCTGCGACCGTAGCAATCGCGCGGTTCCGGACTGAGCGCCTAGAACTACTTAATGCTGTTACTGACGTAGTCATAAGATTTAATGACATAAGCCGCATTTAGATATTGAAATGAATCAATGAGAATGTGTGAAAATTCTTGCCGCAGCGGGACTCGAAACCGAATTTCCCATGTTATCGCGAGAGTCGCCTTAACCGCCCTGTCCTTCTGAGCATGCTTTCTATCCGACACAAATTCCCAGCCTGTTATAGAGAACTCAACTATCGTCACATGCCCACGAACACATTACTCACAGTTCCTGAATCCCGGCTTAACAGAAGGATTTCAGGAAGAGTGCCTTCAAGAGTGAGTTCCGGAGTTCCAGCGAGGCTCGTCTAGAGCTAGTTCCTGTTCCAGTTACAGTTTAGGTCACGGTCAGCACTGTGGCTCTAGTCATCGCAGCTCACCTAGATTATATTAGATTGGATTAGTACTTGTTCCATAGATCATGAATATGAGACTTCGTAATAATGTAGAACGTGTCAGGTTAATAAAAGGTGTCTATACCAGAAATTGAATTAAACAAAATATTACGTGACACTTAATATTTTTAATTTTTTCGAGGGCGTTGGGGAAATTACCCACTTACTATATCCAAAAATTCATCTAATGAGTTGAAGGAGTTGCCATTGAGAAATTCTTTTAATTTACTTTTAAATGCTATACGACCATCTGTCAGACTTTTGATGCTATTAGGTAAGTGAACGAAGACTTTTGTGGCAGTATAATTTTCCCCCTTCCGAGGCAAAGTGAGATTTAACCCTGAGTGGTGAAGATCATCCATTCTCCTAGTGTTGTAGCCATGTACACTGCTATGACCCTAATAGCATAAGTAGCTCAACTCAAACGTTTCGGCAGATCTTCATTGTGATTTTCCAGTTCAACCCCTCATCAAAGCACACAACTATAAATTTTGAGTATTCTACCTTAGCTACCGATTTCTGATCGGTCTATATATATTAATGGTGTCATTCCATTTACTGCGTGGAACTGTATGTACTGTGTTTTGTCAAAGTTTAATGAGAGCCCATTTGAAGAGAACCACTTAATGATATTCTGAAAAATATTTTTTACAATTTCACCAGTTAATTCTTGTTTGTTGGGTGTGATAGCTATACTTGTATGATCGACAAAAAGTACGAGCTTTGCATCTTCGTTAATATAGAATGGCAACTCTTTAATATATATTAAGAACAGCCGAGGACCCAAGACCGAACCTTGCGGCACCCCATTCTTGATTGTTCCCCAGTTTGAGAAATCACCAGTTTTTTACATATTATGTGAACTGCTTATTTCAACTTTATGCACTCTTCCAGTTAGGTATGATTTAAACAATTTGAGCGCTGTCCCATCCATACCACAGTACTTGAGCTTATCTAGAAGTATTCCATGATTTACACAGTCAAAACCCTGTCGAAAGAGGATCCGCCTCTCTTCGACTGTTGAGCACGCTGGGTAGACAGCTTATTGGACTTTGTCCCAGAGCAAGACTGGCCCAACATCCTAAGTTGTCGACGAATTGTACGTATAACAGTTACGTTACGCACGGGGAAGATATCCGCCCTGAAATCGTTACCTAATGACATCCCAAAAGCAGATTTTATGGAGAACACGGGGGAGGAAGTTGCTCCTTGTGTTTGTGATCATATGGAATTGTGTCTACGACTAGGATATTTTAAACAGATAGGAGAGTATTATGAACACTCATACGGTGTAGCTATGGGATCTTCTTTGTCGCCAAGAGCAGCTGATATTTTTAAAGAAGATTTTGAACGATAGGTATAAAACAATGCAGCAATAAATCTTTCTTGCTGGCTCCGTTACATGGTCACAGAGTAAAGAAGAATGTCACTGAATCCACACCTCGTCGAAGGAGACTCATCTGGAAGTCAGTTTCACCTGCGAGATAGAGAGTTAGGTCTACACAAGATGTGACAATGCTGTGGGATACAAAGTAGAGAGTCTGCAGTATACTACAGGGCTATTACAAATGATTGAAGCGATTTCATAAATTCACTGTAGCTCCATTCATTGACATATGGTCACGACACACTTCAGATACGTAGAAAAACTCATAAAGTTTTGTTCGGCTGAAGCCGCACTTCAGGTTTCTGCCGTCAGAGCGCTCGAGAGCGCAGTGAGACAAAATGGCGACAGGAGCCGAGAAAGCGTATGTCGTGCTTGAAATGCACTCACATCAGTCAGTCATAACAGTGCAACGACACTTCAGGACGAAGTTCAACAAAGATCCACCTACTGCTAACTCCATTCGGCGATGGTATGCGCAGTTTAAAGCTTCTGGATGCCTCTGTAAGGGGAAATCAACGGGTCGGCCTGCAGTGAGCGAAGAAACGGTTGAACGCGTGCGGGCAAGTTTCACGCGTAGCCCGCGGAAAATTGGCTCATGCCAGATCTGGAGACCGACAGCGCCGACTTCATCTTTCAACAGGATGGTGCTCCACCGCACTTCCATCATGATGTTCGGCATTTCTTAAACAGGAGATTGGAAAACCGATGGATCGGTCGTGGTGGAGATCAGGATCAGCAATTCATGTCATGGCCTCCACGCTCTCCCGACTTCACCCCATGCGATTTCTTTCTGTGGGGTTTCTGTGAAAGAATCAGTTTTAAACCTCCTCTACTAAAAAACGTGCCAAAACGGCGAGCTCGCATCAACGATTAATGGGGACATGCTGCGACGAGTGTGGGAGGAACTTGATTATCGGCTTGATGTCTGCCGAATCACTAAAGGGGCACATATCGAACATTTGAGAATGCCTAAAAAAACTTTTTGAGTTTTTGTATGTGTGTGCAAAGCGTTGTGAAAATATCTCAAATAATAAAGTTATTGTAGAGCTGTGAAATCGCTTCAATCATTTGTAATAACCCTGTATTTGTAAGGCATAGACGGAACTGCGAGGATAGTAAATGAACCTATTAAAGAGTACGTAAACGGTGCTGGATTAAAACGAAAAGTATAGGACTCGCAAAATACTGTGGCCGACCCGCTGTGACCATTTTCCATCCCAGGCGATTGTCAAGTTTACTCGTTTGTCCAGAAGGGAAGGCCGACAAGCGTTGGCCACCTTTCGACCAGTCGGCGATCGCAGAGCCGACGGACACGCAGTGAAATTTATCTCAAACGATTTTACGGGCATTATTCGGTAAAAAATTTACTGTTTGCTTTTCTTATTGCTTTATATTTCACGATCATTATGAGGTGCCCATCACCTATTTAACAGTCATAGTTATTGCGATATTTATGTAGAAGTAAGACACTGCGCGAAAATCTAAAAAGTTTGCAGTGAAAAACAGGGGTCGCTATCATTTTGCGATTGGTAGATATTACATAACATCTTACTGTGTATGAAATTTAAGTAACATATTGAATTTTTCTTTAGATTGAGCTGAAGGTCTGCATCTATCACCAATCTCGACAAAATTGATCTGACGCAGCGCACTCATTTGCGATCGCACCGCGCCGGCGATAAAGCCAAAGTGAAATATCCACATAATTCCTCATATTTCATGAACGGTTTGAGATATGGAAATGAATTTTGGTAGATGATAGCACGCAAAGAGGAGAATATTTCTCCGTAAGGTTATTACATAAAACTACATCATCTATCATGTTATTCGACTTACTACAGACTTTTCCGGCCAAAGATTTGAAGGGACATCAGTAGCTGGTGAAACGAGAAATACTGTCGGTTTTGGAACAACGTAAGTCAATTCGTTACATGATTATTCTGCACAGAGGATGCGCTTTTTCATAAATTTCTTCAGTTCCTCACTTAATGAACTATATAAACCATTGTCTCAGAATTCTTTCGCAATTGCGTCTGCGGAACATATTGTTGGGGTGAGACTGTCTAAACTCCACTGAGTTTTGGCAGAAGAAGCGAATTTTACATGACACCAAGAGACATGTGTAGGTTTTCCTTAAAATTCACCACGTGCGACACTTCTCAGGAACACATTAAATGTATTTGCAATTGCGAATAATGACACCCAACAGCCGTAGAATAGCTTGACAACGATGAAAATTTGTGCCAGACTGGGACACAAGCCCAGATTTCCCACCTGTCGCGAGCAGTCGCCTTACCATTTGCCTATCCGTGTGCAGTGGAGGTCCAGTCCCAAACTTCCTTATGCCGTCAACCATGCATCTAAGACTTGGGCTCATACGAGTCCAGGTCGTAGACGCTTGGTTGACGACATTTGGATATTTAGATCTGGCCGAGGGTCATACATGGATAGCCAAATGGTAACGCGACTGTCCGCAGAAAGCTGGAAATCCGTGTTCGATACACAATCTGGTACAAATTTTCTCCATCGTCACTCCATTCTACAGATAATTGTTGTCTTTATTCGCAGTTGCGAACACACTTAATGTATTTCATAATGGCTGTAGTCCCTGCATTGCCTGTTCCTTTGGATATGCATGCATGTCCAAGGGAACCTTGCATCATAATCAGAGTAACATAGACTCAACAATGTCGTACTTTTCTGAAAGTTACAAATGGTTAACAAAAACATGCGTAAATAAATCTCTGCACTTTTGGCAGAATTAGTTTTAGATACTAACCAATAAAGAGACGCCAGACCTTTCTGAATGGTCATCATGCAAATGCGCACGTGAAGGGACGCTTCTTAAAATTTACAATAAATATGAGTTTCGGTTTCAGTTTAGAACGGCACTTCCCCTCCGGCACTCGGCACTTCCTTTACGGCGCCTGCCCGCCGCTCCCACCACTGCCGCTCTCCCCAGATGTGCCCGCCTGCCGTCTGCGCATCTACTGGCCACATAATTGTGCTTTCACTATAAAATGGGCGCTAACGTAACACCGCGAAAGCTGCGGATAAGGTAAAGAACTCATCAACGAACTAGAGCCAGCTAAGGAAAGCAATATTACAGATCCATAGTCCGCGAAGTGGTTTCTGAAATCGAATGTAATTTCAACTTGGAAATCACCTGTAGGTTTTTAGGCTCGTTACTTCTTGCCATCCAGAAAGTAAATACCAACCCTCAGTGCGTGAGTAATAGAAATAATAATCAAGAACCACCCTTGCAACAAGATATTAGTAGTTGGATAAACACTGACTTCTCTTGATCTGCCTGTAACGCTGTCTGTCCAGTAAAGATGGTCCGCCAATAGCACTCAGAAAAACATCACCGAATAACGCGACTTTCTTTGAATAGACGCGAGGAAAGTTCCTTCTGTAACTGAGCGAAACACTGCTCTTTGAAAGTGTCAAACTGACTTGGAACACCAAAAGATCCTGAGGTAGATCCTTGCATTGGAGTCGAAATGTCGATTGTATAAGGAGAAATTGAAGACTAACATCGAGCACTTTAACAACCTACAAAATGTTACCTTCAGTGCCGATTGCTAAGATTGCCTAGCGGCTTACGTACACACAGGGGACAGGGGGAAACTGGAGCCATGTCGGAGAAAGATTTCAAAACACAAATTTATTGTCGAAAATGTGTATCTGTGTGGTCGTCTGTAAGCCTTTAAGTCATTTGTGTTTCATATGTATCATAGAGGAATATAAGAAAGTTAGCCGAAGTAAGTGACAAATTGAATAAAAGTAGTGACAGAATTCGCTCCCATTGCCCCACACAGTGCGTAATGAGAGTCCAAAATTTTCTAACTGCATAGTGGGCACCCTTAGTGTGAAATCAGCACTTTGGTTCAGCTGTAATAAGCTGTCTCATGAGAACTAAAGAAATACCCAGACAGTCAAATGTTTCAAGCAATGGGATGAGCGTGGAGCGTTAATCAATATGGCTACACTCGTGTTATTCATTGTGGCCATTCCATATGCTTCTAGTTTGGCATGACTGTTGTGGTTGTTTATTATTAACAAGAATCGTTTTTCAACAGAAGAATTATTTTATTTATTGCTATAACCATACGGCTACAATGAACCATCACGTGGCACGAAGGGAGGTGGCATGCAGCCCGTGTGATCAAGCAGGCAAAAAAAATTTAGAAATTTGTAGTAAGGACTATGCGACGAAACTGCTGAGCTCATTGGTCTCTAGGCTTACACGCTACGTAATGTAGCCTAAACTAAGTTGCGCTAAGGACAACGCGCACACCCTTGCCCGAGGGAGGACTCGAAACTCAGACGCGGGGAGCCGCGCGAGCCGTGACAAGGCGCCCCGCACCGCACGGCTGCCAAGCGCGGCGATCAAGCAGGTCATAAGTGGTACACCACCTGTCTGTGAAGAATAAAGAATGGCAAGAGATGCGCAGTAACTACTACATAAAGGCCAGCGTAAAACAGTTGTAGTGGGGAATATGAAAACCAGTTATGACAACGACTTCTTCCACTTTCCTCAAATGAAGGGACAATGGTTTTTCCAGCATTACAAGAGTAACTGAGTGTTATATTCCAGGTAGACCGTTCAGGGAACAGCCGAAAACAGGCTCCCGCACTGTTCGGTCACATTAATGAATGTGACCATCTGTCAAAGGCCCGAATAACCACGTGTCACAGCGTAAACAGCTGCGAGGGGTGCAGGAAGAGAGTCAGTGAGGTTCCGGAAGGTACTGACAGGAATGGGGAGCCATGCAGACTCCACTGCCATTGTCCGCTGCTCCAGATATCTCGGTTGAAAAATTACGCCGTGTACACACCGGTTGAGGTTGTCCCACAGATTCTCAATTCGGTTTAAATCTGTGGAGTCTGCGGACCACGGGAGAACGGTACACTCATGTTGGAGTTAGAATCACGCACCTATACTGCCAGCTATCTGACGAGTTGAATTGACCAGCTGGCAAGGACAAACAAACTCTATGTGTGGGTGGACATTGTCCTCAAGCACAGATGCATACTAGTGTTTGTCCATGTGCCGTGTCCCCAATAACGATATCACCCAGGGAATGCCACGAAAACATTCCCCAGACCATAACGCTCCTCCCTACGTCCCGGACCCTTTGCTTTCAGACGTTTCATGCCGTACACACCGAGTGCCACAAAAAATAGTTCAAATGGCTCTGAGCACTATGGGACTTAACAGCTGTGGTCATCAGTCCCCTAGAACTTAGAGCTACTTAAACCTAACTAACCTAAGGACATCACACACATCCATGCCCGAGACAGGATTCGAACCTGCGACCGTAGCAGTCGCGCGGTTCCGGAATGCGCCCCTAGAACCGCGAGACCACTGCGCCGAGTGCCACATCTCCGATGGAGCATAAGATGTGATTCATTTAGAAAGGCCGTATGTCCCCTATTAGTGGACTTGCAGGTGCGGTACTGGCGGGCACACTCCAGCCTTCGTCGCCAATGAACAGCTGTCAGTAACTGTGCATGAAACAGACACCTGTTGCTACCCATTTGTTGCAACGTTAGCAGAATCGTCATTGAGGATACACTGTTACCAGTCCCTTGGTTTATATGCGTGGTCAGGTGCTCACCAGTTGCACGTCGCCCGTACACATCCGCGCAGTGTTCATTCACCCCTGCCATCTATGGCCCGTGGCGCACTACAGTTACCCGTGACGGTTTTGGATAGCGCCGTTTTACCCTACACGATGTGGTTTACCCACTGTGGCACGCGAACTGTTTAAAATCTTAGCCGATTCCACCTTTGACTCGAAAGCCACATATAGTGTCATTTCTCTTTCGTCAGATAAATCATGTTTCCGCATTACTAAAACGACTGCACTGTTTGCCACGTCCCACCGACACGCTTTATATGTTCTCCACTGGTTGTGCTGGCGCATACAGTCTGTGATTGGTTATTGCACGTCGTCATCAAACGTCGGTGGTGGTCACGTCAATGACGCGGAACCGCATACATTTAAATACTTCCCGGTAACCCACCGCTGAATTTATCGCTTTGAAGTGAATACATGTGGAGAAGAACTAACACCATTACAAAAATTAGTAGTCACTGCGTTTTCTTTGTTGCATTATTTGAAGAAAAGTCTCTCCTTTCGTGTGCATACTTTAAGAAAAGTTTTGTTTTAAGCATTTCTCTGCAGTGTATTGTTATTGTCATGATTTTGTACTATAATAATAGTAAGTTCATTATTTTTTTCAGTTAATAGTGTAAAATGTAAAACAAAAAGAGGTAAAATAAACAGAATGAGTTTGTAGAGCGCTTTCCCACGAAAGGCAAAGGCCCCGAGTTCGAGTCTCGGTCCGGCACACAGTTTTAATCTGCCAGGAAGTTTCATATCAGCTCACACTCCGCGGCAGAGTGAAAATTTCATTGTGAAAACATCCCCTAGGCTGTGGCTAAGCCATGTCTCCGCAATACCCTGTCCTCCAGGAGTGCTAGTTGTGCAAGGTTGGCAGGAGACCTTCTGTGAAGTTTGGAAAGTAGACGAGGTACTGGCGGAAGTAAAGCTGTCAGGACAGGGCGTAAGTCGTGCTTGGGTAGCTTAGATGGTAGAGCACTTGCCCTCGAAAGGCAAAGATCCCGAGTTAGAGCCTCGGTCTGACACACAGTTTTAATCTGCCAGGAAGTTCCAGTAAAATAAACAGTGTGAATCATAATTAAAGTTTAAGAAATTTTAATTAGGTATGCTAAAAATAGTCCGACAGCCCACTGTGTAAAGACTATCTTCCAGAAACGGTATTTCTAAAACCAGCCTCATCACACATGGATTGATGTTGTATGAAAACTTCTGTAATTTATGATGTGACAGACGTTTTTATTTTTGTAAATTAGTTAGTTTTGGTGACATATTTTGCAAATTTTCAGGTTATTGCTAAAGGTAATTATACAGTTTTCAAGATAGTTAATTACATTCGACGTTCCATATGAAACACAGTTCTTCTTTATCATGGTTTCGAAGGTGGTCCCTCTGAACGTAATATGACGCGTTAGCTTTCAGGATGGGAAAAAGTGAGTAAATACGTATTGCATTAATTTGACCCTCTACCTACATATCCGCCAGGTTTAACCATCGCAATACCAGCGATGGTGGGGCGGGGGTTCATTGTGCCCAACTTGTGAAAATATTGTAATCTTATTATACTTCAAAATCTTCTAAAACTTGTTTATTGTTTTTAATGATTTGTTATTGCGCTTCGAATAATTTTTTTGAAATTTCCAACACAATTTAATCCAAAAACTGGAGTTAAGTAGTGAATGTGACATTTTGCGCCCATGGTCATCGTCATACCTTAGGTTCAGGATCCTTCTTACCCATCTACATGACTTTAAGAAGGATATTGTGAATGAAAATAAACTTCATTTTACGAAATATGTTTGTTTTTAATTTTAGGTGGTGATCAGACAGCACCCCTCCACTCAGTGTGAACATCACAGAATATGCTTTTGTGTTGGTACAGGTTTTCTGCCCTACTGATACATCAGTACAATTTTTTTTTTGTTGGAAGAAGTCTAGCACATTTGACGAAATTGTCTTTAGTTTTCTTCCGGGGTGGACACAAAGTAACCTTCTTGATATTAGGCGTTATGGAAAATCCTCTGGAATTTCTAGGATTAATCAAGAGCGTTTATCCACAGTTGAGATTTTTCCCTGTCGAGGCTTCGTTACATCTTGTTTCAGGTTCGTGATTAGGAGACGACCCTGTCCCCTTCCCCTGGAGCTGCTCCCGACGTCGGCAGCGCACGTAGCCCGCGGCGGATGGACGCCCCTGGAGTGCCGTCCGGCGGCGGGCGGCTGCCCGGCTCCCCTGGCGGCAGTTACCCGACCGCCGCTCCCCTGATGGCCCCTCCGCCGGCCGCCGGCTTCTTGCTAACCACCGCGCGAGGCCACCGCCGACCGTCATTCTGCTCCACCGGTTCTGTGGCCGCAGCTCCTGCCTTTGTTTCACGGCATCCACAAGTACGTCTGTACCCTGCAACCCACCTCAATGTAGAGTGCAGCCCGTGGTTCTTAATGAGCCTGTTCGCATTTTGTTAGAAGTTGCTTCTGTTACTGGTAAGAACACGAAGTGTCACCATTCCAGTACCAGATCTTATAACTACTACACTGTGGCCACTTTTGACTTCACTGCGTTGTGTGGGACGAGTTCTCCAACACCGCTGCAGAACAGGAGCAGTTAGTATTTCGTTTACTGACCGGTAAATCCATGCAAGTATACAGTCGTTGCTGCCGGTATCCTTCCGGTAGCGCGTAACGTCTATATGGCGGGATGCAGCTGCCGGCGCCGCACGGTGGAGTATTTGTACCAAAATCGTGGTCACAATTATTTTTCATAGTGTTAAGCGTTTGAAGGACACCCGTTCACTTTTAACTTAATTGTAAGTATAAATAGCCATAAATTACTTCATTGCCAGTGCCTGGGATAACGAAGTATGCATTTGTTTCTTTGTCTGTCTATGTTTCAGTTTCCAGCACTGTACTTTCCACAATTTCGAGATTGTTGCGTGAAAATTTCATTAAAGACTCATGAAATACTCTTAAATTTCTGTATGGATTCTTGTGACGACATGATGCTAGGACTGCTTCTACTAGTGTAGCCAGCCGGTTGGAGTGGCCGAGCGGTTCTAGGCGCTTCAGTCTGGAATCGCTTGACCGCCTCGGTCGCAGGTTCGAATCGTGCCTCGGGCATGGATGTGTGTGTTGTCCTTGTGTATGTTAGGTTTAAGTAGTTCTAAGTTCTAGGGGACTGATGACCTCAGAAATTAAGTCCCTTAGTGCTCAGAGCCATTTGAACGATTTTTGAATTTGTCTAGCCAAATGTCAGGTCACTTACATGATTATTCCGTACGTAGTTGCTGTCCCATAAATTCTCGTAATATTTTTTTAAAATATAGTCTCAAACCAATTCAGCAGTTCTAGTTACACGTACAATGATATCTCATATAATTTGTTATACAGGGTGTAATGACTATTAGGACAAATATGCTCACATTTTGTATATTAATATGTACACACATCACTGCGATCATGATTTTTTCTCCGCTCCGAACAGTCTCCCCAGAAACACCTGACCAACTTTACAACCAGATGTGTTCTGTGTCTGTGTAACTGCACCATGAAGTGTACTACGCCCATACGCCCACACTTTAACAGCTGACCTCCCGCCCAGGAGGAAAATAAGGCTTAATGTCTAGCTCTTACCACACATTCTTGGAGCACTAACAACCCTAAAATGACGTAAATACTGATGTTTTGTTGTTCAGTGTGCCGGTCTCAGTCATCAATAGAAATATCTGCACTTTTTATCGTTAGACACTTTATATATATGTATATTTTAGTAGTGTATTTTAGGTTGGTTTTTTGTATTACGTTCATTTGCTCTAATGATCCCGAAAACAATAGACTACTATCCCAGGATACTGGTCAAGTTCTCTCAGTTTCAGCTTGCGATACACACGACTGTTAACTTTGAAAGAGAATTTACGTCGAATGCTTGTTAGTATTTACATATTAGTATTTTACCTGCATGCTTAAAGTGGGTCTTATAAATTTTTAATATACGATTTTCCTTGAGGCTCCTGGTTTGTAGATTCTCTAGTATGAACATGTAAGTATGAGCACATCTTTTTTAAAGTAAAATGTAACGTACGAAGTTAATTTAAATGCATATTGTTCTAATGGAGAAGGAAATATTGATTAATCTTTAAGTGCGGTATAAACAAATGCCTTTAATTTAAAAATATATAATACTTCAATCTGTTCTGCAAACCAATACACATCTTTATTCATTTAGTTTTCATATCAACAGTTTCAATCTAATTTCTCTGGATTCAGATTTTTGTCCTGTTCTTCAAATTCATCTTTCTCAGCACTCTTATATTGACTTCCATCAGATTAACCAATACCTGATCTCCGTGGAAGAAGAAACTGCATGTATCATCCTCATAAAGTTTACCGCTTTCCGTTTGTCTTTTCCTAGAGTAGTTCGTATAATAATCGCTAGTAAGAACAAGCCTACACAACATCCCTGGTGCAAATGTAGCTGTTATTGTTTCTGGAGAAACTTCTACGAAACAATCTGTAGTGTTTAGAACTAGAGTCAGAAGCTATTTCTGATTGTTGACCGATTGGTACAACAGTTTCTTTACTTACAGCAGCTCCATACAAAACTATTTTTGCACGGTTGGAGTCATGGGATACCGCCTGTGAAGGTCCACACAGAGTCTTCATGTTTACCGAGAATATGCTTGAAGTATTATAAACTTGACAGCAGAAGAAGTGGACCACTGCTGAATAAAACTAATTGAACGTATATGTGTCGCAAGTCCTCTAAACTTCGAAAACCTGTAGTGCACAGTCATTTGACTATACAAAACGGTTGCCACAAGAGACTACTAGAAAACATTGCCATTATAGCAGCCAGTCCGGATTCAAGCTACGTCATACAACAAACCTTACAGAACACGTCATTAGAGATGAGACAGTCCCTAACGCTAGTAAATTAAAATTCATTACAATAAGTGACATTTCAGAAGTCTTATCTGCCGGCCTGAGTGGCCGTGCGGTTCTAGGCGCTACAGACTGGAACCGAGCTACCGCTGCGGTCGCAGGTTCGAATCCTGCCTCGGGCATGGATGTGTGTGATGTCCTTAAGTTAGTTAGGTTTAATTAGTTCTAAGTTCTAGGCGACTGATGACCTCAGAAGTTAAGTCGCATAGTGCTCAGAGCCATTTGAACCATTTTTGAAGTCTTATCACACGAACAAACGATATGGGGAGTGTCTGTTCGTATTCTGAATTTGAATCTACTGTTAAGAAAACTAAGCTTATACGTCTGATAGAGACTCGAATAGGCTTAAAGGGACGTGAAAAATCAAGTAATCACCACTATCAGTTTCCTAGGCCGAATGTCGGAACCTGGAAATAAATGACAACATGTTTAACAGTGGACAGGGAACGCCACGAGGCTTACATGGCCCCTGAGGAATAACCATTAAAGGCAACTAACAGAGTGCAAAGTACAGGTATGAAACGCCAAGAAGTAAAGCTATGGTGATGGACGGGGAGCAGAAAGCAGAATCTATATGAATAGTTAACTAATCACAATCAGATGTCAGATTTTAAATATGGTCACCAATAGTATGATATTGGAACCTAAAACGACGGCACAAATGACTTTTTATGGCAGGCACTTGAAACCGGCATCTTTCACTGTTGTCCTATACCTATGAATATAAGTGAAATATTTATTGTTTCCTCACCAGCAGCGAGATGTGCAAAAGTTTAGCTAGAAGTAATGACAAATAGTTATGTGTTGCCTGTAACTGCCACCCCACGCATATCATTGACTTCACACGAAAATGTGTCAACTTTCTAATTCCCTTTCACTGCCAGTTAGCATCACATCGCTCGTAGACACCCGAGGAATTCGGCATCGTGAGGAAACAACGAAATGATGAGATAGTATAATATCGAAGGGGTCAAATGCAGAGAAAAATACGAATCAGGGCTCGAATCACATTCCGCTGTCAATATTTTCAAAATCACAAGGTCACGTAAAATCCGAATGGAGGTCCTATGACATCACATGACGATTGGCTCGTGATTTTAAATGACATTACTAGTGTATGAAAGCTTGCTAGAGACAGAGATTCTGTAAGCAGCAACTTCAGCCTCTGACAGATAAAAAGAGATGCAACTCTCTTACACTGAGTATCGAATGGACATGTTTAATGTCGATTTTGAACCACACGCAGTCCGGCGTTCTATACTTCGCGTTACTATAGGTGAAGAAGGTATACTTGTGGCTATTAAACACTGGTAGCCCCCCCCCCCAAGCAAGAATCGAACCCTTACCTTTGTCATTATAAGCTATCCTCAGTCCAGTCAACCATAGAATGTCAGCCGGCCGGGGTGGCCGAGAGGTTCTAGGTGCTACAGTCTGGAACCGCGTGACAGCTACGGTCGCAGGTTCAAATCCTGCATCGGGCATGGGTGTGTATGATGTCCTTAGGTTAGTTACGTTTAGGTAGTTCTAAGTTCTAGGGGACTGATGACCTCAGAAGTTAAGTCCCATAGTGCTCAGAGCCATTTGAACCATTGTGAACTATAGAATGTCACATGTGCTACTATCATGTTTTCGTCATAATGGGGTGCGCTGCATGCGGTACAAGACTACTGACTTCCACTTGAGCTGTTGCTGTGAGTAACCTGTCGGTGGTCAAGTAGTCAATGTCATGTAGTGCGAATGTAGGGCTGTAACATGAAACCTATGCGTTTCCTTTCTTTCTTCAGCCATATTCCGTTTGTCTGCTAAGAACATTATCTGGCAGAAGGACAGAGATAGTTTCGTTCATTTTCTAACCAGCCAGTAATAGAAAAATGCTACGGGAACATTTTTGTGAAAAGGCTCATAGGTCTATGTCATGGTAAGACAAATTTCAGCACCATCAGCCACTGCCGGTTGATACCGACTGGCGTCCGCCCAAGCAATCGCAACGCTGCGGACGTAGAGCCTATGATCTCCAGCGGACATATCTACATTCGAATTAGCATGTGTAGCATTATGCATCATTCAGTATGTTATCGTATTATGTTTCAGCACGCTCCGTGGCGATTTTGTACTGCTTTTTGCTGTATAGATATTTAACTATGGTCTTGTTTTGTTCAAGTTTGCACTATAGCTCATGCTGTGCCAACTTTTATATCTCTCAGTTTTGACTTTATCAGGAGTTTCGTTCAAGTGTTAGAAAACGGACACTAAAAAAGGAGTAAATGTATAGCGTTTGTGACTTTGCGTTCTATTTGCTTTTAATGGAATGATTGCCATTGAGAAAGACAAGTTGAATATTTTTAAATACCATCGTATTGAGACAAATTAATCACCACATTCAGGAAGACAAACCGATTTTGATGAAGCGCGTTCGCCCGCAGCTCGTGGTCGTGCGGTAGCGTTCTCGCTTCCCGCGCCCGGGTTCCCGGGTTCGATTCCCGGCGGGGTCAGGGATTTTCTCTGCCTCGTGATGACTGGGTGTTGTGTGCTGTCCTTAGGTTAGTTAGGTTTAATTAATTTTCAGTTCTAGGCGACTGATGACCTCAGAAGTTAAGTCGCATAGCGCTCAGAGTCAGAGCCATGAAGCGCGTTTCTGCGATTTACTACTATAATTATTGATAGTGTAGCAGGCAACTGGCAAGTTTGGCAACCAATTAACCTCCGTGTGACACTTACCTTCGGTAGTCATATTGAGGTTAAAAGAAAGGAAGGAGAACTACGGTGCCATGTATCATCCAAAACGAGATTGGAGGTGAAGCAGAATCGCTAACTGGGAAGGATGGAGGAGGAAGTCTGTGCTCTTTCAAGGGATTGATCCCGGTATTAGCTTTAAGGCCACCAAGACCTAAATCTGTGACGCCTGATGATGATTTGAAGTACTTTATTAAAACTTAATAAGGAGAAAACTGTGAGTAAGCCATAGAAAATATATCAAATGATGACCTTTACACATCCGCAGAATGTATTGTTATTGATGCGCATCTGGTGACATTAAGGTGTTTTGTATGACAAAAGGCTTCACAGAGATTTTTCTTTCGCAATTGACATTTGTTGCCAAAAAATGAGAAGCCCAGCAGTCGCAGAGTAACAGCTAAGACCTGGAGGACAGCGCGATGGAGCTTGGTTCTCAAACACACCTGTTCTCAAACACATCTTATCTAGAACCCCCATGTGCCTATCTTCCTCGCCCCTTTTCGATCAAAACCAAGAAAGTTAGTTATTGTTTCCTTTGTTTGTTTTTATTGCTTTTGTTTTGGCGACTGCGCTTTAAACGTTGTTTAACTCAGAACCACCACGTCGCTACAAGCGTGTGGTGAAAAAACAACCTGCGCATCATCATATTGTTTTCAGTAATGAAGTTGAATATATTGTTGAAAATTTCTCTGATAACTGTGTCTATTTTGTTGAATAATATAACTGGAAACGCTATTAATATGCAGTAGACTAATACACTCGGTGTCTCATCAATACCATACAACGAATAGATATGATAATTACATGTTAAGAGTTCTGTTATACTGAAATAATTTTACTGGACTACAATGTAAATACGACAGTGTGACTGTGAGAGTAGTAGCTGAATGATACATAGTTAACAGAGTATTCAATGATACAAATGTATTTTCAGAAGCAGTGCTGCAGTATTCTACGTTTCTTACCTCCAGATCTACTGGTTACTGAACGTAGCGAGACGTCTAATGATGCCAAAATTTCCAAAGATATAGTTCTTAGCTCTAAATAGCTTTTTTGTAGCTCTGTCACAGAGGAGGTGAACTGTCACCTTCGCGCCAGTTTGGAACTGAGAGCTACAGCCTCTTACTCTTAAACAGTCCGTCATATCCATGAAGCAAGCGGCCAACTGCAGCTTTCATCTCCTCCTCATTGCCCTTGTAATGGCGGATACAAATAATTCGCAATGTAGACAACGAGATCAGTTGTGGTTGCTGCGTGAAAGTAATCTCCCCTGTCTGTGAACATGTATTTCATAAGTTCATGACACACCAAGTGCATTTCATTCAGAATCTTTGATTGGTATACCACGAACATATTAGGTGAATCTTGAAAGATAATTTTCTGTCATTTCTGGAAGTAACAAAACTATCACAACGTCACCACACATGTTCCATTATGTTGTCATGAGCCTATCAGTGTCGTAGCAGGATGATTATGTTTCTATAGGCAATGTCTTTCCTGAGTGAGCTAACAATTTAGGGGTAAAACTTGTGCATTCACGATGCAGCCGCTGAATTACCTTTCCTACGCCAACATGAGGGGTACTGCAGTATTTATGGAGAATGACAAGAATGGAGAGTTGCACAGATCTTCGGAATAGATACGTAAGAAAATAAACGTAATCCACTGAGCTACAGGTCGATTTCATTGACATCGACATCACGAAGGACGTGTGAGCAAATACTTTATTCCAACGTCATCAAATATCACGAAATATGTTAGCTATTGACATCAAACCATCTTGAATTCGGAAAGAATCACCTTTGTGAGTCACAGCTGCCACTTTCTTCACACAACGTGCTGTTTACAGGGGCTCTCAAGTTGAAATCATATTTATAGAGCTCCAAAAAGGCTGTTGATATCATTCCCCATAAGCGGTTTCCAACTACATACGGTTTCCAACTACATACGTTTTCTATGGACTGTGCTCTCTGTTATGCCATTCGATTCGTTATTTCGTGTCTGAAAGGTCACAGTTCTCAGTAACTGACGGGACATCATCTAATTAAACGGAAGTGATGAGTGTGATTCAGCACTTAAAGTGATGTACATTTAATGCTATTTCTAATTTGTATATTTAGCAGACAATTATATCATTTCTCTTATTGCTGTAGCAGGTAGTGCTGCAATCTAGTAAACTCTCCACACGAGCAATGCGAGTTGTAAAATGATGATGAAAATATATCTTCACGCTGCGAAACTCGACAATTGACCCTAAACAATCATATATGTGAGGTTCTTACATGGTAAATCAGAGACATTGAGAGGACGTCGATTCAACTAAATTTCTAGGAGCTACGATCACAAACAACTTAAATTGGAATTGTCATATGGAAAATATTTTGGGTAAGAAAACCAAAAGAGTGTATTTTATGGTAGAATACGTAGAAGATTCAAAAATCAGTTAAAGTGATCGCTTACTTAACATTTGTCTCGTTCGCATCCGGAGTAGTCCTGCGCGGAATTTGGTCCGTGCAAGATAGGATTGACGGAAGACATCAAAAAAGGTTCAGAGAAGGAAGCTTGTTTTGTAATATCACGAAATAGGGGAGGTTGTGTCATGGACGTGGTAAACAAGTTAGGCTGGAAGTCATTGAAAAGTAGGCGTTTTACAATGTGGCAAGATGTTTTCACTACATTTCAATTTCTAGCCTCCTCCGCTGAATGCCACGACATTTTTTTTTACCTCGACATACGTAGGAGACGTGACTACTGTGACAAGGCACATGAGTGCTTGCACAGTAAAGTTTAGTTGTTCATTATTTCCACGAACTTTTGTAATCTGAACGGTAGAGAAATAATTTAAATGTGGTTCAGAGAACTCCCTACCAAGCACTTAATTCTGAACTGCAGAGTACTTGTGTAGATGTAGACGCAGATGTCAAGGGATGTGTATCAGAAGGGAGGAAGGAATCCTGGAATGGATTGGTGTGAAACAGTGAAATGAATGAAGAATGAGTTGTAGGTAAGTGGATATAAAAGAATACGGTTTTGTAGGTTTTGAGAGAAAAGATAGAGGACAGTAAAAAAAGTAGAATTTAAACTGGAATCTATAACTAATGTATAACTAACCTAAGGACATCACACACATCCATGCCTGAGGCAGGATTCGAACCTGCGACCGTAGCAGTCGCGCGGTTCCGGACTGAAGCGCCTAGAACCGCTCGGCCACTCCGGCCGGCTCTTCATTTTAGTTTCCTTTGCTGGAGTCTGTGTTATTTTAAATCTAGTCAGCTACGTCACTGATTCCAGCAGCTCTCTGGCTCATGGAGTCAGCAAACGTCGGTTTCTCGTGGGTGGGAATCGTCATAGGTCTTCAGTTTTCTTCCTTTTGCTGCTTTCAGTTGACTCACTGAAATACTTTTGCTGGCGACCTTGAGGGGTGATACGAAAGATAGGTACCTATACATTCACTGTTAACAATCACCGTTCTTCTGCAGCAACCTCTTCTTTTCGCTATTTCTTGCAATCAACATTTTCTTAAATTTTGATTTGAGATATCCGAGCGAACGATTTCGGCAACATCTCTCACCATTTGAAAACATCGTTACTTTGGTAACAGTACTTCCCATGCTCTATAACTTCCCACTGATTCGTCTAGCTGACTTTTCCTTAATCAGATGGTATAATGCTACACTAGAAAATATCTTCACGATTTTCAATTGCTCGTAACCGGCACAAAAGTGATCCGTAGTACGGCAGTAAAATTAAAACTTTCATTTATCGAATGCCGTGGCTCAAACACAAAACACTTGAATTATACCAAGGCCAGTTTCAGAACAGTAAGAACTTATTTTTATGTTTGACCTTTTAGAAAAGCGTGTAGAAGTATATATTTATCTTTTAGTGTTCAATATATAAATTAAACCATCTGTGAAACACAGTCCAGTTTCATTAGTGACGAAAACAAAGCATACAAGGGTCATTTTATAGCACACAAATATGACAAACAAAGACGTATAACTTAAACGTGAAAGTGATAACAAATTGCAATTTAATAAAGTTCACACTTCCTAACTTACGAAAATTCATCATAAAACGTCGGTCAATCACGATAATAGTGTAGATAATGTGTGCGATGGCGCTTCAGAGCGAAAAGTTTTGCCTTTTGTCTGCCAGGTAGCAGCACTTAAGGCTATAAATATCGATCATTTTCATCTTTGAACAACACTTCCATTACTATCCACCTTCTTCTCAGTATTATTTATTATCATTCACGTATGGGCCCAACAGGAACACACGAGGTACAATCAATCAATGTCGCATTTGATGGCTCTTCTTCCTTCGTGTCCAAATTCGTTTCATCCTTTCATAATGACCTCTTCCTTTCATCAGACCACGATGTTCCTTTTCGTTTTCTAATTTCCCTCACCAACTTTCCAATTAAATATCTTTTGGCTGGATGTTTCTCTATCTGTAACGTCAGCCTGAGCTATACCCGATGCTTTAAAATCCTCCTTAATTGTAGCGATTTATTTCATTGGCTCAGTTTTGACCTTACTTCTGTTATCGTAGAATTTTACTGTTTGTGTTGTCAACCTAGTGGGTGCCATTCTCTTTCCAGTATTGTTATAAAATCTTCGAGATTGTTTCTTATCTGGTTACCTTTGATACTTAATTTTATCTTTTCTTATTAAATACTCCTTATTAATTGAGAAGATCATTAAATGTGAATAAATAGTTTCACATGAGTCACGAAGATTGCATATTTATTTATAAGGTCGTCCGCAAACGAAAAACACTAGAATTTTTCCTTAAGATAAATAAAACAGTATATTATTAGAAAATCTTATACTTATGTGGGCGAAATTTGAGGGAATTTTTCAATTTTGTAACTGGTTCTCAGTATTGCACCAATCACGGCTATAGTTTCGAACAGGCCCTACAAGCTGCGACACACATTGATAAAGAAAGTGACAAACTAAAATATAGCTCAGTAAAAATTTCCAGTGTCTTTACTGTGAAATAAATTCTAATAATGAGATTAATTACATACAAGCTGTTGCATTACTTTATCGTATAGATCGGCTTTGGTTTAAAACAATCTTTTAATAAAGCCAAAAAAACAAAATAAATTAGAATATGTGTATCACATATCAGTAGCACCACATCGGCGTGAAAGTTGTATACAACAGAATTATGCTAAAACGCGAACCAAGGAAGAGGTTTCCACCCGGCAGAAAAAGCTTTTTCTTCAGATGTCGCTTGAGGCTAACAGATGTGTGTCAGACACCTGCAAACAGAGTTATCAACCCAACACCTGCCATAAAATATACGGCCACAATGGTTGGGCAAACTTAAATTTTTTCGATTTAGGCCAGCATTTCCCTACAGATACTCCACAGTGCGACGGCGCCGTTGCTGGCCTAGTATGGTGTCAGCCCCATGACGCCATAAAGGCAGTCGACAGGGTATGGAGTCTGCGGCCAGAGGCGGATGGCAGGAACTAGCATGTGTGCAGAGTGAATCTCACAAGGGGCACCACACCCAATCGTCACAACCGACTCCATACAAATATGTGGCAGATGCACAGCTTTGTCAGAAATAAAAATTATGAATGTGGGAGCCTCAGACGGCCACGCATTTGGGAAAGAATAGCAATTTTTGGTGCGGCTGGGGAGAGACATGAGCCTGTCAGGTTAGCGTGTTCCCCAGGTTGGGATTGCGTAGCGAAACCGGTAATCCGAGTGTCGTGATATTGAGTACCTAAATGGATTCCCTGTTGTTTTCCTTTTTTATTTTCGGTTTTTAAGCATAAAAAATTCTCAATGTACACTCCTGGAAATTGAAATAAGAACACCGTGAATTCAATGTCCCAGGAAGGGGAAACTTTATTGACACATTCCTGGGGTCAGATACATCACATGATCACACTGACAGAACCACAGGCACATAGACACAGGCAACAGAGCATGCACAATGTCGGCACTAGTACAGTGTATATCCACCTTTCGCAGCAATGCAGGCTGCTATTCTCCCATGGAGACGATCGTAGAGATGCTGGATGTAGTCCTGTGGAACGGCTTGCCATGCCATTTCCACCTGGCGCCTCAGTTGGACCAGCGTTCGTGCTGGACGTGCAGACCGCGTGAGACGACGCTTCATCCAGTCCCAAACATGCTCAATGGGGGACAGATCCGGAGATCTTGCTGGCCAGGGTAGTTGACTTACACCTTCTAGAGCACGTTGGGTGGCACGGGATACATGCGGACGTGCATTGTCCTGTTGGAACAGCAAGTTCCCTTGCCGGTCTAGGAATGGTAGAACGATGGGCTCGATGACGGTTTGGATGTACCGTGCACTATTCAGTGTCCCCTCGACGATCACCAGTGGTGTACGGCCAGTGTAGGAGATCGCTCCCCACACCATGATGCCGGGTGTTGGCCCTGTGTGCCTCGGTCGTATGCAGTCCTCATTGTGGCGCTCACCTGCACGGCGCCAAACACGCATACGACCACCATTGGCACCAAGGCAGAAGCGACTCTCATCGCTGAAGACGACACGTCTCCATTCGTCCCTCCATTCACGCCTGTCGCGACACCACTGGAGGCGGGCTGCACGATGTTGGGGCGTGAGCGGAAGACGGCCTAACGGTGTGCGGGACCGTAGCCCAGCTTCATGGAGACGGTTGCGAATGGTCCTCGCCGATACCGCAGGAGCAACAGTGTCCCTAATTTGCTGGGAAGTGGCGGTGCGGTCCCCTACGGCACTGCGTAGGATCCTACGGTCTTGGCGTGCATCCGTGCGTCGCTGCGGTCCGGTCCCAGGTCGACGGGCACGTGCACCTTCCGCCGACCACTGGCCACAACATCGATGTACTGTGGAGACCTCACGCCCCACGTGTTGAGCAATTCGGCGGTACGTCCATCCGGCCTCCCGCATGCCCACTATACGCCCTCGCTCAAAGTCCGTCAACTGCACATACGGTTCACGTCCACGCTGTCGCGGCATGCTACCAGTGTTAAAGACTGCGATGGAGCTCCGTATGCCACGGCAAACTGGCTGACACTGACGGCGGCGGTGCACAAATGCTGCGCAGCTAGCGCCATTCGACGGCCAACACCGCTGTTCCTGGTGTGTCCGCTGTGCCGTGCGTGTGATCATTGCTTGTACAGCCCTCTCGCAGTGTCCGGAGCAAGTATGGTGGGTCTGACACACCGGTGTCAATGTGTTCTTTTTTCCATTTCCAGGAGTGTATTACATTTACTAATATTTTCACTAAAGGCCTGAATAGAAAATGCAATGGAAATTTTGTAATTGCAAATTAATTTCATGGAGAGGAATTTTTCCATACATGAGAACTTATTAAACTTAGATTCTTTTGTTATTCCACGTTTGATAATTTACATGTGCTGATGTGATGCTCATCGTGAAAGTATGAGACGTTGTGTTCGCGACCATCTCCAGAGAGTAGTTTAAGGGTCAAAATGAAACTAACGCTTCTCCAGTACGCTTTAATTACAATCGCTGCTTGGAATGTTATTTCCTAACTTCGGCCGGCGGGAGTGGCCGAGTGGTTCTAGGCGCTTCAGTCTGGAACTGCGCGACCGCTACGGTCATAGGTTCGAATCCTGCCTCGGGCATGGATGTTTGTGATGTCCTTAGGTTAGTTAGGTTAAAGTAGCTCTAAGTTCTAGGGGACTAATGACCTCAGTTGTTAAGTCCCATAGTACTCAGAGCCATTTGAACCATGCTTATGTCCGCACGACGCTGTGAGTAAAATCCATTCTTAGAAACTATTTGCAAACACGAGTTTTTCTTCATTTTTATCTGTTTTCCGTCTTTCCATTAGTTGCTCTAAATTCTTGGAGGTACGTACCGCCTATGCAGCTAAATGAAGGCAGTTTGTTTATTGGCATACGCGCTTCTCTTCTTTTATTTGGTAAGTATGATCAGTGACCTGAAACACATGTTTCCTTTTATACATAAAATAAACGTATTATGTGGTAGATCTAATACGCAACTATATTACATTTTGTGGCGTTATCTCTTGCTCGTTAGGTTAGAAGCAACTTTTGTAGCAGAAGTTCAGTATTGTGAATGTATACGGAACTTGTGCATAGATGGTATATACTTACACGAATTTTTCTTTTGCCTTTCTTCTTCGTGCTTCTTATATATTAACAGCTACGTTACATAGAAAGTTAGTTCCGTGTATTCACAGTAGATATAACGCAAAAAAACACTTGCTCATCTGCAGTCCCCATATCTGTCTCTCTGTCTCTCTGTGTCAACGACATACCAAAAACAGGACGAAATCGGTGATGACGAGAAGGTGCTGTCCCCTTGTAAGAACACTCACCGCATGAGTACAGGGTTGCAGTTCAGTCTTTAGTCAAGCTTATTTCAGTGTCGTGTTAATAATTACGACAAGAAAAATATTAGCTGTTAGTGATTCATCATATGCATCACGAGGGCTACAGAAAATGAGTTTCCAGGGGAAATTCTTACATCAACCTTCTATGGGCTGTATGCATCACACTGCACAGAATGGAGAACGTCGACATTCAAGAAACATTCAAAACTGATCATTTACTTGCGCCATGAACACCGAATGAAAAATGGCGCGTCACAGTGACCCCAAAGCTTTGCACCGTCAAGATCGGTGCTGTGTGGAGTGTCTGCGCGGTTTGAGGCGTCATTTCACAGATTAGGGGGCTGCTCCCGACGGTGTTTTGAGTCCTCCCTCGGGCCTGGGTGTTTGTGTTGTTCTTAGTTTAAGTAGTGTGTAGGTCTATGGAGCGGTGATCTCTGCAGATAGGTCCCTTAGGAATTCACACACACATGAAGATCGAAGGGGAACTCCTTGGGATTAGAAACCTGGCAGGACGTCAGCTAGGTGGATGCACTTAATTAACATTTGTAGAATCATTTTGTTGTAACAGGTTGATGAGAACGCAACCGAATGCGATACATTCTGTGGTGAAGCTTATCATGAAACAATCAGGGCTCTCACAGAAAAATTTAGGCCCTCCTTTTTCCGGGAAGCCGTTCCAGAGTGAAACGATAGAGAGACAGCTTGAGATAGTTCACTGAACCCTCTGTCAGGCACTTTATTGTGAATAAGAGTGCAATCACGTAGATGAAGATGTAGATGGTGTCTATTAAGGCGTAGCTGCATACAGTGCGACAATATGTTCTATAGGCACGGACAAAATGAATAGCCAGAGGCTGGATTTCTCCATTGGTTAGAGGTGGTATGAAATGCAATGTTACATGCTTTTCACGAGAAATAGTTTTCTCTAAAGGAGTATAATTTTTAAACGCAGACCAGGAATTAAGCAAAGGTTAGCTACATTTTGGCCAGCTATTGGCCAAAAGATGTGCTCATTCCATAGCTCTTGTAACTTAGGAAGTCGGGATGAGGGGAACACTTAGCATGGAAGGTCAAGGCCCCTACTAAGTCACACTTTAACATAACCAGGACATCTATTATTAACAATTTATTCAAACAAGCTTTTATAAAAGATATTAGAGGGAATCAATTCGTGGCCGTTTTTAAGATAGTATGAAACTGTATAATTACAAAAAACTTATTGGAAATTCCAATACTTAAACAAATTACAATATGAAGGTGATTTTACAAGGTGACACATATAATGTTCCCCCCCCCCCATTTTTTTTACAAAAAAGGCAATAATCAATAATATGAAAATGATTTATAAAGCTCACCAGTTCGTTACGAACCCAAGTAACACAACAATTTAATTAACACGCAACTGATTCTCAAGCAATTAAAAACCCTTGAATATATATATATATATATATATATATATATATATATATATATATATATATGTGTGTGTGTGTGTGTGTGTGTGTGTGTGTGTGTGTATGTATGTATATGAGTTTCAATAGCTACCAAACGAGCAGTGACGCGAGGCTGTCCTGGACAAAAGGTGACGTGACTTAAAATGCCGGAAGCAGCAGACTAGTCGTCAAAACAACACTAAACGTCAGGGCCCAACCTGGAGTCACTTCACAACTCGCAGAAAACTGGAACACAAACAGAATGCAGAAAACAGGCTAACAGCAAGCAAACATCAAATAATATAAATTAAGAACCATTAAATAATAATATAATTTAAAAAAAACTGTAAGTGCTTTCAAAACAAATAAAACTTTGCAGCAATATAAATGCTGTAAAACGATTAAACTAAGACTTGTACACAATGCAATGTTATTTTATAACAGACTTTTACGCTCTCATTGTTAGCCCAAGATTATTTGCACATATCATTAAGGCCAACAATGTGTACTTTGATTTCCTTGCATAGGTCTGAAATGTAACTGGCAATTGTGTAAGCTTGGTATGCAGAAAATTACAACTAGACTATGACGTAGTATCTCCAATAGCTTGCAGTTACTACATCTTTTGGGGACGCTGATTTCCTTAAAGGAAGTAGTGAATGGTGGTCTCCTTGCGATCATACACCTTGTCGGCTGCTCTTACTTCAACAACACATACATTAGGGCAACCCACCAACCAACAAATGACAGTCGCTACAGCGCAAATGGTTCCAAGAAACGAAGGCACCAAAACCACTTACACCTCCGATGGAGAGCGTTGTTCGAGATGGTCTCCAGGAAATGCTCTGTCCGAGAAAACAGGTACCAAAGCAAGGCGATGAGCAGCGCCAGGAGTTGACATCAGGCGGTGCGCCACAAACTGCGACCACCCAGATCGCGACAGGTTCAAAGATTGGAGTACAGCCGGATAATCAATAGTAGTGCCAAAGAGCTGGTTTGCCAGAAAAGGCGCACCACGGCTCAACCTCCCCCGCTGAAACCTGACCAGCCCCCACCTCCCTTTATGTCTTACCACCAATGAAAGAAGGGAAAGAGGTTTGATTTGACTAAGGTACAATCTGAACCTGTTGCCCGTTGCAAGCTCCTTAACTAACAAATTAACAGGACCTAAGACTCTGGTGACGACACACGGTCCCAAGTAACGCTGTACAAACTTACGAGTTCCCATACCACGAGCATTTCGAACAGCGATGTTCTTAATGAACACCTTATCCCCGGTCTTAGCCTGAAAAACGCTTCTGCCTTAGTTACAACGTTCGGCTTGCCGATGATGGGCTAACTACATGTTGTTTCGAGCACGTGTCCAATTTTCCCTAAGCGTATCAGGAGTAATGGAAAACGGCAACGTGTCATTGATCTGCTAAAGATTGGAGAGTGGCAAATTGACTGGATATGCCAACTCAGCCGGAACTGCACTAGAAGTTTCATGCTGGGCCGTGTTGAACGCGGAATTTAACGGGAGTGTGGTATCCCACTTACTGGGGACTTGGCGTGGTAAATTATAAGCTCTGCCTTTAGGTTACGTTTAAGCCAAGGATGCTTGCGGATATTAAGGGGTGGTCGTAATATGCCTGATTCCACTACGGAAGCAAAACTATTTAAACTCTCTTGACATAAAGGCAGGCGCGTTGTCGCTAACGAGTTGTTTCGGGGGGGGGGGGGGGGACAAACCATGAAAAAATGCGTGTCAGATGACGTGTGGTTATACTCGCAGTGACCCCGATACTGGGCAGCAACCATACAAAACGCGAAAAGTCGTCCACGGCAACGAAGATGTAACGGTACCCTCCATTAGTCCTAGGCATTGGTCCTACAAAGTCGATAAACATCTTATCCATCGGTCGCTGCTCTCTTTGAGACTGGAGTAGACCTAATAGGCTGTGGGAACTGGCCTTGCTCCTTCTACAGTCGTCACACTGACTGACGAGCTGCCGCACATCGCGGTACAGAGAAGGCCACGCCACATAGGCTCGCAACTCGGCCAAAGTTTTAAAGAGGCCGAGGTGCCCTCCTAGTACAGAATTATTGAAATACTGAAAGAGAGGTGAAACTAAATCACCTGGTAAACAAATCCTAACGTCCCCGGGCTTACCAACCTCTTTACAGTGTATCCCATTCCTTAAAAAGAAACTGGGCAGGTCTTGGCCAGCAGTAACCTTTGCATGATCGGACCCAAATACAAATCCTGATTCTGCTTCATTTTAAGGTCAATGAATAACTGAGGGATCTCAGTGTGGACACTATTGACCACTTGACTACGCGAGTCATACTTCCTCATGGCTAGGATTCGAGGTCTTCACTAAACATACTGCTAAGAGCGTCAGCTACCTGATTGTTGGAGCCTTTAATGTGACGCAACTTAAAAGGGAAGACGGAAATACGGACCGCCCTCCTAGCAATCCTTCCGGTTTTTCGAGGTTGAGCTAGGACCAAACTCAATGCTTGGTTGCCGATATCAAGATCGAACTATGTTCGAAATAAAATCGAAATTTCTCCAAGGCGAAGAGCACTGCAAAAACCTCACACTCATAAACACAATAGTTTAACTCTGTAGCAGTGAGCTTCCTAGAAGCAAAGGCAAAGAGGCGCTTCACTTCCTGAACCTCTTGAACAAGGACGGCTGCTATTCCGGTATTATAAGCATCGTTTTGAACTGCAAAACGTTTCTGGAAATCGGTAACTGCTAAAACGGGAGGGTTTGCAATTGCGGTCTTAATCGCCTCGAAAGCACTTTGTTGGCCTTTCTTTCGCAACTCATTGAGAGGGGCAGCCAAGTGTGAAAAATTAGGGACGAACCTGTGAAAATAACTCGCCATGAAAATAAAACGCGCGACCGGCTTCTTTGTCCTTGGGGGCGGAAATTTCTTAATCGCACTGGTCCGCTCTTGATCAGTTCTAACTCCGTCACCTGAGACAAGATGGCCTAAAAACGAAACTTTGTGTCTATCAAATCTTGGCCAGCTTAACGGTCAATCCAGCGGAACGAAATCTACCCAACACTTGCTCAAGATGGGAAAGGTGTTCTTTGAAGGTTTGGCTATACACCACAACATCAGCCAGATAGTTGTACACACACTTTTAAATCTCCCAAACCACGGTCCTACAAGCGCGACAGTACTGCGGCGCCGGTAGCCAAACCAAAAGGAACTCTGTTAAATTCAAAGAGATTCCACTCCGTGCAGAATGCAGTAACATGTTTTGATTCCTCACTACGGGGAATCTGATGATAAGCTTGATTAAGATCAAGAACAGTGAACCACCTAACCCCCGAAAACCATGTAAAACAATTATGAATATCGGGTAAGGGAACGGATTCCAATATGACTTTCTTATTCAATAACTGATAATCAACTATAGGTCTAAAATACTTATGGCTGGCTTTAGGAACAAGAAATATTGGTGAATAAGACGAGGTTGACGGTCTGATGACGCCTTCCTGCAACATAGTGTCCAGTTCTTCCTTTAGGATTCTCATTTTAGGAGGGAAAGTGTATAAGAGGACTGCCGAACCGGAAGAACATCATACAAATAAATGTTATATTCAATAAGGTTTGTTACACCAAGTTTCTCAGAAAACACGCTAGGAAACTCATGTAACAGTTCTATTAACTGAGCCGCGCGAGCGACAGGAAGGTGATTAACCTCAAACCTGTTGGCTTTACTGCGGACCATACTGACCAAGTTAGAAAGATCACACGTACGCAGCGCTAACTTTTCCTTCGGTCTGAACTTAGAGCTTAATGTGTGACTAGCGTAGTTTAATCCCAATCCGGTGTGCTGAATGGCTCAAATGGCTCCGAGCACTATGGGACTTAACTTATCAGGTCATCAGTCCCTAACTAACCTAAGGACATCACACACATCCATGCCCGAGGAAGGATTCGAACGTGCGACCGTAGCGGTCGCGCGGTTCCAGACTGCAGCGCCTAGAACCGCTCGGCCATTCCGGCTGGCAATGTACTGAAGGAAATCGCAGCACAGGAGTAAGGGTACGGCCAAACCCTTCACTACCAACGATGTAACTGGCCACGTAAAATCACAAATTGATAGTCTACCCTGCACTTCTCCCACAACGGACAATTCTTCCCCATTCGCAGCGCGACGATTCTGCCAGGTATGCCTCACAACAGATAACCTATGCAATCGACGAAACTCCAAATACCATTTATGGTCAATCAAGAACACCGAACTTCCGGAATCAAGCAGTCCACAAAAGGGCTCTGTTCCCACTTGAGTACAAACGTAGGGGAGCGGGGGCCTACCGGGAACACATATCTGTGCACATCGGAAGGGTAACTTACGATTCCTACACCCTCTTTTGCTATGGCGTCAGAAGTTTGACTGCGATCCCTTAAGAATAGGGTAATTGCGCACTAAATGATTAGTGTCGCCACAACGAAAACAGTGCTTCCTAGCCTGAGCAACAGCTTTAGCGCGTAAATTGCTAGTCCCTGGATCTAAAGATACTGTCCCTGAGCTGTAATTAGTACTACTCTGGGAATCAGAGTACACGAGGGCCTCAATTGACTCCACCACTTGGTCCAACTCCGAAAAGCTAGCCGGCCGGCTGGCAAAAACTAGCTGCGACAGAACATCAGGGCGCATCCCCTCAAAAATGTTACGTACGACATCGGACTCGGCCATAGACACATCCAGAGCCAACATTGCATTACTGACTCTCTCCACGTATTGTTCTAATGTTTCGGCAGAGCCCTGCACTTGCCATTAAAACTTGCGCACAAGTTCGATTCGCATTCGTGCTGACAATTTCCTAGCTATAATTAAAGACCTTAGTTATTTAGTAGACTTCTGACGCACCAAAACTTCCGAAACTAATACATTTAACACTACTTTAGTTCAGGGATACAGTAGAAAGAGATTTACCTTGTGCGGGACACGCAAGGTATCAGCCTGAACGAACAACTTGGCTAATAACCACAAAATCTCTTGAACCTGACTCAAAATATCAACAGATAATTCCTACATTCCAGTAAATAAACACACAATGGGATCGGACAGTTTAGCAAACCCGTCAAAGGCTACCTCACCGCGATTCTTTGCGTCACCAATCTGAGTACGGCTAGACCCCTGATTACCAACGTCCCCATGTTCCGAACCCCGCCTTCCATATTTAAACTTAAGGCCGTGGTTCTGGTTTGCAGATCCCGCACAAGACTAGTAACCTGTTTTATTTCCCGCCTTTCAGCAACTTTATATTCCACGCAATGAAAACCGCTTAAACGATTCTCCAAATGAACTAACTGGGACTGTATACGAGATATCTGCATTTGTATCGGCTTGCTATCCTCTAAAAAGTCAAGGTTCCGGTCTGTCTCACCAATGGTGCTCAAACTAAACCATAAGGCGTCGCCTACGTCGCCAATCACACCCGCCTTGACAGATATCGGCAGGCCCTAAGCGGCGCTCAACCTAGCTGCCAACTCCGGAACTCTGCCCTTTACAGGTTATTCACGAATCCCCAATTCATAGTGCAAAAACTCCTCCTTGAGAGAACCAATTCCGGGACACCCCCTTTGAGACCACGTCGAACAGCGGTTACCTGAGAACAATAGAAAATGCAATGAAATTACACATAAGCATAAATTCTTACTACACTACAAATGACCAGTTAAGGAGTGACACATATTGAAAGGAAGACAATTCTATCCCACCCTCCTGCCATCCGAAAGCAACCACGCTCCGGATTAACAATTGTAACTTAGGAAGTCAGGATGAGGGGAGCACTTAGCATGGAAGGTCAAGGCCCCTACTAAGTCACTCCTTAACACAACCAGGATATCAATTATTAACAATTTATTCAAACAAGATTTTGTAAAAAAATTAGAGAGAATCAACAATTGGCTATATATAAGACAATATGAAAATGTAGAATTACAACAACTTACTGGGGATTTCAATACTTAAATTAAAATCTGAAGGTGATTTTACAAGGTGATACACATAATGTTCCACTTTTTTAAATAAAAGGCAATAATCAAGAATACGAAAATGATTTACAAAGCACACCAGTTCGCTACGAACTCAAATAAAACAGGGAGCACAACTAGTCAATTAATGCAATTGATTTCCAAGCAATTAAAAACCACTTTTGCCCACACACACACACACACACACACACATTATATATATATAATAGAAGGAAACATTCCACGAAGGAAAAATATATCTAAAAACAAAGATGATTTGACTTACCAAATGAAAGTGCTGGCAGGTCGACAGACACACAAACGAACACAAACATACACACAAAATTCAAGCTTTCGCAACAAACTGTTGCCTCATCAGGAAAGAGGGAAGGAGAGGGAAAGACGAAAGGATGTGGGTTTTTAGGGGGAAAAAAGGACGGGTACACACCCGCACACACACACATATCCATCCACACATATACAGACACAACCCACATCCTTTCGTCTTTCCCTCTCCTTCCCTCTTTCCTGATGAGGCAACAGTTTGTAGCGAAAGCTTGAATTTTGTGTGTATGTTTGTGTGTCTGTCGACCTGCCAGCACTTTCATTTGGTAAGTCACATCATCTTTGTTTATATATATATATATATATATATATATATATATATATATATATATATATATATATATATAGTTTCAATAACTACCAAACGGGCACAAATGCCAGGCTGCCCTGGGCAAATGGTGACTTCACTTAAAATGCCGGAAGCAGCAGACCAGACGTTCAAAACAACACTTATACGCCGGGGCCCAACCAGGTGTCACTTCCCAACTCGCAGAAAACTGGAACACAAACAGACCGCAGAAAACACCAAGCAAACATCAACTAATATACTTTAAGAACCAATAAATAATAATATATTAAAAAAACAATAAGAGCTTTCAAAACAAGTAAAACTTTACAGTAATATCAATGCTGTAAAACAGGTAAACTAAGACTTGTACACAATGCAATGTTATAAAATATTAGACTTTTACGCACTCATAGTTATCCCAAGAACATTTAAACATATCATTAAGGCCGTCAATGTGTACAAAGATGAAATGGAAATAATTTCAAGATAATATTACGTTATTCAAATGCACAACTTCAGCCCAAAATAGGTTTTATGCACTTTAATATCCTTGCATAGGTCTGCAATGTAACTGGCAATTTTGTGAGCTTGGTATGTAGAAAATTACTACTAGACTATGACCTAATATCTCCAATAGCTTACAGTTACTACATCTTTTGGGGACGCTGATTTCTTTAAAGGAAGTAGTGACTGCTGGTCTCCTTGCGATCACACACCTTGCCGGCTGCTCTTACTTCAACAACACATACATTAGGGCAACCAACCAACCAACAAGTGACAGTCGCTCCAACGCAAATGGTTCCACGAAACGAAGGCACCAAAAACACTTGCACCTCATATGGGGAGCGTTGTTCGAGATGGTCTCGACGAAATGCTCTGTCCGAGAAAACAGGTACCAAAGCATGGCGACGAGCAGCGCCCGGAGTTGACATCAGCCACGTGCGCCACAAACTCGCGATCGTCCTGCAACGTAGAGCGACCTAGCCGCTGCTGGCCGAGCCCGCGTGTTTTGCTCCTTCGGGATGAAGCACGTCTCAGCGCCTCGTAGCGAGTGCGACGACCAACTCCCCGACCGCACATACCCGCCGCCAGATCACGAGAGCGGCAAAGATCGTAGTGCAGACGGGTAATCGATAGTCGTGCCAAAGAGCTGGTGTGCCAGAAAAGGCGCTCCACGGCTCATCTGTAGTTCTCTTACGCCCATTTTCCCACTCTTGGTGTCTGTGACATCATTATTCCCTTCTGCCCCGTGCAACACCACTCACACGAGAAAGAATCGAAGACAGGAGAGCTTCCCCAAGTTCTCGCAGCACAACAAATAACTTCCCAGCCAGTTTAACATTCAGATTAACAGTCGGCATAATGGTATAGGAATGCGTTTAAGCACTGATTTTAGTTGATCTTGATACATCACTCTTGGTACCTCTAATTTCCAGGGTTTCTTTGACATGCACTCCTCTTCAAAGTACGATTGATCGGCGTTGAAAACAAAATCCTTACTGAACAATAGGATAGGTTTGTTTATCTCATCTATGAATTTTCCGGCCCATTCCGCAGTTTGCTGTGCATCGTGAAGTTGACGCTTTGTCTGAAATTTCTTTATCCTGTTTCTTCAAATTCTGTAGCACTGTTTGATGTTAAGCACACATCCACTTCTTCACTAGAAATCATTGTAATCAGTCTCGCGTGATTTTGATGTGCATAACGTAGGAGTCACTATCAAGCACGTCTTGGAAATTGTATGGAGCATCTCTGAAACGCGCAAACCTCAGTTTTTGTAACAAGTTCGCCTTGTACTGCCGTGAATATCCATAGTCTTTGTCATGCACTACACAATCGCACTGCTACGGACTTCTTCGAATTGTGTCCATAATTGTTTTTTCACTTTGTTGCAGATGGTCTTCCATGTACGTAATTACGTTTAGCATCCGGTCCTTGGAGGAATGTCAATTACCCTCTGTCCGACAAGGATAATAAACTGCGTGGCCCGACACCTGTCGCCGTAATACTTTCACTTGTTATTGCAACCCTCATCTACGCGTACATTGTCCTCACAGTCGAGCGTATACTACACCATACATTCCAATGACACATGTTGCAGAAACGTCACTTCTTTCTCTGTCTGCGAAGTTCCTTGGGTTCTTCCTGACGAAATGTCAACTTTGAAAACTGTTGTTGTAGATATAATGCAATGTTTCCTTTGTTTATCATTGTTATTGCTCTGTTTTGTATCAACACCACTAGCATTATAGCACTGTTGTGAGCAACTCGTCGACAAAGCAGTACCAATGCACTCCGTTGCCTCACGCTGTGCTCGCCATTGGATACTTTCCAGTCCCGCCTCCTTTTACCTTTAGCAGCAAATATTGTGGTGCATAGTAGACAAAATGTGAGGCGCCGTATACCTCGCCCTCAAGAGTTCCTTGTCTGAGGCCCGCTGGTGTCATGTACTGGTAGCAACTGAGCGGTCTCGCTCTGGCTGATCGTATTCGAAGTGTGAAACAGCCAACACTGACTGTGGGTGGGAAAAATAGCGTCTGTGACTAATATGCTCTCATGGTCACTGAACGCCAATGTTGACACGGATCTATGAGTGGCTGGGAGATGTGGCAAAAGAATTCCAGCTGTCGCATAATTTTGTCAGAAGCGTCAGGAGCATTATACTCCCCCCTTACGGGTGTGCTGTCGCTGGAAGCAGTATCCTGTTGCGAACCCGGCTGCGGAAACACCCAACTGAACTGCACCATGTGGCAACAAGGACGCCACCAATGGTAGAAACAAGCGTCGCTGCTTTCCCGGTGGCCTGACGACAGCGTGCACCAGCAGTACTACTCGTCCAACGTCCAACAGTGCCCGACCAGCATATACATAGAGGTGACGAAAGTCATGGGATACCTCCTAACACCGTGTGGGATTTTCTTTTGACCCTGCGTAGTGCAACAACTCAAAAGTCATGGGCTCAACAAGTCGTTGGATATCGCCTGCAGAATTACTAAGGCACGTTGCCTCTATAGTCGCCCATAGTTGCGAAAGTATTGCCGGTGCATGATTTTGTGTACGAACTGACATCTCGATTATGTCCCATAAATGTTCGATCGTATTCGTCTCGGCCAATCTGAGTGACCAAAACATTTGCTAGAATTGTCCAGAATGTTCTTCAAACCAATCGCAAACAATAGTGGCCCAATTACGTGGTGCATGACCATCCATAAAAATTCCACCGTCGTTTGGGAACATGATGTCTGTGAATGGCTGCAGATGATCTACAAGTAGCCGAATATAACCATTTCCGGTCATTGATCGTTTCATTTGGACCAAAGGACACAGTCCATTACACGTAGACACAGCCAACACAATCATGGAGCTATCACCAGTTTGCACAGTGCCTTGTGACGACTTGGGTCAGTGACTTCGTGGAGTTACTACATTCGAGCCCTGCCGTCTGATATTATCAACTGATATCGACACTCAGCTTACCGACCACAGTTTTTCAGTCGTCTAGAGTCCGACCGATATGGTCACGAGACCAGGAAGGGCGCTGACAGCGATGTCGTACTGTTGGCAAAGGCACTCGTGTCGGTCACCTGCTTTCATAGCCCATTGACGCCAAATTTTGCCGCACTGCCCTAACGGAAACGTTCGCCGCACTTCCTGCTCCGAGTTCTGCTTTATTTCACAAGTGATATTTACGTGTTACCAATGACCACACTCTCGTTAGGTGAAGGCCTTCGGCCACTGCGTTGTCCGTGGTGATAAGGAATACCTGAAATGTTGTATTCTCCGCACACTCTTGACAGTGTGGATCTCCGAATACTGATTGCTGACGATTTGCCAAATGGAAGGTCCCATGCGCCTAGCTCGAACTACCATTCCCCGTTGAATAGCTACTAACTCTCGTCGTGCGGCGATAATAACGTCGGAAACCTTTTCATGCGAATCACTTCAGCACAAGAGGAAACTCCACCAATGCACTGCTCATTTGTACCTTGTACACACGAAACTACCACCATTTGTATGTGTGCATGACTTCTGTCGTCTCAGTGTAACTCTGCTGGCTGCTGAGAACAAATCGAAGCTTGGTCCTTAACATGAAATAGGGTTTGAAACAAGTTCGAGACGGCTGGAAGGAAACTGGACTATTATTAAAAAGGAAACTGTAATATTATGAAACAGGAATGTTATGCCACAGACCAATAGATTTTTCTAATCCTTACGGGAATTATATTTCTTAACGGTAATAACTTATCTTAATAGCTGTGAATTGATGCTATGCGACCGTGATCGTTAATGTGATAGAAACGCACGTTACATATTTCGCAGCTCTTCTAAATGAGCACACTTGACAGTTCTTTAGTCATATTTACCCCCCTCCCGCACTGGTGTCACACCACGTCTAGCTTTCATAATGGCTACAATTCGGTAAGCAAGACAGTCCACATAAGCTCAGTGCACAAAAAGTTAGTCAATTCAGTGTGAATGCAGATATGAAGTTTTAAGGCTTTACGGATGGCGAAGCGATCGAGTCACGTCCTCAACTGCGTGCGGACACTGCATCTAAATATGGGTAAATGCAATGGCGAGGCAAAAAGGGACATTCGCGTTTCGCCGAGCTCATGGCCATACGTGTGTGAAGTTGCTGGAATTGTTGGTTTCCGTCATGAACTGTGCAACGTGTCTCCAAGCAGTAGTGTAAGGCACGTGGCGACGAAGCATGACGTTATAGATGTGGTCGGAAGAAGATCTGACTGAGACGAACAGAGAGAACTTCGTGGACCAACTCCATAAAGTCAATTAAGCTGTTATCAAGTCCAGGGGTGGCGTTACATGGTCGTAAATGACATTTCTAATGAATTCCCTAGGGTTACTTAACTTTTTGTCTGGTGAGCCTACGAGATCTACCTTTTTGACAGCGCATGGATCTTTCAACTCTGCAAGATTTTTTTTTTTTTCAAAGCGTGACTTAAAATCCAGCCCAAGTGTTTATCGTCTTTCATACGAAAGATATGACCTTGTAAAAGCTGGTAAGTCTTTATATACACTCCTGGAAATTGAAATAAGAACACCGTGAATTCATTGTCCCAGGAAGGGGAAACTTTATTGACACATTCCTGGGGTCAGATACATCACATGATCACACTGACACAACCACAGGCACATAGACACAGGCAACAGAGCATGCACAATGTCGGCACTAGTACAGTGTATATCCACCCTTCGCAGCAATGCAGGCTGCTATTCTCCCATGGAGACGATCGTAGAGATGCTGCATGTAGTCCTGTGGAACGGCTTGCCATGCCATTTCCACCTGGCGCCTCAGTTGGACCAGCGTTCGTGCTGGACGTGCAGACCGCGTGGGACGACGCTTCATCCAGTCCCAAACATGCTCAATGGGGGACAGATCCGGAGATCTTGCTGGCCAGGGTAGTTGACTTACACCTTCTAGAGCACGTTGGGTGGCACGGGATACATGCGGACGTGCATTGTCCTGTTGGAACAGCAAGTTCCCTTGCCGGTCTAGGAATGGTAGAACGATGGGTTCGATGACGGTTTGGATGTACCGTGCACTATTCAGTGTCCCCTCGACGATCACCAGTGGTGTACGGCCAGTGAAGGAGATCGCTCCCCACACCATGATGCCGGGTGTTGGCCCTGTGTGCCTCGGTCGTATGCAGTCCTGATTGTGGCGCTCACCTGCACGGCGCCAAACACGCATACGACCATCATTGGCACCAAGGCAGAAGCGACTCTCATCGCTGAAGACGAGACGTCTCCATTCGTCCCTCCATTCACGCCTGTCGCGACACCACTGGAGGCGGGCTGCACGATGTTGGGGCGTGAGCGGAAGACGGCCTAACGGTGTGCGGGACCGTAGCCCAGCTTCATGGAGACGGTTGCGAATGGTCCTCGCCGATACCCCAGGAGCAACAGTGTCCCTAATTTGCTGGGAAGTGGCGGTGCGGTCCCCTACGGCACTGCGTGGGATCCTACGGTCTTGGCGTGCATCCGTCCGTCGCTACGGTCCGGTCCCAGGTCGACGGGCACGTGCACCTTCCGCCGACCACTGGCGACAACATCGATGTACTGTGGAGACCTTACGCCCCACGTGTTGAGCAATTCGGCGGTACGTCCACCCGGCCTCCCGCATGCCCACTATACGCCCTCGCTCAAAGTCCGTCAACTGCACATACGGTTCACGTCCACGCTGTCGCGGCATGCTACTAGTGTTAAAGACTGCGATGGAGCTCCGTATGCCACGGCAAACTGGCTGACACTGACGGCGGCGGTGCACAAATGCTGCGCAGCTAGCGCCATTCGACGGCCAACACCGCGGTTCCTGGTGTGTCCGCTGTGCCGTGCGTGTGATCATTGCTTGTACAGCCCTCTCGCAGTGTGCGGAGCAAGTATGGTGGGTCTGACACACCGGTGTCAATGTGTTCTTTTTTCCATTTCCAGGAGTGTAAATCCCCTAGTGCAACACGCTATAGAGTGTATGTAATAATTGACTGACAAGACTGAACAGTCAAAGATTTTTCTTGATGGTTTACCCTTCAACATATGAAACTTCTGATTGCATGAGTTTCGTTAATAGTGTCTTGTGCAGCGAGGATACAAATACCCAAAAGCCAAACAGGGTAGTTAGTAAAAATCTCTCCCCCAAACCCCCCACCCCCTCTAAACTTGATATGTTAGTAATTCTTAGTGACGACCGTTAGTGAAGGTCTAGGAACGAATGAGGACTGAGCCCATTTCGCAGATTCAAATATCATAATGTAATTAATTATCATGCTACACCTGTAGTCACTAAAAACGTTTCTAAACATTTTTATGTGGGAGGCGGGGGAGGTGTTGAGGGTTTCTTGAATCTTCCGACTGGTTTCTTGCGGTCGGCCACGTTTTACTTTCCTGTACTAATCGCTTTATCACAGACTAGCACTTCCACCCACATAACAATAGAATACAGAATCTCATTAAACAGGGTCATTTTTTTCCACCGTCAACAAACTCTAGAGACTGAACGGTGAGAGGATACGGATCAAAATAGGCCTAATGAGCTTACGTCCGGAAATGCATGGTTTCCATGCTAGAAACCATTTATTCAATCATACATTTTTACAGAGACTGCGGTCTAATACGTGCTGTGTCACGTATCCACAGTTACAGTATGTTTCGGAAACGGTTTTCTTGTGCCTCAACGTATGCGTGTACACTACATAGCATGTTCTCACTCACACGTTCATATCGGCAAGGCTGCGTCCGAACAGTGTCAAAGATAGCATGAATACGTTGCTCCAGTATCTCCACATATGGAATATGCTCTGTATACACGATGGTTGTGAGTGTATCCATAACCAGAAATCACACGGTTTGTGATCCAGTGAACGAGCAGGCCACCCTACTGCATCCCTTCGTTCGATCAATCGATCAGGGAAGAGGCGATTGAGATGAGTCCGGATGATAACGGAGAAGTGGGCTGGAACTCCGTCATGTAGCAGCAACGTAACCCTTCTAATCACCAGTAGCACTTCTTGCAGCAGGGAAGGCAAAGTCACCTGCAAGAAACGCTGATAGTTCCGGCCTGTTACGCGACGTTCAAAGAAGACTGGTCCCAAAATACAGTCTCCAATTTTCCTTGCCTAGACATTCCGACTGCACTGATGCTGATGATTCGCTCTCACCATACCTTGAGGATTCTGCATACTGTCACACAGAAGACAGTTACGAAAGCTGAAGATGCCACTTCGTTTAAAGGTGGCCTCATATGTGAATAGGACAGATGACACAAATTCCACAATCGTGGTTGTCTGGTGAAGAAACCAGTGACAAAACTGCTCCCGATGTGAAAATTCTGTCGCTAGTAACCCCTGCACACGCTGTGAGTGATAAGGATAGTAACAATTGTCATGGAGAATGTTCCGTACGGTTGTCTGGCTTACCCTGTATTGGAGGGGCATCTGCTTCGTACTGACATGGCGATCGCCTTCCACAGTGTTAATCACATTTTCCTCCAAGTTTCGGGTACTCCTTCATGATTTCCTGCTTCCTGAAACTGTCCTTTCCCAGACAAACTGAATGGTGTGATAGCCGTCGGTGGGGGTTGGTCTCCCCATACAACCTTGCTGCCCGCCGACCGTTGATATTTGCCTTTCCGTATTTAAACGCCATGTATGCAAGATCTCGATTCCAATACCTAACCATTGTGTGCAACACTGTATATACATGCACTACAAGGTGAGTCAAAAAGATAAATGAATCGGACACAACATTACCAGTTTCTATGGCAGGTAAGGGCACTAGGGTTGACGTATGAGAGCAGTACTACCCTCTTGCATTCGACCGCAGCCTCTGTAACAAAGTACGATGGAATAAAAGGTCTCTATTATGTAAAACATGTGTTTCCGGACATAAGTTCATTAGATCTTGTTTGGTCCATATTCTCTCATCGATAAATCCTTAGAATTTGTACACGGTAGCAAAAATAAGACTGTAGAGGAACAAGGACGAGGACACACGTAAGTTGCGTATGATCCCATTTAATTAGTGCCACTCATCTATACAGTGAAGCTAATGAAAGTGTGCAGAAAGAAGGAAGGTTTAATACGGGATAAGAAAGTTGAGCTTTTGATAATGTTACGAAATTAATAAAAGTAAAGGCAGGTCACATTGTATCGGTGTCGAGGCGGACATAATACGTTCAGGCGTGAGTGAGAATGAACGTAGAATATCCGCTGCATTAGAAACATCTAAAGCGGAACATGTCTTGCATCAAACAAAATAAATGGATAAAGGAAGACTGAGAAACCTCTCCAGCTAAGAATAAAGATGATACTGTGTTAAGCAGAAATATTCTGCGTCAGTTCAGAGCCTCAAAAGATTTAAACGAAAAGAGACTGAAGAAACTTCCGGATAATAAACGAGTGAGGATATTGCTCCCGTAAGCACAACGCCTGGTGCAAACAAGCGAAAGAGATTTCGAAATTCAATTCATTTATAATGGACCCTTCAAGAATAAGGGCGTTCTCGACGCTAATGCTTCCTGTCAGATGCACTCACAGTCTGGTAAAATGTTTGGTATCCGTAGCGAAATTGGCCTGACGCATTACTAGAGCAGAAATGATTAAATATTTTTCTGTATAAAATCAGGTATATGTGACTAAAAGATTAGATCTACGTTTGTGGCCAGGAATTCATTTAGAGATATTTCCAAATAAGATGGTCCAGGATTGAGGTATCAGGTGGATTAGAGGATACAGATTGTACCATAAAACGAACAAAACAAAACAGCCAGTGAAGAAGGTGGAATTTCAAGCGTCGTAAGTAAAAGAAAACGGAGAGGAAAATGTAAGCAGTTTCTAGATATGATGGACAATATCAGTGTCAGAAAAAGGTTATCAAAAATTTAGCCTTAGGTTTTGAATAAAAGGAAGATTACATCCTACAAAAAGTTGATGGGGGCAAGATATAGTTAAACAGCATGAATGTATTAAAGAATAAAGAGTAAGAAAAGAGGTAGAAAGAAGTTTTCAGTGTGTTTTACTCAGAACAGAAAGAGTAAAGGAGAACAGGTTATCACCGCTACACAAAAATATACAGCGTTTCGAGTTCCTCTTAAAGCTTTTAGTTGTGGAATGTCCTCTAAATCCTCAAGTAATTTGAAGCACCACAACATATACAACCAAACACAAGACACTGTTTCCGTACGGCAGTGCTACTCTACGTTAGTAACAACACAGATATCCCACTTGTACTTCCATCCTCTTCGTAAGCGGATACCAGCTATTGGTATGTTGTTTCTTTGCGATTTGAAGAAAATGTGTTCATGTGCCCATTGGAAACCACCTTACAGGAGAAAAGTAAGAAAAAAATTATAAAGTGATGATAGACAAGTTGAATGGCTAAGAAAAAGTGAAAATCTGCGATGGGTTACTGAGAGATATGGGGCAGCGGTGATGCCAAACCAGCAGTCGCCCACGCAATTCAACTGAAATAACTAAGAGAGCAGTGATGAAGAAGGTTGGTGGGGAGAGAGACGTACTCAACTGCGGAACGTCATAGCTTGTATCTGTGGATTTATTTAGATTTGTTTGGATTTATCACTTACAGTGCAGAAAGATTGTCAACCTTCTGTTCTGAGTACTTTTTCATAACAGACATATTCTCTTTCAGTAGGAATTTCTTTTCACGTCACTCATTTTCCAGTGAGCTTTTCGTTCTGTTCCAATTTATGTTCCACACTTGCCAATAATTTGGAACCCATTGATAGTTATGAATATATGGTGCGTATCTCCTTTAGGAGAGGATGTGTGATTGCTACATCTACAATATACACTCCTGGAAATTGAAATATGAACACCGTGAATTCATTGTCCCAGGAAGGGGAAACTTTATTGACACATTCCTGGGGTCAGAACATCACATGATCACACTGACAGAACCACAGGCACATAGACACAGGCAACAGAGCATGCACAATGTCGGCACTAGTACAGTGTATATCCACCTTTCGCAGCAATGCAGGCTGCTATTCTCCCATGGAGACGATCGTAGAGATGCTGGATGTAGTCCTGTGGAACGGCTTGGCATGCCATTTCCACCTGGCGCCTCAGTTGGACCAGCGTTCGTGCTGGACGTGCAGACCGCGTGAGACGACGTTTCATCCAGTCCCAAACATGCTCAATGGGGGACAGATCCGGAGATCTTGCTGGCCAGGGTAGTTGACTTACACCTTCTAGAGCACGTTGGGTGGCACGGGATACATGCGGACGTGCATTTTCCTGTTGGAACAGCAAGTTCCCTTGCCGGTCTAGGAATGGTAGAACGATGGGTTCGATGACGGTTTGGATGTACCGTGCACTATTCAGTATCCCCTCGACGATCACCAGTGGTGTACGGCCAGTGTAGGAGATCGCTCCCCACACCATGATGCCGGGTGTTGGCCCTGTGTGCCTCGGTCGTATGCAGTCCTGATTGTGGCGCTCACCTGCACGGCGCCAAACACGCATACGACCATCATTGGCACCAAGGCAGAAGCGACTCTCATCGCTGAAGACGACACGTCTCCATTCGTCCCTCCATTCACGCCTGTCACGACACCACTGGAGGCGGGCTGCACGATGTTGGGGCGTGAGCGGAAGACGGCCTAACGGTGTGCGGGACCGTAGCCCAGCTTCATGGAGACGGTTGCGAATGGTCCTCGCCGATACCCCAGGAGCAACAGTGTCCCTAATTTGCAGGGAAGTGGCGGTGCGGTCCCCTACGGCACTGCGTAGGATCCTACGGTCTTGGCGTGCATCCGTCCGTCGCTGCGGTCCGGTCCCAGGTCGACGGGCACGTGCACCTTCCGCCGACCACTGGCGACAACATCGATGTACTGTGGAGACCTCACGCCCCACGTGTTGAGCAATTCGGCGGTACGTCCACCCGGCCTCCCGCATGCCCACTATACGCCCTCGCTCAAAGTCCGTCAACTGCACATACGGTTCACGTCCACGCTGTCGCGGCATGCTACCAGTGTTAAAGACTGCGATGGAGCTCCGTATGCCACGGCAAACTGGCTGACACTGACGGCGGCGGTGCACAAATGCTGCGCAGCTAGCGCCATTCGACGGCTAACACCGCGGTTCCTGGTGTGTCCGGTGTGCCGTGCGTGTGATCATTGCTTGTACAGCCCTCTCGCAGTGTCCGGAGCAAGTATGGTGGGTCTGACACACCGGTGTCAATGTGTTCTTTTTTCCATTTCCAGGAGTGTATCTATATGATATCCCCGCAATTCACCATTAAGTGCATAGCAGAGGGTTAACCGAACTACCTTTAAGTTACTTCTCTACCATTTAAGTATGGAACACGCAAGAGAAGAAAGAACACTTAGGCCGGCCGCGGTGGTCTAGCGGTTCTGGCACTGCAGTCCGGAACCGCGGGACTGCTACGGTCGCAGGTTCGAATCCTGCCTCGGGCATGGGTGTGTGTGATGTCCTTAGGTTAGTTCGGTTTAAGTAGTTCTAAGTTCTAGGGGACTTATGACCTAAGATGTTGAGTCCCATAGTGCTCAGAGCCATTTGAACCATTTTTGAAAGAACACTTAAATCTCTCCGCCAGAGTTCTAAATTCTGTTATTTTGTTATAACGATCATTTGTCTCTACGTAGATGGGCGCCAATAAAATATTGTCACAGTCTCGGTAGAAAATTGATGACCGAAATGTTATGAGAAAGTTCTGTCACATCGAAGAACGCCTATATTTTAATGACTGCCAAACCAGTTCATGTGCCATATCCTTGGCACTATCTGTCGTACTTCACGATAATATCCTACTTCATGATAATACAAAAATGCTGCTCTTCTTTGAATTTTGGATATCCTGCGTCAATCATATCTGATGCGTATCCCACAACGCATAGCAGTATTCCAGAAGAGAGTGGACAAGCAGTCTCATTAGTAAACCTGTTACATTTTTTTAAAAAAAGTGTTCTACCAATAAATCGCTGTCTTCTTTTTGCTTTCCCCACAACATTGTCAATGTGTGGGTGTTATGTTGACGAGTTGCGCTACGGATTGATCTGACAAGCACACTTTGGCTCCCACAAGAAGCAATTTCCACCCCACACTACTACAGAAGTCAGTCAGACGCTCCTAACGCACCAAAAAGAAATGCCTGAAAAACTTTCAGCAATAAACATCTTCTGAAGTCGTCCACTGTAAGGAAAATAAACAGAAATATTCTATTTTCTTATGTAACTAGTGGGATACTTGGGTATGGGAGTATTGCTAGTTAGTGTAAGAAAATCATTAAACTAACGGAAATTATATTTATTGCAAAATTTAAGACAATCAAATGAAACTTTTATTTATAAACTGATATACAAAATTCCGCGTTCTTTTCGGAATTGAATGTTGCCATTTATGAATAGGAATCCTGTTAATGACGTTTACATACAAAGTGTGGGAAAGTTCTTTTATCCCTTTCCTTAAGAATGATATTTACTCAGCAGAATGGCTGAGAGCCGCACCTACTCAACTTGAATAATTATCCGATTGAATTTTTCTAAGTACGGTCGAGGCAGTCGCGTGAGAAATGTAACGGAGTGACGTGAATGAAGTATGTTATTTCTAATGGAGGAAAGATGGGGCTTGCCTACGCTGTAGCCCACAATACTGTGAGCTGCGACGACTGCTGCCTGCGTCGTTCGCCGCCGGAGCATAACAAAACTATCTCTTTCTATCTGGATTGAACTTCGCCAATCGAACTCTCACTACACCTTGATGAAGTCAAGGACTCCTATCAGCCTCTAGTCTAACTATTGGCATGGAACACCGATTCAGATAACCAGTTCACCGCGATGGCACTCAACGTTTGCTCGCAGGCGCTAACTAATACTCTGTCTGCGTTCACACTGCACGTAAAGTGTCGCAGCCAACACAGTGAAGAAATGCTTAATCACGAGCAACTCAATATATAGTATCGCTCCGATTCGCTAGCGACAGAGGTGCTCTCTCAATGCAGTACTGAGTAGAGACTTCGTTCCTAGCTCTCTGTATACATGCACGAGCGCACTCGATCCCACTACATGTTCCCGCTACAAGAGCGTCACCAAAACGACTTCCCTCCATGCAAAAAGCGAAAGGGTATATCATCTGCTGTCTTTCCCTCACTCCTCCAGCTCATTCCGTCAGAAATAGTCCACCAATCAGTGTTACTCTTACAAATGGGCGAATGGCTAAGCCGACCAATCAAGAAATATATAGTATCTGCGTTAGGCGTTTACTGCCCACTGGTGAGTAAACTGAAACTGCGCACTGGGTCCATCAAGAAATGCATATGCTGGGGATCTCCCAAACAATACAGTGGGTTTTGCTTTTAAGGTGAACACAGAAGCCATTATCCCTTTTCTCTGGCAAACACTGTTTTGGCCTGTGGGCGGTCGGCCGGCCAGCGCAGCTAGTGCTAACACACCCTCCTATGGACTTCCCTGTGGGCTGGTTGCCTCCGCCAAACAAAAACTCCTGTGGCCGTCGTGTCTTGAATGTTTGTGTACGCCAACCTCGACTTTTTAATCACGGCGCTCACTTGCGATATATTTATTAGATTTACATATCTTTAAATGGAAATATGTAAAATTGACTCTACCCTATCGAGTTTGGGCTCGAATGAAACGTCTTGATACGCAGAATACCATGGTGAGGTCGGGATAGTATGAAATGAAGGTCAGGAGACCACACCTCCTTACAACATTATCTATGTCATCGTTCCTATTTAACTTACTCGTGATTGTAATCCTTAGCCCAGCCTACTACTACATTTACATTTGTCTGACGTACTGTGTAACTGAAATATTTGAGGATTGTTTTTACTGTCTGCGTTCACACCGCACATATTTTTCATGATTTAGAGTCAACTGCCACTTTCTGCACCAAACAGATATCATATCGTTTTGATCTTATGATGACATTTGTTTTATTTACCGATGAATACTGAAATCATTTGTATGGCCTTATGCTCTGTAACTGTTATTTTTTTAATCAAGTTCTGCTGTTCTTAATTTTCGTGTCTGTGTGCATTGTAATGTGAACGTTTTTTCAACTGAACGTTGCAAGTGGAAAGCTTACGTAAACGCTATCAGATGAAAGGTGTCGCTCAAACCATCTAAACTCGTGTAGCTGTGCTCAAATTAACTTCTGCGAAAAATAACTCAAAAATCTAAAACTGAATACCAAAGACGCTCTCATGAGAAACTCTGTATTATGCAGTGCAGGGAACAGTTCACAGTGCGTGGCGTCACAGTACATATCTTCAAATTACACAACACAAAACTAACAGAGTCAATGATACACGAACTAAGCTTTGAAAGCTTAAGTGCCCAAAATGCTTCCGTTAAAATGGTATCCAGATTTATGTTTACAAAATGAGCAAGTAAAATTTAGAACGCTGAATGAAACAAACGCGAACATGTAACTCGGCATTGAAGGAGTAAGAATGTCTGACAAAGATGTGAAATCTGAACTACACTTTAACTGAAATGATTCTGATGATAATTTGTAATGCAATTCATGACCCTAACAGTGTCCTAACAGTGATGTTGATGGTCTTCACAAACTTTCGTGACTTACTTTGCGGCTACGGGAACTCGGTTCTGCTCAGAAGTGGTAAATGAACAGAATGCAACGAGCAGTATACCAGCTAAGGAAAACTGCCCAAGTGCAATGCGAGGAGAAGTAAACATGCTAGGCAAATCATACTTTATACTTTAAGTAACTGTGCAATGCGATTACACTCAATTAAAAATTAAAGTTTTACTAAAGTGACGGCGAAAGAAAAAGTGATGGTGAAAGAAACTGAACCTGCTGAACGTCAGAAAGGACACTAGATATAAAAAACTGTATTACGAAACTGGCTTTTAACGATTGGATCTATCTTCGCAAAATTCACTTCTTATGAAAGAATATAACTCTGCCATGCAGTTACTTAAAAGTATGGTAAAGGAGTGGTGAATGTATGAGTCCAAGCCTTGTGAGCAGGTAATTTTGATTAATTTCGACAGTCAAACTAACCACGTCTAATTAATAAAGAAATACCATATAGAAAATTATCCTTTCTCAAGCCATCACAAATTACGAACGAGCAAGCAACGCAGCGGTAACGTTACCTGACTACCCTCACACGTCTAAAATTCACCTTTCCAAAACGTATATCCACAAACCAACACCCTCCACGTCTGCGTCTCTGTGTTCAACTCGCTATTTTCCCAAACCGCTCAGCAGCGTGGTACACACCAGATTCTGTCAATTAATACTCGTGAATAATTGTACCCGGAATCTCTGTGACGTAAAATATCGACTATTAAGGCCATTTGTCTCAATAATTTCCATTGTACTCATCGAATGAAAAGACAACACACATCACTTTCAAAGATAACTGAAACTAAGCTACAAAGTTTACAACTCTTTCGTCTCTACATCTGCAGTTTGGCTGCTTTATTTTATGTGCTGTTCTGATCGTCGTAATTAATGCGTTAAATAACTTTTTAATCGACATTGTGATTGAGTGTCAAAATACAGTTAAAAGTGCCTTTCAATCATCTTCTGGAAATAGGAAATTTCTGCTTGGAAACTCTTACCATGTACCAGGTGATCAAAAAGTCAGTATAAATTTTAAAACTTAATAAACCACGGAATAATGTAGATAGAGAGGTAAAAATTGACACATATGCTCGGAATGACACGTGGTTTTATGAGATAAATAAAAGTATTGCTAGGTTCGTGAAAGATCTCTTGCGTGCATCGTTTGGTGATGATGGTGTGCTCAGCCGCCACTTTCGTCATGCTTGGCTTCCCATGTCCCCAGACCTCAGTCCGTGCGATTATTGGCTTTGGGGTTACCTGAAGTCGCAAGTGTATCGTGATCGACCGACATCTCTAAGGATGCTGAAAGACAACATCCGGCGCCAATGCCTCACCATAACTCCGGACATGCTTTACAGTGCTGTTCACAACATTGTTCCTCGACTACAGCCACTGTTGAGGAATGATGGTGGGCATATTGAGCATTTCCTGTAAAGAACATCATCTTTGCTTTGTCTTACTTTGTTATGCTAATTACTGCTATTCTGATCAGATGAAGCGCCATCTGTAGGACATTTTTTGAACATTTGTATTTCTTTGTTTCTAATAAAACCACATGTAATGCCAAGCATGTGTGTCAATTTGTACCTATCAATCTACATTAATCCGTGATTTATTCCGTTTTCAAATTTATACTGACTTTTTTATCACCGGTACACATATCAAGCAGGGAAGTGTGTGTGACATTATCTCTGGATTCTATATCCGATAACCATAACCGCCAGATAGTAAATTCCTATTACTTGCGTTACATGCAGGTAATTGAATAGTAACAGGCTGAATTATTTATGGCTATTCATTTAGCCAGCTATGTTTCTATCTTTGGTTCTTTTCTAATTTTACATGTGATATCCACAAACCTTGTGTCCTGTACGTAATATAAATAAATAAATCAATTTAAGACTACAGGTCATATTTGGATAAAGAAGAGGAATGTTGAACTGGTGACATCTTTTCCGTTCTTACTGTCAGTGTTACTAAAGAGGTGAACTGATTTCTTGTATTCTTAATAAACTAGCAAAATCCCTTTTCTTTTGTTCTATCCTTTATTAGTAGCAGAGATTGAACGCTACCTTTGTTCTGCGGAAACTCTAAGCCAATATAGCGCATCAAGGGTTGTCCATGCATAAATGTCTTCAATTTCAAATTTTCAAAAATTTAACGAAAATCATGCCCAGGTATTGTTATTGTTTGGTTACGCAGATGTGCGTGGCGGTGTTTATGTGATTGCAGCTTGGCGAGTATTCGGGAGAACGATGTCATTCATCAGCTTGACCCTGTATTTCAGCGCGCCTGCTGTGAAGCAGCCGCTACATCGCAATTCTAAACCCGTCATTATTGAATGTTATGACACATGAACGCAATTTGTCCAACTGAATGAACGACACACATTTCTCATTTATATTGCATAATGCAATGTATTACAACCAGACTACCTACAGCGCTGTCATACTTTCTACGTTTTCAGTGCGTACACGTTTTACTCTCGCCCTTGCTCTCTCCGTCCCTTGCATAGTGTACCTTTCCCCTCATTTATTAGCCTTTCTTGCACTCTTGTTTGATGTTTTCACAGCGATGTGACACTATTTGCATCTAGTACCTGTTTGGAGAGCTATATGCCTTTCATTAACTGTGATCGTTCTCATTACTTTTCTTATATATTCTCCCTTAATTGTTTAAGACTTTTGCAACAGTATTGTTCTAGAGACGCAACAGCCTACCCAACCACGATATTACTGCACTTAGTCTCCCGTGGCAGTTATCGGAAACACCCTGTGATGTAACAGTAAACAAGTACAGTGGTTCAAATGGCTCTGAGCACTATGGGACTTAACATCTGTGGTCATCAGTCCCATAGAACTTAGAACTACTTAAACCTAAGTAACCGAAGGACATCACACACATCCATGCCCGAGGCAGGATTCGAACCTGCGACCGTAGCAGTCGCGCGGTTCCGGACTGAGCGCCTAGAACCGCTAGACCACCGCGGCCGGCACAAGTACAGTGGTAACGAAGGAAACTGCTTTGCATTACGAATGATTTAAGAGAGTTGCACATATCCTATCAAGTGGTTCAGCGTGTCTTGGTGAAATGTCACGATAAGCCATCCAAAACGTCGTCACTCATAGGTGCATTAATATTGTGATAATGCTTGTGTAGTGTTTACTTACTCGTGCTAGATTTCTCACTCTTTACACTGAATAAAATGAGGTAGGTCTAAATTCAAATGACCGAATGAAAACCACAGGGATAAAAGTAATCGGTGCAACCATAATTTACGTATTCAAAAGAAAAAAATTGTTTGAACAGCTCTACTTACGAATGAAATGTGATTTCTTTGAACGTTAGATTACGATCAGTCGGATCGATTAGTACACCTGTAAACAACGCAAGCTAACATTTTTCATGAAACAACTGTGTATTTACTTAATCAAAACATCCAACGCAGCCGGAACTGGGCACCGTCACAACAGAGTGACATCACGGTGAAGTATCGCCACAGTGAACCATGTGGGTATTAATTCTGTGAACCTAATCATTTGGGTTATTTTAGATGGCGAACATCGGCTTCAGGTATATGACGTAATAACAACTACCTTCTTTTTTTTACGTCTATGTGTGAAACAATCCATATATTCTAGTACTTCACGACTTAACTGTTGTGTGAAATCCCTACTGTCCTGTTCCAGCTTTCAGTAAAGCGACAAACTCCTTCATGGTATTCCTTACATCCGTCCTTTCTATCTACTGGTATATAGTAATCTAACGTGTGGTTATATGCATCCTCTTAGTTAAATGTCATCGTACTACCACTTTTTGTAGAGTCATTATGAATCAGGCCTCCTTATTACACCCGATGCCGAACGATGGACTGCTTTCCATGGATTGTTTCCGGAGCTGAAATACAAAATTAGTTGCATTATTGGAATTTATTGGAACCGCGCGACCGCTACGGTCGCAGGTTCGAATCCTGCCTCGGACATGGATGTGTGTGATGCCCTTAGGTTAGTTAGGTTTAAGTAGTTCTAAGTTCTAGGGGACTGATGACCTCAGATGTTAAGTCCCATAGTGCACAGAACCATTTTTTTGGAATTTATTTTTACGAATTGCCGCTGTATATTCTTTCTTCTGCTTGATGTACTCTTCTCTACGCTGAATCCTTAATGTATTCTCGTTCTTCATTCTTCGGTACAATCGCCCATCAAAATTACTTTTTACCTTTGGATTATTAATTCGGCTGTTCACCATGGGACTGACAGTCTTTCAGGATCATAACGTACTGGTTCTTTTTCTATGAAGGCCTTTTTGCACGCCGCGGCTATAGTAGTTTCGTTCTCTGTCACGAATCTGTTGATGTCCGTTTCTCTTTCCAACAACTTACACAGTTCATGCCCACGCGTTTAAAAGTCATTGTGGCGGTTAGATTTGGATACTTTTGCTCCACTTCCTGTTTAATGTACTCTTGTAAATTATTTAATTTTTCCTCTTAGGCTTTATATTTAAACATATCTAAATCGCTAACATTGTGATCTAGTGAGTGTGTATCTAGATTTAGAAGTCATAATTCTGTGATCCTTCGAATTTTCTTCGTTGTAGCATTTCCAGACAGTCAACGAATGTACCAGGCAGTGGCTGAGTAGAGTTAGATCTCTATTACTTTTTTCCAGTACTGCTCTCGAATGTAGTAATGTCTGTCTTCATTCATAATAAAAAGATTAGTAGTACTAAGTATGCGTCCATACCTTTCCCCCTGTCATAATTACCTTCATCGTGCCACATTATTGACCGATCGTTACTGTCCACAGCAATTAGCAATCTAATTCCATTCTTAAAATTTCAAATACCTTTTACTTTAATGAAGGCAGTATTCATATGTCGTGTTATGCCTATGTATATTCTGGCTGCTTGAAATTTTTTGACGCCATTTGGTTAGCTTCAGGGCCATGGTCTTCATTTGAAAATTGTTGCAGCATTACATTGTAGGTAACGATCACTGCTGCTTGTTTTCGCAAACTGCCTATGGTAAGATAATTTTTCATATACCTACTACTTTATTGTTAAACCTGAGTGAACAACCGGCGGCCCGTGGACCGCATCTGGTCTACAACTAATTTCATTCCAGCCCGCGGAAGAAATTTTGGGTGAAGATAAAATGTGCGTATTCACTAAAACACTTGTTTTGAGACATGATTAGTTGACATGACATGTTAGGGAAAGGGTGTAAAAATACCTGTGAATCATCCCACCAACACCAGCGTCACGGACATTATAGTTCTGACATTTTTTTTTAAATTTTTTTTTTGGTCATCAGTCTACTGACTGGTTTGATGCGGCCCGCCACGAATTCCTTTCCTGCGCTAACCTCTTCATCTCAGAGTAGCACTTGCAACCTACGTCCTCAATTATTTGCTTGACGTATTCCAATCTCTGTTTTCCTCTACAGTTTTTGCCTTCTACAGCTCCCTTTAGTACCATGGAAGTCATTCCCTCATGTCCTAGCAGATGTCCTATCATCCTGTCCCTTCTCCTTATCAGTGTTTTCCACATATTCCCTTCCTCTCCGATTCTGCGTAGAACCTCCTCATTCCTTACCTTATCTGTCCACCTAATTTTTAACATTAGTCTATAGCACCACATCTCAAATGCTTCGATTCTCTCCTGTTCCGGTTTTCCCACAGTACATGTTTCACTACCATACAATGCTGTACTCCAGACGTACATCCTCAGAAATTTCTTCCTCAAATTAAGGCCGGTATTTGTTATTAATAGACCTCTCTTGGCCAGAAATGCCTTTTTTGCCACAGCGAGTCTGCTTTTGATGTCCTCCTTGCTCCGTCTGTCATTGGTTATTTTACTGCCTAGGTAGCAGAATTCCTTAACTTCATTGACTTCGTGACCATCAATCCTGATGTTAAGTTTCTCGCTGTTCTCATTTCTACTACATCTAATTACCTTCGTCTTTCTCCGATTTTCTCTCAAACCGTATTGTGTACTCATTAGACTGTTCATTCCGTTCAGCAGATCATTTAATTCTTCACTTTCACTCAGGATAGCATTGTCATCAGCGAATCGTATCATCGACATCTTTTCACCTTGTATTTTAATTCCACTCCTGAACCTTTCATTTATTTCTATCATTGCTTCCTCGATGTACAGATTGAAGAGTAGGGGCGAAAGGCTACAGCCTTGTCTTACACCCTTCTTAATACGAGCACTTCGTTCTTGATCGTCCACTCTTATTATTCCCTCTTGGTTGTTGTACATGTTGTATATGACCCGTCTCTCCCTATAGCTTACCCCTACTTTTTTCAGAATCTCGGACAGCTTGCATCATTTTATAGTGTCGAACGCTTTTTCCGGGTCGACAAATCCTATGAAAGTGTCTTGATATTTCTTTAGCCTTGCTTTCATTATTGGCCGTAACGTCAGAATTGCCTCTCTCGTCCCTTTACTTTTCCTAAAGCCAAACTGATCGTCACCCAGCGCAATCTCAAATTTCTTTTCCATTCTTCTGTATTTTATTCTTGTAAGCAGCTTCGATGCATGAGCTGTTAAGCTGATTGTGCGATAATTCTCGCACTTGTGAGCTCTAGCCGTCTTCGGAATTGTGTGGATGATAATTTCCCGAAAGTCAGATGGTATATCGCCAGACTCATATATTCTACACACCAACGTGGATTGTCGTTTTGTTGCCACTTCCCCCAATGATTTTAGAAATTCTGATGGAATATTATCTATCGCTTCTGCCTTATTTGACCGTAAGTCCTCCAAAGCTCTTTTAAATTCCGATTCTAATACTGGATCCCCTACCTCTTGTAAATCGAGTCCTGTTTCTTCTTCTATCACATCAGACAAATCTTCACCGTCATGGAGGCTTTCAGTGTATTCTTTCCGCCTGTCTGCTCTCTCCTCTGCATTTAACAGTGGAATTCCCGTCGCACTCTTAATGTTACCACCGCTGCTTTTAATGTCACCAAAGGTTGTTTTGACTTTCCTGTATGCTGAGTCTGTCCTTCCGACAACCATATCTTTTTCGCTGTCTTCACATATTTCCTGCAGCCATTTCGTCTTAGCTTCCCTGCACTTCCTATTTATTTCATTCCTCAGCGACTTGTATTTCTGTATTCCTGATTTTCCCGGAACATGTTTGTACTTCCTCCTTTCATCAATCAACTGAAGTTTTTCTTCTGTTACCCATGGTTTCTTCGCAGCTACCTTCTTTGTACCTATGTTTTCCTTCCCAACTTCTGTGATGGCCCTTTTTATAGATGTCCATTCCTCTTCAACTGTACTGCCTTCTGCGCTATTCCTTATTGCTTTATCTATAGCGTTAGAGAACTTCAAACGTATCTCGTCATTCCTTAGTACTTCCGTATCCCACTTCTTTGCGTATTGATTCTTCCTGACTAATGTCTTGAACTTCAGCCTACTCTTCATCACTACTATAATGTGATCTGAGTCTATATCTGCTCCTGGGTACGCCTTACAGTCCAGTATCTGATTTCAGAATCTCTGTCTGACCAAGATGTAATCTGATTGAAATCTTCCCGTATCTCCCGGCCTTTTCCAAGTATACCTCCTCCTCTTGTGATTCTTGAACAGGGTATTCGCTATCACTGCCTGAAACTTGATACACAACTCAATTAGTCTTTCTCGTCTTTCATTCCTTGTCCCAAGCCCATATTCTCCTGTGACCTTTTCTTCTACTCTTTCCCCTACAACTGCAATCCAGTCGCCCATGACTATTATATTTACGTCCCCTGTTACATATTGCATTACCCTTTCAATGTCCTCATACACTTTCACTATCTGTTCATCTTCAGCTTGCGATGTCGGCATGTATACCTGAACTATCGTTGCCGGTGTTGGTCTGCTATCGATTCTGATTAGAACAACCCGGTCACTGAACTGTTCACAGTAACACACCCTCTGCCCTACCTTCCTATTCATAACGACTCCTACACCTGTTGTACCATTTTCTGCTGCTGTTGATATTACCAGATACTCATTAGACCTGAAATCCTTGTCTTCGTTCCACTTCAGTTCACTGACCCTACTATATCTAGATTGAGCCTTTGCATTTCGCTTTTCAGATTTTCTAGTTTCCCAACCACGTTCAAGCTTCTCACATTCCACGCCCCGACTCGTAGAACGTTATCCTTTCGTAGATTATTCAATCTTTTTCTCATGGTAACCTCCCCATTGGCAGTCCCCTCCCGGAGATGCGAATGGGGACTATTCCGGAATCTTTTGCCAATGGAGAGATCATCATGACACTTCTTCAATTACAGGCCACATGTTCTGTGGATACACGTTACGTGTCTTTAATGCAGTGGTTTCCATTGCCTTCTGCATCCTCATGTCATTTATCATTGCTGATTCTTCCGCCTTTAGGGGCAATTTCCCACCCCTAGGACAAGAGAGTGCCCTGAACCTCTATCCGCTCCTCCGCCCTCTTTGACAAGGCCGTTGGCAGAATGAGGCTGACTTCTTATGCCGGAAGTTGCCACTTAGCTTAAATGACTATGTGAATCAGGCCCCCTGGTAACCGATGGTAGCCTGTGCAAAAATTTGTTGTGGATGGTGTCAGAAGGTGCGATGTTAAAACTCAGCGAGAACTTTCCAAATGATTTATTCTTTTCCACTACACAGCTTCGTTCAACTTGTTCCGCGCCACAGGCCCAGCATTGCTGAGGAAGTACCCCCAGCGGCCTGTGCAACGCAATGCTGTGTCGTTCCACCCTTGTTTACCAGCTGTTGAGTTCCGATTACGTCAGGATGGCTGCGATACGAGCCGACTCAGTGACCACCGTCCCTGTTGACTCCACGCTGCTCCACCAGGAGCTGTAGGCCGGCCCCGCGACTGCTTCTTCCTTGGCTGGCATAGCTGTGAACGCGGCGGCAACGACTGCCCCCAGTTATGGCGTCCAAACCTGCGGCCCTTCGCCACGAAAATCTCTAATGTGTGTCGGGAGCCGAGACGACTGCCCGCTTTAGCGACCCGAGGAGTGGCACATCCTGGCTGGCTGTAGACCCTCAGAGGGCCGAATCAACGACCAGCCGTGGACTGGGACGCTGGCGCCCCGTCTGTTGCCATATGTCGCCGGTAGTGTGACATGCCCCGCCATCTAGGGGAGCTGCCACGCTTCAGTTAATGTCGTTAGAAAACGGCAACTATTTATACTCGGCTGTGCGGCTCAGTTTCGCTAACATATCGCTCTGAGTGACATACACCCCACACCGCCAATTGCGCCAGTTCGCCCCTTCTGCCCATAGCTTGCGACATGCGAACCGCTGCGTTTACTCTTTTCAGTCGTTCGATGGCCCCTGTTGCCGCTATTCCACTTCGCAATCGCTGGTCAGCGTAACTTACTGCAATCTGACCCGCACTGGCTGTAAGTTGTGCGCTTCGAACACTAGATCTAACTTCGCTATCTTAAACTGTGGTGCCGCTACATTATTCCCCTCTTCGAAAAGACCCGGTCCCTGGGTCATCCTTTAACTAAATGGCTGGTTCAAATGGCTCTGAGCACTTTGGGACTTAACATCTGTGGTCATCAGTCCCGTAGAATTTAGAACTACTTAAACCTAACTAACCTAAGGACATGACACACATCTATGCCCGAGGCGGGATTTGAACGTGCGACCGTAGTGGTCACGCGGTTCCAGACTGAAGCGCCTAGAACCGCACAACCACACAGGCCGGCTCTTTAACTAACTCTTAAACTTGTGTGAATTGGCACTTATGACATGCTTACTTACTACTAGAAAACGTAAATGTGGTCTAGGGTCCTTTTAAAACCATGACATGAAACAAAACGTAAAAATTCCTTACTGGACGACCACTGCTTGATCAACCCCATACCTAGTCGTCTCACGCCCTCGGTATCCAGTCCACTGGGACTTGGACTACCCTCGGATCCCTCTGGGAATTGGCTCTCCGCCTGATCAGAAAGAAAATAACACATAAATCTAAGGCTGCGATGACATTTGGCGCAGAGGTGCTCAAAATGATCGTTATTTGCTGTTACCTTTCCCTATGCTAGGCGACATGTTGGACAAGCTGTTCAGCTGATATGCGCCAATCTTGCTCTATGATGAACTGGTTTACGGATCTCAACAGACCTGGCTCCAGAGTTTGATTTAACAAGGTCAGATACTGCCTTGGAAAAAACTCTAATGTGGCTTCTGGCCAGTACAGCTGTGGCTACGTAACATTCAATTGTGTGACTCCTGAAATTGACGCTGGCGGATGGAAGGTTGGTCCTATTATGTTACACTTAGTTCCATTGATTAAAATTCCACTTCCTTCGAGCTCTACACGTGTCGCTTCCGTAAACACTCATTGCTCAAAACTACTTGCTACTACTATCAAATTCGCGTGGGTGGAGAAGATCCAATGCATCCCGACCTGTTGCAAGATCAATTTTGGCTCCTCGATGTCCATGAACAGCCTATTCCTCTCCCCCTAGCCAAAAATAACTGTACCGTGCACGTGTCCCAAATGTGTAGCTTCACATATTTTCCTCCAACGTTCACTACTTCTGATCCAAACTCAACAACGACTGTGTGACTACTTTCATCCTTAAACTTACACTATTTGTACTGGTTCAATAAATACGATTTTCCTGACGCAGCACTGTCGATAACTAAAGTCTTAACAGGAACAGTACGACTCTCACATCGTTCCACACATACTTATGACGACTTTGCCAATACATTTACTCTACGCATCTATTTCTCCAGAACTGCGTTTGACCTCTCCTCCAACAACACTCCACGTATGTCAGACGCTACACTTTCCTTTTCAGTGACCTGAGGACAGGGATCACCATCTCCCTTTCTCCCTCTTCAAAAAGACTGCTGCCCCTAGCAGACTCACAGTCCTTGAAACACATATAAAATACAATGCCTAATTAATCTACACAAACGCAATGATACATAAGACGAAAACAAAAAAGAAAAAAACTACAAATACTCTACTACTTTCTAGATTGCAAAGCATACGGTACTTCAAGTGGTACTCTATCTTCCTGGTTTTGTCTGTGCTTAACACCTCTCTTTACTCTATCTTTCTTCTTCTTTCCTTCCCGTGACACGCCTGGAATAACACCCGGGCAACCCTTAAATGGCCGTAATCATCCGACGTGTACTATCGTTGTTCTAGTTGGCAGCTGAAGTTTAACATTAACGGAAGATGTGGTTTAAACTTGGTATGGCCCTTGATACCTCGTGAAGAACTTCTTCGTTTTCCCTTTTTGCGTATAGGGGCTGTACAGTATTACCCATTGCCCCACCCTACACTGCAGTAAACTTCCTTTCCGCCTTACTGCGTCTTCCTGCTTTTCCAAAGCCTCTGTATTCGCCTTTTGTACTCTTTTCCAAACACACGGAATTGTTCTTGCCAATTGACAGACAGTTCACTGGTGCTTCCTTTCTGTAGCTTCACTAAATCAAACGGTGACGGCATTTTTCGCCTGTACACTACCTCATATGGAGACAAACCGGTATTTGTATGGACTTTTGCATTGTATGCGCATACAATATGATTCAAATACTCGTCCCACTGATGGTGATGAGCATCCACATAAAAACTCATCATCTTCCCCATTGTTCTGTGTACCCGTTCTGTCCTTCCATTGGCCTGTAGATGCAACGCGCTCGTCCTCAACTTGTTTACGTTCAACAATTATATAGTCCTTTCATTAAATCCGACATGAAGTTGGTCCCTTGGTAAGTAGTTATTGTCTCTGGTACACCAAACTTCAAAATCCAGTTACTTACTAACGCTTGCGCGACCTCTGTTCATTTGGCATAGCCACCATCTCCACATACCTTGAAAAATGGTCTATTATTGTCAGAACGAGTCTGTTCCCCGATGGCTTTCGCCTAAAAGGTCCTAAGACATCAATCCCCAGAAAAGAGAATGGATATATTGCTTCCGGTAACCGTCGTAGTTGTATCTGCTTCCGACACAAATCTGCTCTCTGATGGTATGCAATTCTTGACATACTGATCCACATCTCCTTTCCTACCTCTCCACCAATACCTCTCCGCTACCCTCCTGTTCGTCGCTCTACACCCTCCATGATCGGATAACACGTGATCATGTGCTTCCTTTAAAACCTCGTCCCTCAGTTTCGCTGGCTCTACTACCCTTCGTCCTAACTTCGTTTCCATGCACAGAAGATCGTCGTACACATTAAACTGTGGCCGTGTCCGATACAGTTTACAATCGTTGACCGCGTCCTGTAATTTTTTCCATGCTTCTAGGTCATAGCCTATTACTTCTACTTTAGCCACCTTCCTACTTAGTTCATCCCCGTTACCGTGCTTCTTCCCAGGCTTGTGCACCACCTCGCTGTCGAATTCACTATGCCTCAGAGCCCATCTAGCGAGTTTTGTACACGGGTCCTTCAACTCCAACAGCCATTTCAATGCAGAATGATCTGTCACTACCCGAAATCTTCTCCCATATAAATAACATTTACAATAAGTGATTCCATAGATTACGCTAAGCATCTCCCTCTCTGTTGTTGAGTAATTCTTCTCTGATGCATTCAACAGCCTAGACGCATAGCCTACAGAATGTTCTTTCCCAGCAATTTTCTGACTAAGAGCACACCCTAATGCTTGATTCTATACACCGCATGATAGTATAAACTCCTTTTCAAAATCTGGAAACACAATAACCGGACTTGATATTAACATTCTTTCAGTTTGTCAAACGGTGTCTGACACACTTCTGACCACTCAAATTTCACACTCTTCCGTAAAAATCGCGTCAACGGCTGTGCTAAATCTGCAAAACCTTTCACGAGCTTTCAATATAAATTGCAAAGTCCGATGAATGACTGCACTTCCTTAACTGTTTTAGGTGCCCGAAAATCCCTTACTGCCTGGACCAACCTCTGATTTGTTCGCACTCCGTCCTTACTGATAATGTGACCCAAATATTTTACTTCTTCTAACGCGAAATGACACTTCTCCAGGCTCACTCTCAAACGAGCTGCTCTTAACCTCATAAAAACTTCCCTTAACCGATGTCTATGTTGTTCCATGCTACTTGAATACACTACAATGTCATCCAAATGGACGAGACACCGTCGTGGTTTCAAACCCCTCAAGACACAGTCTAGCAACCTCTGAAACGTTGCGGGAGCGTTTTTCAAACCGAATGACATTCTAATGTCCTGGTAATGGCCTCCAGGTGTTGAGAAATTAGTTTGTGGACGATCCTCTGGAGCCACCTCTAACTGATGATAACCACTTGGCAAATCCATCGTAGAAAAGTACTGGCATTGTCATAAGTGACCCAAAGTCTCCGATATGTTTGGAAAGGGGTGAGCGTCCGTTACTTATTATTGAGGTATCGGTAGTCACAACAGAACCTGTATTTCTTAGTTTCATCCGCAGATTTTTTAGGCACTACAACAATGCCTACAATGCCTACTCCCCAGCAACTATTACTATTCTCTATAATACCGTCAGCAAGCTGCTAATCAATGAAATTCTCCACAATCGGCTGCAAATACCCGGGCAAATACCTGTATAGTTTACGGTAAGCAGGTGCTTCATTCCCTGTTGGTATCCTATGTTGAAATAATGGAGTTGCTGGTAACGGTCCTTGTGGTAAAAAACAAATCCTTAAATTCCTACAATAATTCTTCGATATACTCTCTTTCTCTTCCTTTCAAATGCTTAATTTTGTCGCGCAATGCAGTTCAATCGGCAGTTAGTGGTTGATCGCTTCGTCATCTGGCGCATCCATATTTGCTACTAAAACTCCTTTCCTCAAATTCGCGTCTACAGAGCTAAAATAATCGACGTTCACGGGGACTACTCGCCTCTTGTTCCCCTCCTGTAAGCTTACAACACTAAATTTCACAAAACAACGCAGTGAACCCAAATCTTTATTATCCTCCAATGGTCCAATAACACATACTGTAACCACAGGTAGATTCGACTCCACACTTACCCAAAGCTACTTCCCGGTGCCAATAGACACACACTCATGCGAATTAAGCCTTAACGCTAATGTATGCGGTTCAGTTGGTTTGTTCATTACGTTGAACAATCCTTGCGACAGCTCCGCATTGACAACAGTTTACCCTCGTGGAATTAACATTCCACTAAGTTCCACAGTTTGTTGTCCAAGGTCAATTTTGTCATGATGTTAATGCAAGAAATCTACTCCTAGGTTCATGTCGTAGCCCTCGCTCACCCATGGTACCACCTCCACGCATGCATTAAATCAGTCTTTCCCTATGCGAAAGTCAACTATCACTGACCCCAAAGGTGTGACCTTATCCCCCCACTCCACGCAGCCTATAACGTGGTGGATCCAACTTCCTCGTCCCATTATATTCTTAGTAGCCACTGATACTTTCGCCCCTGTGTCCTACAAAATCTTAAACTTTATAGTTCCTACGGATCCTGCCACTGAACGTTCCACCTCTGCATACGTATTCGTAGTATTGAAATTAAACGGGAGCCTCGTTAGGTGGGTCTTGGGCCCCCCTCTGTCGTTTAACTCCTGTCCACCTCTCATATCTCCATTTCTCCATCCTCCATGCTGCTGATTTCCACCCCTTCCTCTATTCCTTGGTGACTGGGTACATTGCCTCTGCACATGTCCGGTACGACCACAATCATAAAATTTGATACCCGCTGCAAATACTGTTTGCCTCTCGCGTACCCCTGATGCCACGTCTATTTCCTCACACTTAATTGCCGGCTGAGTGGCCGAATACAAATCTTTTGGAGTTCCTGCACGCACTTTCCGTGATATATGCGCCGGTAACCCTCCTCTTAAAATACATCAAGTGCCCTTTGTTCGGCCTCCTGCAACAGAACACTATTCGCTTCATCGCACTAACGAAACTCGTAAGTGTACTCGATAATATCCCTTATCCTGTCTGCAAATTTCTCCACCGTCTCTCCCTGTCTCTTTGTCATTGTACTTAACCTCGTCCTAAAGTACCGAGCTTTATTCTGTTTCTTGTACCATTGTAAAAACCCTTCCTTTAACTGCTTAAACTGTCCTGCCTTCCTTAATGCCTCAGAAAACCTTACATACGTTTTCGCTTCACCCTTTAGTCTAATCTTGGCTACATGTAACAACAGCTTATCAGACCAACCATTCACCGCAGCTGAAATTTCCAAGTCCTCCACAAACGGACGCACATCCTCAGATGCCAGAAAACGGAATAATCAAACTCAGGGCAGCTGGATCAATCTCCTGCTCCCTAGGCAACAACGACTGATCAGATGCGGTTTCTCACTCACTTCTAGAGGTTAATTCATTTCTCAACTGCGTATTGTCCGCTATCAATTGTGCTATCTTTTCCAATAAAATGCGTACCGCTTCTGGTCCCGACACACCCTGCGTCCTTGACTTTGCCTTGGTGTTGCTTTCGTTCTCAGTTACTCGTTTTGTTCCAGGACTAAGTACAAGAATAATCTGACTTCCTACAACTCCGTATCATCATACTCAGTAACATCATATGCAAATTATCACAAAAGTAGTCAAACGCCACAAAAATAATGTTACTCCCTGGACATACTAACACTTACTCTGACAAAATAAATAATATGTTTACACAAAACATCTAAAATGTGGCTTTTGGCAAGCCATACTCAAAACACCAACAAGAAAGAAAACGTCCAACAATCAAAAGAACAATTTAGTCAGCACTCACCACATCTTGTGACTGTACTGTAGGCGGTGGGCTCGAAAGTCGTACTGGACAGACGACATCCACTGTTCTGACACCAGATGTTGTTGATGGTGTCAGAAAGTGCCGTATTAACACTTGGCGAGAACTTTCCAAATGATTTATTCGTTTCCACTACTGCGCTTCGTTCACCTCAGTCCGCGTCATGGGCCCCACATTGCTGAGGAAGAGCCCCCAGTGGCCTGTGCAGTACAACGCTGTGTCATGCCAGCCTTGTTCGCCAGCTGTAGAGTTCCGATTACGTCAGGGTGGCCGCGACACCAGCCGACTCAGTGGCCACAATCCACGTTGACGCAGCGCCAACGACTGCCCCCGTTCCGGCGTCCAAACCTGCAGCCCTTCGCCACGAAAATCTCCGACGTGCGTCGGGAACCGAGACAACTGCCCGCGGTAGCGACCCGAAGAGTGGCCCACCCTGACTGGCTACGGACCCCGCATTGGCCTCAGAGGGTCGAACCAGCGACCCGCCATGGACTGGGACGCTCACACCCCATCTGCTGCCGTATGTCGCCGGTAGTATGACATGTCCCGCCGTCCATGAGAGCTGCCACACTTCAATGAATGTCCTTAGGAAGCGGCAACTGTTTATTCTCGTCTGTGCGCCTCAGTTTCTCTAACGTATCGCTCCGCGTCACATACGCCCCACACCCCAGTTGCGCCAGTGGGTCCCTTCTGCCTATAGCTAGCGACATGTGAACCACTGCGTTTACTCTTTTCAGTGGTTCGATGGCTCCTGTGGCCTCCATTCCACTTCGCAACCACTGGTCAGCGTAACTTACTGCAATCCGGCCCGCACCTGTCTGTAACTTGTGCGCTCCAAAATATTGCACCAAATCTAACATCCCTACCTTAAACTGTGGTGTCTCTACAGACTTTAAGAAGTAGAGGTCTTGGAGAAATACGACGACAGTGCTGTATTGCCCGACAACTTGCCTAAGATTCTGTTTAGCCGTTTGACACTGCTGAAAATTTACTTGTACACATTTAATGTCTTAGGGAATAGTATTAGAATCAGTGTTACTCTTTCCACAAATGATGGAGTTGTCCACTATAGTAAACGTTTTCACTTGAAATTGCAGGTACATCTAGTTATCGAGGGGTGTTAGTTTTATGCCAAAACTGGCAACTTCCTAACATAAATATCTACAAAGTGGGGCACTCGACGAAACGTATCAGCGAGGTATTCTTTGAGTACAGTATTGATCAGTTACATTTAGAGTTAGTTAGTCACACAGGTATTTCAGAGTAAAGCTTTGTACGGATTTGAAGTGAAACTGCCATCCTATTTCCGTATGAGTAAGCCTCTTGTAGACCCTCTAACACAAAACCTTGCCCTGTAGTTGAAGAAAGCACAAGTCACATCCGACTACAAGAAGGGTAGCAGAAGAGGTACACGAAACTGCCGCTCCAAATGTTCTGTATTCATTTGTCGTCTTAGAACACATTCTGAACTCAATCGTAATGGGATATACCGAAGAGAGTCACATCCTCCATTCCTACCAGCATAGATTTCGAAAACACTGGTCATTTAAAATTCATCTCGCACTTTACCCATATGCCATCCTGAAAGCCGTAGATTGAGGCAGTCAGGTGGATGCAGTATTTGTTGACACCCGGATAGGACTAAGTACCACATCGAAAGTACGGTTGTGAGATGCATCAAACGAAATTTGTGACTGAGCTCAGGTTTTCTTGGTAGGGGGGACGCAGCATGTTATCTTGGACCGAGTGTCACAGACAGATGCAGAAGCAACTTAACATGAGGCCTAGGGAAGTGTGTTGGAACGCTAGGTGTTCATGTTGTATGTTAATGACCTCCCCGCAGAGAATATTAATAGCAGACTCAGACTTTTTCACTGATGATGCAGTTATTTATTATGAAATACTGTCTGAAAATATCTGCAAAAATACTCAGTCGTATCTCTTTCAAAGTGGTGCTAATATTCGCAACTTACTTTAAATATTCTGAAATGTGAATTGATGCAGCTGACAATACACGCATAGTATCCTATGGCTAAAATATCTATTCGTTATAAATGGAATCAGTTAACTCATCCAATTGCGTGAATGCAATATTCTGAACGAATATAAAATGAAACGACCACATAGTCTTATTTATAGGCAAAGTGGGTGGTAGGTAGACTTCGGTTCATTAACAGAAGACCAAAGAAATACAGTCTTAAAGAACTTTGCTTACAAAAGAGTGTGCTCTCCAAATGTGTGGGATACGGTCCGAATAACACTAACATGTGGTACTGAACGTATACAAAGAAGGGCAGCAATAACGGTAACAGATCTGACCCGCTGGGGAGAGTCACGGAGATGCTGCAGAAACTGAATATGCTAGTGCTTGAAGACAGACGCAAACACTCCCGAGAAAGCCTATATACAAAGTTTCAAGGCACAGGCTTGTAATCTAGGAATATATTACAGCCCATAATTATCGCGAACAGATTATTAGAGTAATTGCAGCGAGACAGAGGCTTTTACAAAATCGTCTTTCCCAAGCTCCGTAGTTAAACGAAATGGAAAGCAGCTACATTAACGATACAGTGGGAAATATACTCTGCTGTGCATTCCGCAGTGTGGTTCTAGGGCTACACTGACCAGTCAGAACATTATGACCACCAACCTATTATCGATTTAAGCCCGTCCAGGTGATAGCAGCGTCAACTGGCGAGGAATGACTGCTCGTCAGACAGTCGCACGTTGCATGCAGTGTCAGCGTGTGTGCTGTCCGTGCGTGGAATAGGGAAGACGCTCGACGCTGTTTGACCGAGGGCAGAATGTGATGGCCCGGGGACTCGACACGAGCATTTCGGAATTAGCACCACTTGACAGTTGTTCGTGGAATGATGTGGTGAGTGTCTGCAACACGTGGGGAAACCAAATTGAAACCAATTCCAGAAGTCGTGGAGTTGGGGGCCATCTCTCATTATAGATTTCGGACGTCGTCGGCTGGACATACTGACAACACAGTACAGGCGGTGAACTGTGGCGGAACTATGATCAGGGTTTAATGCTGGGCACACTACAAGTGTGTACGAACACGTAGTTCACTGAATACTCCTAAAGATGGGCGTCCACAACCGACAACCTTTAAGTGTGCCAATGTTAACGGCAAGACATAGCTAACTTTTACGGACATATGCACGTGACCATCGGCACTGCATGTTGGCACAGTGGCAGAACGTTGCATGAATCCCAATACATCCTTCATCATGCTGGTGGGAGAGCGCGAATCCATCATCCAAAGGAATAGCTCCTTGACAGCTGTATTGCGGGACGGACACAAACTGGCGATGGCTCCTTTCTGATCTGGGGAAAATACACGTGGGCATCTGGCAGTCCAGTGGAGCTCGTGGAAGGCACCATGATGGCCAAGGAGTATCGTATACTGCTTGCAGAACGCGTACCCCCTTCATGAAGGTGATGTTTCCCGACGGCAGTGGCACTTTTCAACAAGATAATTTGGCCAGGAGTGTGATGGAGCGGTTCGAGTCGAGGAACACAGTGGCGAGTTTCAATTGATATGCTATTTCCTCCCCCCCCCCCACCCCTTATTCTCCAACTCTTTACATCTGAACCCAATCGAACACATCTTGGATATGATTGAAAGCGGCGTCAGAGCTCATCTTTCCCCTCCCTGCAATTTACGGAAATTAAGTGACTTGTGTGTGCAGATGTGGTGCCAACTCCCCCCAGCGTCCTACCAAGGCCTCATTGCTTCCATACAACGACGTGTCGCCACCGTTAACTGTGCCAACTTGAGCATACCGGCTATTAGTTAGGTGATCATAATGTTCTGGCTGATCAGCGTAGGCAGGGTTATTTGTAGGTAAAGCAAATGAAAGGCTTCGTTTTATTGGTAGGATACATGGAACCGCAGTTTGTCTACAGAAGGGAATGCATAGAAAACGCTTCCTATGCCAACACTCGAATACTGAGTAGAGTATAGAACCTATGTTATGTCTTTCTAGCAGAGGATGTGAAGCGAATGCAAAGAAAAGTTTTACGAAAAGTCACGGGCTCGTCTGAGCTGCGAGGAAAGGTAACAGAAGACTTGAAAAACTTACCGAAGGAAGAAGCGAAAAGGTGCTTAAAAACCTTCGACTTCCACCTGTAAGGGTAGAAGAAACCAATTTGCTTGAACCCATTACGTATTCACGTGCATAAAATTATGCAACGTATAATTCATCCAGAGATGTACACAAAGCTATCCCTCCAATGCTATATCCGCAAATGTCGTTTGAAGAGGCATTGATATATGGAACAATTAGAGGTACTACCTGCCAGACACTGCGAAGCGATTCATTAAGTATAAATGTAGACATAAATGATCGCCTTCTACCACTGCGTCATTCAGCATCTCTCCCTCAACCTCGGCTATCAACAATCACCAGCATAGTGTTCTATGCCTCATTCTGTAAGTTCTTTTACGTTTCTCGTTGATATCCCCTTAGTTTCTCTCCTTTTTGAATCCCTTTGATCGTCTGTTTCCTTAGGTAATTTTGTTGATTATTTGGCGAGTAAACCTTCCTCCATTTTGACTAAGCCGACCGTATTAGCTTCATATTAAGAATTGGGCAGTGAATTTCTGTTATTGTAACTAACCAGGTCTTATTAGAGTTTCTCCATGTTCATAAAGTAGTCTTGTTTCACCTGAAGATGGGCTTACAAGGGCCAGAAACCTGTGGTATTTCAACAAATAAGTCTTTTACAACGGAAGCGGTTTGTTATCTGATTATACGATGTCCAGAAACCGATGTCTTACCAAGCAAATTTTAGGCAGAAATAATGTAATTTACATTTCTGGAACATAATTTTGTCTTCCCATGTAGTTTCATGTTACGCAGCATCTACTGAAACGTTCCCCTAGAGCAGGTGCGAGTTGGTGGTTCGCGACCACAGCAGCGCCATCGCAGTTCATTTCCGCCGCACCTGTGTCCCGGCACGTGATCCGGAAACAGAGCGACATCGCTAGATTAATGCTGGCCTCGCCGCTGACAGTATCGGTTTCCCTGTCATGGCACCCGCTTATGCCTTCGGACAATAAATGTTCCCGGCAACTGTGGCAGGAAAATGAGTTATTCGTACTGTGTAGGAACGGAAATAGGCTTTTGATACAATTTCTGTTATAACTGGACTTTTCTAGAAACACTATCAAACAACAAATAAGCTTATTATAGTCTGAAAAAAATAGGTAATTAGCATCAGCTTAGGATGATGATTTGAAATGTGGCCTTACAGTAAATGTTTCAGAATTCGAATCGACAACAACTATAATCGATACTATTTTTAAGATAAATGTTTTTGCACTAACTCTCCGAGACGTCCAAGCAGCTCTCTTGCCTTTGTAGTGTAGAGGAAACAGTTGATTTACTGATATCACCGCTTTGAATCTGACGATTTGAACCGATGTTTGTGAATGAATTGTCTTACAACTAACTCCTACCCAGTATTGCCCAGATACATCTTTATTCCGATCGTCTTTCAGTCCATATCCTCCCTTGCCGCCTCTTTCTGTCCACCTCCTCCATCACACTGTATCCATCTACTCCTCCCATCTCCCTGACTTCTTCTCGCCCCTCTACAATTCATCTCCTCCTCCTCCTCCAACTACCTGTACCTCTCATCTCTTTCCTTCTGTCTGTTCCCAACTGCTGCTTCCCCCTCCATGCCTTTCCATCTCGTCCATCCCCTTTCACTCTCCACGTAACCATGCACACCCAATAGGAGGTTGTGGTTTCTATCCCACAGTATTTTTTTTTTCTTTAATTTCGT